>NW_022900947.1:50908873-50934051 GCF_012274545.1 Fukomys damarensis
ACACACACACACACACACACACACACACACACATGTTTTCTTTATCCAGTCTCCTGTTCATGGGCAAATGGGCTGTTTCCAAGGTTTAGCTATCATGAATTGCACTGGTATGAACATGAGTGCAAATATATCATTGTGGTATGATTCTTTTATTATTTGGGAAAGATACCCAGCAACGGGATAGTAGGGTACAAATAAAATTAGTTATTAAAAAAGAAATAGCCAATCATCAATATTTACTTTTTGATGTCTGAGGGGTAGTGTAACACAGTGTATTGTCCTCAAAGTGTACTCCTTGGTGCTTCCTTTGAAGAAGGAGGCAAAAAACTTTGGAAACTCATTCAAAATCTCCCACTTGCTGTCGTTGTGGCTGTTCTGATTTAAATTAAAGCAGACTTTCTCATATTATGTTCTATAGTGGTCTTTTGAAACTCCTTTTGTCTTTTCTTTTAAATTCCTAGGTACTATAACGTTTATTAGTTTTGTAATTTAGTTAAATTGAATTTGAATTCCAGTCCTTTGATTTACTATTATTGTCATGCAGATCTTTGCATGTTACTTTTTAAATCATTAGTTTGTTCATAAAGACAGTAATATTTACTTGCAAGTTTATTTTATTAAGCATAAAAGTGCATAGCATGTGATAGATGCTCAGTGAATGATAGCTGCTTTATTTTGATTGTAAGGTATGAACAGGAACTCTAGAAATATCTACTATAATATATATTACTCCACAGCTGGAAAACTCACACTCATTCATATACTGATTATATCAAATATTTATGGGTTAGTATAACTTAGTACATGAGAACAGAGTGCCAGACAATGGAATTGATACTCAGGGAAGAGGTTTAGTAGGAGGAAATATGTCAGCAGAGACTTCAATGAAAGGTACAGATGCAAGTGGTTGAAGAAAGACTGGAAACAAAAGGAAGCTGTGTGTAAATATCTCAGTGTGCAAAGTGAGCTCAATGGGCTCAAAACCTTTGAGGAAAATCACAGTATCAAGAGGGTGTTATGAAATGAGTTCAGAGGCATAAATTGAGGCCACATCACAAAGGTGGTATGGCTTCGGTGGGAGAGAACCACTACAGAATTTTGAACGAGAAAGTAAAATAATTTGACCTGGAATTAGTTTTGTATTTTAATCAAATAGATTTTTAGAGTTTTACCTCACATTTTAAATATAATGTATGAATTTATCAGGCTTAAATTTTTATTGTAATCCTAACCATGCTGTGCTTCAGAAAGAGACTCCAATACTGTGATGTCTCATACACTGGAATGACATTAAGGGCTTCACCAAAAAGACTCAGCTAGCATAGAATCCTTCTCACTTGTAAAGTCAGAAAACTCCCCTTTACTGGTCTCATATTTAATATTTATTTTTTAGTATTTATTTTTAAATAATATCATGGACGGAATGACATAATAACGTGCTTATGTTGTACATCCTAATAATCCATTTATGTTATTGAGGATATATTTTGATCTTCCAATCTATGCACAGTTTTTTCTAGGAACCAGCTTTAACTTTTTTAAAAAATAATCTCCTTTTTAAAGCATTTTTTAACTGAAGTAAAATTATGTGGGTAAATCTTCACTAATAATGCATATAATATAACCGGTACAATCTTACAATGGATTTAGAAGAGTATTAATTTCTATCCTAATGGGATTACGTTTGAGTCCCGCAAAAGACTGCTTACCAATCTCAGTATTTGCCCAGTAAAATAGGTTAATAACAATGTCTCCCTTCAAACATATGCCATGTCAATAATGTATTAAAACTTATAATGGCTAGTATGCTTTAAAAGCAGTAATCCAAAATACTGGATTCCAAATACGGAAGATATAGCCTATTCACAGCATGTTCTAATTGTGTAATTAACAATGAATCAAAAGAAGCTATTAAGCTTCTGTAGCATGTCTATTCTTAATAAACCTCATGCTGCTTAATGCTCAGTCTATTGTGCTCTTAATATGTTTATAGATTTTATAATATCGAATATAATAGTATGTTTGAGGTATCATTCTTTTCATAAACAATTGTAAAGAGTTATTTCAATAACTTCCTATTTTTCTTGCCCATTATAACTATTTAACCTTTGAGCTGAGTTTTTTCATAGAAAAAAATATTGTCCAGCAATCATGAAATGATTCCAGTGTGTGTTTTCTTTCCCAATATGCTGATCTATTCAGCATATGTTCAATTTTCACAGATTTTTGTACACTGGTATGTCTGGTCAATGTTTAATTTTGGCAGACATCATTAGTTTTTTATTATACTCAATTTTTTGGAAAATAGCATCCGTATTTGAAGAGTAGATGTTTTAATCTATTAATGAAAATATTGCACTGCTAAATTCATTGTAATATCATCAGGTTATTTAGATACAAATACTGACACCACATAATGCAATAAAAATTTTTTGCTAAGAAACTTATAGATATTAAAACAAAGTATTTATGCTCCCTTGTTTTTGCACTAACTTAGCAAAGAGAGAGTGATAACTTCAAATGTGTACCAGACAGTGTTTAAATCGGTACATTCTTTGTCTTGTGTGTGGCTTTTAAAAAAAAACATACAAAACCAGAAAGGCAATATGAAACTCACACGAATGAGGCTGTAGGTATTGTATTCTTTGAAACCAGGAATCTGACTCTTGGCAATCAAAGTTAAAAAATACTACTGAACTAAAGTTTTTTTTTTTTTTTTAAGAAAGGAATGAAGTCTTTGTTCATAAATATACACATATGGTGTTTTCTAAAGTGATGTAAAAATTAAAAAAGGAATGGTTTTCAATATGTATCCATTTTCCTATGAATGAATTTATTTTCTAGTTCTTTATGGCTGAGTAATATTCCATTTCATAGAAAAACCACATCTTCTTTATCCAGTTTCCAACTGATGGGCAAATGGGCTGTTTCCAAGTTTTAACTATTACAAACTGTGCCGTTATAAACATGGGTGTGCATACATCACTATGATATGATTCTTTTAGTTCTTTTGGAAAGATACCCAGCAGAAGGATACCTGGGTCAAATGGAACCTCCAGTCCCAGCTCTTTGAGGTATCTCCATATTGATTTCCACAGTGGTTGCACCAGTCTGCACTCCCACCAACAATGGAGAAGGGTTCCTTTCTCCCCACATCCCCGCCAAATTACTGACATTGTGAAATGGGAAGAAAGGGGCTAAAGGTGTAGGCAAGGTGGGATGGGTAGGGAAAGGGTTATAAGGGAAAAGGAAGAAATGTGAGATAATGAAAAGATGGGAATAAAATGTTTGTAGATGTGGAGGGGAGGAGGGGGGTGTAGGGAGGGCAGGGACAAGGGGAAAAAATGAGAACCAAAACCTGTCATGTAGAGGTACAAGATCCCAACAATGAATGTAACTGTACTGTACTCCTAAAATGTACCAATAAACTCAATTAAAGAAAAAAATTGAATGGTTTATTAAACCATGGTACACATAAGATGTAACTAACCACCAATTAAACTATGTGATTATTAAACTAAGTTGTAGAGGTAATTCTTTAATTATGTGGTAGAGGCAGAAAAGTAATTAAAACAAGGCATGTACAATATGAACAAAATGTACAATTACCATTAACTAAGCAGATATATAGATAAAGATTCCACAGCAATATGAAAACTAGAAATATATGTTATAAGATAAAAGATTATGAGTTTTTCAAATTACTTCAAATATTGATTTATATTTTGATAGTGTATTAATTTGCAAATGGTTAAACAGGACTTCGATGGAAATGACAACATACCAAATTGTGAAAAATGTATGTATGGTTTAATTTAAAAGTATTAACCAAAAATTTTAGCACAAATGATATACATTTTGATAATGGTACTATGATTATTACATATCCTAAAGATATAGTTTAGAAATATATGTTAAGCCTTTCATAAATATTTAGATATAATTTATGATATTATGTCTTGGCTTACATTTGCTTTAATCCACTGAAAGAGAGGGAAAGTGAATGATTGTATAAATGCCTACCTAATTATTGAATTTGAGTGGAGGATACCTTGCAATTGATTTTATTTTTCTGTGTATCTTTGTATATATTCAAAGTTATGATACAGAAAATATCTTCAACAATTAAACTGTCATTGGAAGAAAAATGTATTGTGTTTGCAGAATGGAATCAAAGTAGTGGTAAATCATAAGGTATAAATCGGTGTCTATGTAACTGTACAATGATCTTAAAAATGACATATAAAAGCAAACAAAACAATAAAATAAATTTAAGATGCTAAGAAACAATTGTGCCACATTTGAACTGGCTATACTTTATCCATTCCTAGTAATACTTAAAACAATTTGTATTCTACCTTACATAACACAAAGTATATAGACATGATTTCCATTTGTGTTGTAGCTTTGGAGAAAATTGTTTTACTTTCCCAGCTTTCCAGACTTACATATACCATAATTGCTTACAATAATAAAATCATAATATTCATATGTTATTATTTACATTATTCAGTGAATTTATTATGTAGAAAACATCAACTTCGATGTAAAATCAAATTGTTTTCATTTTAAATATGTTGGTGGGCTGAATTAGATCTAATTATCTAATAGAGGTAACACAATAGACTTGAGGCTTATCTGTGACTAAGCCATTTTAATTCCCACTCTTTTCAGCTTAGATTTTACTTAACTATACACAGTAGTGTCTCTAGATTTCTATTTTAAAATTTTTCTTGTAAATTAACTTAATTCAAATTTCTTATTATCCTGATTACTCTAAAATATTCATTGCTTTAGACTAAACAATTTATTATCGATTCTCATCTTAATATAGAATACTCATCTTAATTTATAAGAATACATATTTCAATAAAAATTCTTTAATTTGAAAATCCTATTATAGAATTTTGATACTCATATGGGAAGATAAAACATGCATGGAGTTGCATATGATCTTTTTTCAAAAATTGTTAAATCAAAAAATGTCTAATAAACTAAAAAAATTAAATATACACAGTAAGACCGTGTTGTAAATTACACATATGTTGCATTTAAGCCATAACTGGCCCCATCAAAATAGATCAATCTGGATTTAGAACAGTCCAATCTACATCTAGAAATGGGAGAATTTTGAAGGAAGGATTTTGAGTTACAGTTTCATTTTCATTATCTCTTATTAATGTTCAATAATGAACTATTGGTGGTCTCATAAACATCATTGCATTATTTATATACCTTTGTATGATTAATTTAAGGTTATTAATGCAATTCATGGAGAATGAGAACTTAGTTAAGCCTTTATAGTCTTTGAATACTCCTGAGAGAATTATGTTATTAACTGAAACACTTTATAAAATATTTCAAAAGAAACATGACAGAGACAGTGGCAGATAAGTGCCCGATTCTTCTTTGGCTTGTCACAGACACATGACAAAAAGGGATTCAGGAAACCATGGTATTATCCTATTGTTCTCAGGGTATGCTATGCTGGAGATATTAAAATGATTCTAAAAACTTTACCAAGATTTCTAGAGAATAAAACTCATCTTTTTAGTAAATAATTCCTAATTTTTGTAGCTATTACTTAAAACACGTGAAAACTACCTTTTCTTGCAGTCAATCACATTCTCCACCATCTCAACTATATCGACTCTTAGGTGAAGCGCAGCAATCAGGCCTGACCATCTTTCACTGTGGGACTCTTCTTCACATACTAGGCAGCTTTTTCTTTTTCTTTTTCTTTTTTTTATTAGTACATGTTTGCCATACATAATGAGCATGTGCATCACAGGGAATTTGCATCTGTACATAATATATTTTCATTTTATTTTTTCCCACAGTTTTCTCCTGTTCCTTAAAGCCTTCCTCTCTGTATTTTCAAAGGCTGGTTCCATTTTTCTTCCCATTTTCTCTTTTTTTAAAAAAATCTCTTTTCCTTTCTTTCCTCCACAGTACCTCCATCTTTCCCCTTTCCATTTGAACAAGTTCTTCTTACTTCAAAATATTTATATTCCATTTTGTTCCTTATTTACACTTCAGGTTTCTCACACAGGAGAGACTGTGATATTTAAATTTGTGATATATTTCATTAAAATTATGGTCTTGAAAAATATTCATTTACATAAAAATATCTTACATTTTTCCTTCTTATGGCAAAGTAGTACTCCATTGTGTATAAATATCATATCTTCTTTATACATTCATCTGTTTATGGAGATTTAGACTGTTTCAGAGATTTAGCTAGTATAAATGTGCTGCTCTAAACATTGTTGTACATTTATCACTGTCCTATAATGTTTTTAACTATTTTGGGAAGCTATCAAGAAGGGGAATAGCGGATCAAAGGAAACCTCTAATTTTAGCTTTGCTCAGAATTCTCCATACTGATTTCCATAGTGGTTCTTCCAGTTTACACTCTCGCCGAGAGTGGAGAAGTTTTCCATTTCCCACAGCCTTGCCAAGCTGTGTTATCAGTTTTCTCGATGGTAGCTATTCTTTCTGGAAAGAGATAGGCTCTCAATGACATTTTAACTTGAATTCCTTGAAAGACTAGCAATGTTGAACGTTTTTCAAATATTTGTTTGCTGTTTGTACTTCACCTTATAAATGTCTATTCATTTCAGATGTTCATTTTTTGGATTGGGACTTTAAATTTGGGGCTTCTAAATTTTTTTAGCTTTTTTTCTTTTATTGAGTTTATTGGTACATTTTAGGTACACAGTACAATTGCATTCATTGTGGGGATCTTGTACCTTTACATGACAGGTCTTGGTTCTCATTTTTTCCCCTTGTCTCTGCCCTCTTTTCACCCCCTCCTCCCCTCCCCATTTATAAACACTTTATTTCCATTTTGTCATGTTTTTTTTCTTTTCCCTTATCTCCATTCCCCTATATATTCTAGATATTAGCCCTCTGTCTGAGGGGTAGCTGGCAAAAATTTATTCCCATTCTCTGGGTTATTGCTTCACTCTGTTGGTGGTAACTTTTGTTGTGCAAAAGCTTTTTAATTTGATGTGATCCCGTTTGTTCATCCTCTGTAATATTTCCTATGTGATTGATGTTTTATTCATAAAATCTTTGACTACATTATGTCTTTTAGTTTTTTACCTATTTAATTTTCCAGCAGATGAAGTGTTTTGTTGTTTATTTAAGTGTTTTAATATTTAGATTTTTTGATTCAGTTTGATTTTACATTAGTGCATGGTGGGAGAGAGGGGTTTAGCATGTGGAAATTGTTTTCCTAGTGCCACTTATTAGAGAGCCTGTCTTTCTTACAGTGAAGGTGTTTGGCCCCTTTGTCTAAGATGAGGTAGCTGAATGTGCCTGGAGTTATTGTACTTCTTTTACCGTGTTCCATTCGTGTGGAGCATGTTGTTTTGTCAGTATCGTTCTGTTTTCATCAGTGTAGCTTTGTAGTCTAACTTCAGATCAAGGACTGTGATGTCCCCTACCTTGGCCTTGTTGCGTAAATTGCTGTTGTGCTTCTGGTTTTCTATGAATTTTGGAGTTGTTTTCTCTAGTTCTGTGAGGAAGGCTATTGCTGTTTTCATTGGGATGGCATTAAATCTGTATAACAGCTTTGGAAGTATGGCCATTTTTCACTCTTTCTAATCTGCTCTTGCTAACAAAGCTCTTTCGAATCGGCTTGTTTTTCTTCTATTCAGTCTGGTTGTGTCAATTATACTGTCAGAAATATGTTTTGTGATATTTTAATTTGAAATTTGTCTTTTCATTTTTTACAGCTTTACAAAGTTCAATATAAAAGACAGAAAATTTGAAAAAGTCTAAATTCTCCCCAGAAGAGAGAGGGCTGCCGTACATCTTCAAATTACTTTCTAACTAGGTTTTCACATGAAGCTGCAGAGTTTATAGTGTTGCATCATTCCTTTCAGAGTGAATACTCCTTTCTCACTGTGTTCAATCACTATCATTCCTCCCCAAATTCTAAATTATGTATAGGGGAAAAGACTGATGGAAAATATAATTCCATTACACTATTCCAAGCCAACTTGTAAATTGCATGCTTGTACATTACATGTTAGTAAAGAATCAGAATTTGGATTCACAAACTGCTCTTCCCCAAAAAACGATATGTAGACTGTAGGTCACGAAGATTGAGCTATCATCTCATTTAACAAATTAACATCGTTAGAAGAGTCACACCCATGGAAAATTCAAAAGAAGAGATGATTACCCAGAACGACACAAAAATTTTTCATTCAAACATGTGTAAGAGAGAGTGTGGCTCTTTTGCAAAGTGAACTTTATTCTTTTGCCTTATTGGCAAGGTTGTGACCATTGAGAAGCAGTATTTGCCATTAAAGCAATGATTTTTATTTAAGATTTTTATATTTTGTTTGAAAAAAAATGCTTTCTTCTTTCTACCTATAGACTCTTGTCAAATTCACTTTTAATTTCAAGAATACATTAACCCTAGTCACCATAACACTCAGAGATTTTTTCAAAACTGCGTTTCTCTTATATGATTGAAATTTGGTCTCTTCTGACCACCATTCCGTCCTTCATCCCTCTGCCCTGTGTTAGCTCCTGGTAACCAGTGTTCCTCTCTCTGCTTGTATTTTAGACGTCTCACTCCACATGTAAGTGAAACCATTCAGTTTTCACTCTTTCTGTGCCTGGCTTATTTTAACATAATATCCACCAAGTTAGTCCATGTTGTTACTAATAACAAGATTCCTGTTTTTAAAGGCTAATGCTCCAGTGTACATATTTCAGACCCAACTTTACAAAGATGTATCTGGATACTTGCTGATATCCTTCTTCTGAGTTTTTCCACCCCTGACTTCTCTTCCCACGTACTGCTGCCTCTCCCATCAACATATTTTTCAAAAGTTAATGAGGTTGTCTGTTGTGTTGGTTTTTCTTTCACCCCCCAAAACATAGCATAGAAAGGAATGAACCTAAACTGGGCGTGGTGCTGCACACCTATAATCCCAGCACTCGGGAGGCTGAGGCAGGAGGATCGCTGTGAGTTTGAGACCAGCCTGGGCTACATAGTGAGTTCTAGTTCAGTGTCAACTGCGTAGTGAGACCTTGTCTCAAAAAAACAAAACAAAACAAAACAAAAAAGCACAAAAAAAAACTAAAAAAGGAATGAACCTAGTCTAGCATGATCACTGTTTGTGCTTGGTGGAACTGATGCTATTCTTGACATACGCATTCTGCCAGCTATGTAGCTGAAAGAATATCAGATCTGTCTACAGAGTTTTGAGCTTTGAAACAAGTATTATGAACTTTTTATAAAATCATAAATCATTTGGAAAGCCATGACAAAGTTTTAGGAACTGTTTAAAATCTTGATACAGTCACGAGTGATTCAAATGACAGTGGTCTTTGATGTAGTATTTTAGGATTTTATGTCAAAAAGTTCCTTGATATATAAACTTATTATTTATTGCTTTATTCAAGATTATGTTTTTTCATTTTAGAGGAGAAATTTGGTGACAAATGAGGCAATTGTTTAAAAAATTATGGAAGTATAAATTACATAAGGCTGTTAGCTGAAATGAATGTATTCCAAGGAAAACTACATTCTTAAATGTGTGGTGCATCAGTTCTCATTTTCTCTTAATGCTTAGTGGGAGACTTGAGATTTTTGAATGACCATATCTCACGTTATTCTGTTAACTACCAATAGAATCATATTTTCTGTTGTGTGTTATATGTTTTACTCCCATAAAAGAGATGACAAAATGCATATGAGTCACAGATTCAGATTCAGGAAAATCATTATTGGATGGAAGTTATAGAAAGGTTTCCAAGAGGCTTCATTTAAAAATTGATACTTTTTTTGTCATTACATTACTGCACTGAAATTTTGCAAATCGTATGAAATATATTTAACTTGAGAGTGGGGTATGATAAATTTAGATTTTGTTCAAACCTTCCAATTAGTTTAACAGAATGGTTCAGTTGATAAGAAAATGAAATATAATGGAGAAAATATAGCAGTAGGATATAAATATAGGAATGGGAATTAGAAGAATATAACATTGGTCCCAACTTTGAGACTAAGATTTTCATGGTTTAATCATACATGATAAGTACTTGTCTTTACAGTTTATGCTGTTAATATCCTTATGATTCTCCATCAATTTTTGATTGCTATAGAAGATAAATAGAATGTACCATCTCTGACTTCAACTTCTTTGAGATCTTTTGGAGAAAAAAGATGGTCATGTAAAATAATTATCAATAAATTGTTTGATTTTTTTTTTAAGACCTTTTTTTTTCACTATGTAGTTCAGACTGCTCTGGAACTCACTGTATAGCCCAGGTTGGTCTCGAACTCACAGCAATTGTCCTGCCTCAGACATGACAGTATGAGTGTGTCACATGTTGCTAGTACTATAACGTAACATGATGTTACTTGAAGTCAGTAAAAGAATATATTCTTTTTTCTTGTCTGAGCACATCATAGAAATTTGTGGGGAATGTTACAGGTATCACAACTTACATTATGAAATTTTTCTTTATTTTTTATAAAAACTCGTGGTGTAGAAGTTTGACTCAGCATTTCTTTCACTATTTACGTTGAAATAAGTCTAAAGAAATGAGTAGATTAGTTTTTTATGAGGCCAATATTTGAAATTTGTCAAGATAGTGTCGTTCATGTGGTTTTCTTTGACCCTACAGAGACTTTTATTTATTTATTTAGTTTTCATTTTTTTTTCCTCATATTACTTATCCTCATTCTTTTGTTGACTGAGAGTTGCATTTCTCTAATTCCCCAACAATGGGTTTTTTCTCAGCTTTCAGTTATTAGCTCAAATATCACTTTAGTTAAATAATGTCTTCCTGGTGACTCTCTGAATCAGGTCCATTCTTACCTCACCAAATCTTCTTATGCTTTCTTATCATCTTACATAATTTACATAGATTTTAATCACTCTGAAGTTACTTTACTTATTTTCAATTTTTTATTCTCTTTGTATTACTACTAGAAAGTGAGCTTCATAATGAGGCAGGCTGTGTCTGTCTTATTTACGTTATTGTACCCAATATAGAATAGTACTGACCACATAATGATTGCTCAATAAATACCTCATAAAACTGGTTGATGATTTATGTGAGTTTTTAATTATTTGGGTGATAAAAGACAAAAATTAAAGTGGCCACAATGCAATTGATTTAAGGTGATCTGTTCTGCTTTTAAGAGTCCCAGAGAAAAATAATATTATTTGGTTGTATGGATTGCCTCCAAATATATTATGTGTTTAACAAAATGCTCTTAGAATTGACAGAAATAAATACTGTCTAGAAAACGTAGATAAAACAAATCATTTGAAAGTGGAAACAGAAAATAAAATCCTAAAGAAAATAAATATGTATTGTATAAACTCTAAAGTAGTAACTATAAATATATTTAATAATTATAATACACTTATTTCTTTATTGCTAACACATATTAAGAAATGCTAACTCACTGTTTCATCTTAAATGATTTAAGAGCTATCGGAATGTATGAAGTTATGTTTTGAAGGTGTGAGGAACCAGATAGCCCAGGCCACGTCCCTTAAAAAGAGATACACAGAAAGGGATTTCTAATTCTACTTCACTCTTGCAGGTCACTTAGGTATTAGGAGGCAGAGAATGAATTGTGTAAACAGAAGCAACTGGAATTTGTTCAAAAACATTCTACACAGGAAAGAAGTTGTGCTGAGTAATATGAGAGTGAGAGGGATATCCCCATGGGCTTGGGTCTACCTAAGGTGCACTTATTTAGGGCAAGACTCCATTTTATAAGCCCAATTGAAAGAGTCTGCTGCAGCTGTCATTAGTAGATAAAAGATGTCAGAATTTCAGCCCAGTGACCAGAGGAAAAAAACAACCTTATCATCTCAAGCACTCAGTTGGGATCAAAGAAAAGTTGTGTCTTGGAAGCAAGAACCACAACCTACATTAAGAGACATTCCCCCAAATAAGAACCAACCATTCATAGAGGCTTTTTAGAATTAAAAGAACTCACTAAGAAATTTAACACCTTGCCAAAATCAAACAAATATTCTTTTGTAAGAACCTAATTCAATCTGGAGATCCTACCTCTCTCATTTGTCATTCTATCAACCACAATGTCCAGCAATTACTACACATGTGAAGAAGTAGGAAAATAGGGTCCATACTCTAAAAAAGAACTACTTATCTAAACACTCTCAAGATGACTGCCTCAAAAATAAGTCGCAAATGCAAAAATACTATTCTTAATACATTCAAACATGGAAGAGAAACAATGAGCCTTAGTGTACTAGAAATATTGTAACAAAGCATCACAAACTGAGTGGTTTAATCAATAGAAATTTATTGTTTTATAGAGTGGCTAGAAGTTCAAGTCAAGGAATTAGCTGGGTTGACTCTGAGGATGAAAGAGAATATGTTTCATGCTTCTCTCCTAGCTACTAATGGTTTCCTAGCACTTAGATGCTACCATTTTTCTCAGTCTTTTCTTGAAGTGTAAATACTTCTACAGTAGAAACTGCATCAAATTTTTCACATTTCAATATAGACTTTAAGAAAGGTGACTCAGGGCCTAGGATTTAGCTCAGTGGTTCTGCCATTTGCTTCCCAAGTGCAAGGTCCCAAATTCAATCCCCAGCACACACATACACACACAAAAAAAGACTCAGATTAAATTATGTTGGAACCAAATGTATGATGTACTTATCATCAGCAAATGGTGATAGTTTAACTTCTCCCTTTCCTATCTTTATTCCTTTTATTTCTTTCTCTTGTCTAATTGCTGAGGCTAATGTTTCCAAAACTATATTAAACAGGAGTGGTGACAATAGAATCCTCATCTTATTCCTGATTTTAATGTGGGTTTTCAGTATTTGACCATTTAGTATGATATTGGCTGTTGGTTTTTCATAGATAGCCTTCATCAGGTAGAGATAAAGACCTATTTTAATTTTCTGCAGGGTTTTTATCAATAAATGGGTGTTGAATTTTGTCAAATGCTTTTTCTGCATCTATTGAGATAATCAATTTTTTTTCCTTGACTCTGTTAATATAGTGTATTACCTTTATTGATTTATGTATGTTGAACCATCCTTGCATCTCTGTGATAAATCCAACTTGGTCAGGGTATATTTTCTTCATGATGTCCCTCTGTATTTTGTTTACCAGTATCTTATTCAGGATTTTGGCCTGTAGTTCTCTTTTTTGGTTGGGTCTTTCCCTGGTTTTAGAATCAAAGTTGCACTTGCTTCCAGGAATGAATTTGGGAGTATTGTTTCCCTTTCAATTCCAAAGTTCAAAGAGTGGTGGCAATAATTCTTCTCTAAATCTTGTAGAATTCAGCAGTGAAGCCATCAGGACCTGGGCTTTTCTTTGTGGGTAATGCTTTAATTTAATTTTCCATTTCACTGGTTGTAACTGGGGTTTTTAGAATTTTTTTTATCTTCTTCGTTCAACTTTGGTAATTCATATATATGTAGAAATCTGTGCCTCAAATATCATATGTTCACTTTCACAAAGCTCCAAAGAATTCAAATATTTTTCTCCTAAATATAGTACTTTTATGGATTTGTATGGTCATTTCCATTTAATAATGTCAAATGTAAGTCACAATAAGTAGACATTGGTATGTGATATGGAGATCAGACTAAATGCATTGATTATGTTCTTTGCCAGTAGCAGCATACAGTTGAGATACTTGATTTTGCCACATAGTGTGCATTTGATATTTCATTCCGATCTGAAGTGAACCAGGATTTTATCTTATGCCACTGGGGCATTTCTCAATGATCAATTTTATACGTGAAGTTTTATTTAAATATTTTGAATATATTAATAGCTCCATTTACAATGTAGAGTGGTGTCATTACTGCAGCTTTTTTGTGAGTTGATAATAAAAACAACAAAACTCTTTCGTCTGCTTAATGCTGTGATTTCACATTGTCCTAGACTATATTCTTTGGGAATTGAAGGAAGTGTCATTTCATACAGCTGTGTTGGAGAATTTTCTGAGAAGACATTCGTGATGAAGTGGAATCACTAGATGGAAGAAAAAAATGACGATCTGTAGTAGTGGGAATTGCACTCTCAATCTCAGGAGTCCCGGAAGTTGGCACTCATTCTAAAGTGCAGCGCGGAGGAACAGGTCTGCTAGGAAGTTACCTCACCTTCATGTGTCCTCAGATGCCTAGTTTAACAAAAAGTAGACATTCAACAATCACTCTCAAAGGACACTGGACTTGGTCATTCCATCAGTAACTGGTTAGGCATGCAGAGAGTCTGAAATGTAGGGTGGATGATGGGGATGAAAGAATATCTGTTTTAAAATTTAGGCCAAATATAGCCAAGGATACTTTGTTTCATTAAATTAATCTTTTGGGTTTCCTTAAGAAACAAAAAACAATGCAAGAACTGGAGAATGTGCAATACATATATAAGAAAGAAATAGATCCAGACAAAGCAGGGAGAAGACCAAAGACTTCAGCAAATTTCATCCAGCCCTGAAATGCGTGCCCATCTCCAAGGCAGACACCCAAAAACTTCTTTTCTGGCAAAGGTTTCCTTAGTTGGAGCCTCTAACAAGGATGAATTTGCTCATCCTACCAGTCTACTGACAAGGTAGTAGGCATCTTGTCATTACTTGATTCACTTCGTAAATTTCTGGTTTTATTTTATTTGTCCTATAAATAAGAACTTTATTTTCATTGATGTGACAAAATTTCGAGATGGTTAACTTCCCTTTCTACAACTGATAAAATTTAAAAGTTGCCATGAATGTTCAGCAAGAAGGGAAATATGCCAAATATTAAACTAGCATCCAAATTCTTTATAGATATACCAAAAGTATCAGGTGCCCCTAACGTTTTAAAATTTCATACCTACAGTTACCTTGAAGAGATGCAAGTTCTCAGTGAGCACTTTTCATATGGTAGTTTCTACACTGCCACTTTCAATGTGTTAGCCCGAAATAATCTCATAGCTCACCAATGAAAGGAAATTTTCCATCTGGATAAAGAAAAAATTGTTAAAAGTTACTCAAATAATTATTGGACGGACAGCTTTGGAGTCCACTTCTTTGCTACCAGTCCCTAATCTTTCAGTGGGGTTTTACAATATCATTGTTTACCCATCATTGCATTCAAAGGGTTTTCCCACTAAAATAACCCCACCTATTAAATCTTATTATATGAAGAAGTAAAAATGCATGATCTCAATTAAGAAGATAAAACAGTGTAAGCATGTGACAATCATGATGTTAAACATTTTAACGGAGAGCAAATAAATGTCTGGAAGACATTCATGTGTGTGTTTGACTCAGTATTGACTTTTGAAGTGATGAGAACATACTTATAATAATTTCAGAACATAGACAAGAATCCACATTCATTGATTCTTAATCTGGTGTTCCTTTCTCCCAAGGAGAAAATTGTTAAAAATGATGAAATTAGCCAGGCGTGGTGGCACACTCCTGTAATCCCAGCACTGGGGAGACTGAGGCAGGAGGATCACTGTGAGTTTGAGTCCAGCCTGGGCTACATGCTGAGTTCCAGGTCAGGCTCAACTACATGGTGAGACCCTGTTTCAAAATAACAACAAAAAATGATGAAACTATTAATAACAATAATACTTTTAAAAGCTATGCTAAAAAAAAGCAAAATAAAGTTAAAAATCAAGTAAAACACATTCAATGTTTTACCCACTCTTTTCTTATATCATAACTACAGGGAATATTCATTTTATATTTTCTTTCCTATTTCATTTTTAATATATTATGATAGCTTCTGTAATACCCATAGTAGGATGATTACATATTGAATTTATTTCTTGTTTATTACATTTGACTGTTTTAAATTAGACAGAATTAAAAATAATAAATTTTAATTTCTTTAAAGAAATTATGATTAAGCTTTATAGTTATAAGAATAACAGATACTGGTCTTTGGAATTCAACATTTGACAACTATTCTTTTAAAAATCTGAACATATTAAATCTAAAAGAAAAGAAAAAAGTGGCTTTGTTAATATTTTAAATTGTGAACCACCCCATGAAAAATCACACTTCTCAATTCCCCATTCCCAGTTTCAGCAGAGATCTACACACAGTGCTTTCTTTTCTACTCTTGAACATCATGTTTTATGGTTGTGAAGATTTGCTCTGGGCCCTTAAAGATGAATCTTAGGACACATTTTTTCTGTCTGCGCCCACAACTTTTTGTAGAGCAGCTGCCTTGCAATTTACAAAGTTTACCAAGGCCCTTGCTTAGCTAACGCTTTATTCCTGTGTTGTACTTTTCTTTCTGAGTTTTAATGACAGGGAGCTGGCTAGTGATGTGTCAAGTTCTGGAGGAACATTCTAATTTCAAATTCAAGAGTCAAATGTATTTTGTTTTTGCCTCTGATTACAGATGTTATCAAACTGTTAATTGGTTTATATTTTGCTCAGCTAGTTATGGAAATCTTGTTGTTTTGTAAGAAACTTTACTTTTCTCAAGATTCCAGAATCAAATCTTTGAGCTCTTTTCTGAAAAATAGGCTAAATAAGGGCAAGTAGAGACTCATTCAGTACCTTGTTTATCAAGTAGCAAAGATGTCATTGAGAGAGAGAGAGAGAGAGAGAGAGAGAGAGAGACAGAGAGAGAGACAGAGAGTGGATTTTTATGCAACCTTGTAATCAAAGTTGAGGGTTCAAATTTCCCCAACTAAAATATGACTTGTGGAACTTTCCAAAGTATGTATGAGAAAGCAGCAACATTTTTGCAAATAAAGAACTTCTCTTTGCCAGTAAAATAGCGGCTTCAATCAATTTCTCTTTTAGCTAGTGTAAGAGACACTGATTAAAATAAGGATGAATCACAGATGGAACAGGAAGTATGCGGCTCCCCTGGATATTAAAGGACAAACAAACAAGGTCTCTTCAGACTTCAGTTTTCTGTCAGAATGATCAGAGAACGGTAACTGAATGGCATGCATTAGGGAGAATTCAAGGCCAATAATGGCGATAGGTTTCTGTGACTGTGCACAGAGTCTCATGGGAACTCTGAAACTCTGACAAAACAAGCCTTCTGCCTGTCATGTCAGGCATCTGAACCATGGCCTTTATTTGGGTCTGACATTTGGGTGATTAGTGTATTTTGCACTTTTGTACTTGTTTCTTTTTATTGTAGTCTCATCTTAGTCAAAAAGATGTTACACCTCACCTCTTTCCTGTACCTGCTGGCAATTTTCACACTAACTTCAGACTTTCTTCTTTATGACACTTGACTGTGGAGAATCCAACATCCTTGAAATTGTATCCAAATTCTGATTTCCAGTGTTGATGAATTGTAAAGTCTAATAACCACTACTTTTGGAACAAATTTCTCAAATCTGTCTCTCTGTCTGATATTTATATTGAATTACTTTATTCCTCAAACACCCGTAAGCTGAGTTTCTGCTAAGAGCCTCCTATCTGGTGTCCTGCACTGGTTGTTTTTCCTTCAGGTTGTTTTTCCACCATAAAGTCCATGAGACAGACTGTTTTGATTGTGTGACGCTAGTTGTCGGAAAATCTCAATGGGTTGTTCACTATTTGTTCATTAAACATTTTTATTAGTATATGTTTGTCATACACATTCCATAAATTTTAAAGAATTGATACATACATAGCGTATTCTAAATTTTTTCTCTTTTTAGTTTCATTTTTATATGTTTGTGATGCATAATAACTACCACCATCTAAGGGAATCATTAAATATGCATATCACTTCTTAATCATTTTAACTTTCTTTTTCTCTCCTTCTGTCCTGCCTCTCTCATCTCAAGATCGCCTTCACATTTCCCCAAAGTCTCCCTCCTTGTTTGCTATCATCTATCTTTTATTTTTCTTGATGTTTTAGCTCTTGGACTTGAATCATTGAGTGACATGAAAATTCATTTTTGGCCCCTGCTTGTATCTTCAACTCTATCTCTTACTACTTTTTCTGTTCTAGCTCTTGGGTTACTTATTAACTTGCATTTCCAGAGGTACAACACATCCTGTCTCATCACTTCTCATTTTCCTATGACATTGCCTCCACTTAAATACCTTTCTGCTTGTATAACTGTTGCTTACTTCTGCTTTATTTTTACATAGCATTTCCTCAAGGATATTGTTACTTATTTCTGTGTGAACAGCACAAGGCTCTGTTATGGCTACCTATGGTTGTGTGTAACCCTCAGTAGCATTTGCCAAAATGTGTTGTGATTCCTTTTTTGACTCTTTTTTTACACAACCAGTTTCATTGGAGCAGAAAGCTACTCTTGGTAATGGTTGCACACCTACTTTGAAAAGTTAGTAGATCCATAGTAAATAAGGATGGGGTGATTAAAATTAACATATTTTTATTACCAAAGTATTTTGATTATATTTTCAATAAGAATTTATTTTTCTCTAGTATTTGACATTTGTAATCTTTGGTGCAACTTTGAGAAGCTTGGGAAGGGGACTGAATAGGATACTCAAACTTTTTACTATCTGGCAACAGTGCATTGCAACACAGAAACTGTAAAAACTATATAAAAAATGTAGGTTTCTGGTATAGATAAGGAAAGCTAAAAATAGGTGCCAATGAAAGAACAGCATGATCTATTTGTCTTATTTCTTACAGAATTCAGATAAGAGCATTGATAGGCAGTGGACAATGAGGTCACTCTCTGAATTTACATATAAAACTTTTATAGGGCATGTTGGCAGCCAAGTGCTTTTTATAATGCAGGAAGCCCTCCTTACCTCTCTCCATAAATCAAAACAAAGAACTTTCATAAACTAAGAAGTTGGGAAAGGATGAAGAATTTGTCACCGTTCTTGGGTCTCTTCAGGAAGGCAATTATGGAATCGGCTATTTGAATCTTAAGACAAATTAAGACAATCACTCCTGGAATCTACTCTTTATAATTAGGCTGATTAGTGAGTTTCTATATGAGAGAAAAAAAACGTGATAAGGAAAGCAAAAATTATTTCTATGACTTATTCTTTCCAGTAAATATTGAAAACATGTAGATTTTGGAGAGAAATCTCAGTTTGGATTGGATGGCTTGGATTGGAAAGGCTTGATTTCTCTCACAAGATTGGACAATTAGCTCTTACTCTTTTATTTAATCACTGCAAAAGAAATAAAGATTGTAGTAATTAACATGTTGTTCCTAGAATGAGAAAAATAAATCAGCAGAGTAGAACAGCAGAGTGGAAAACTCACAAGGGTAACATAATACTGAGCTAACTGGAATGTAAAAAAAATTTTTTTTCTATGAGAAATCCCAACAGAGAACAGAGAACATGTAGAGTGGAAAATTATACTCGAGTGGAAGAAAGTTTCCCCAATCAAAATTTTCACAAGCCACAATTCCCGACAATGGTGAAAAACTCAGTATATGTCAATTGACTTTTAGTGCTGAACAATCATATCTAGGATGTTTGATTTTGTAAACAGAAGACAACGACCGCAAAGGACGCTGCCATTATGAAACCTGCAGCAGAAAGAATGGGCATGTAACTGGTTGGGGAAGAGCAAAATCGAGGGGGAAAATGTGGCCCAAAGTGGTCAGATAGAGAAGGTAGTGCTGAAAAGGAAGGGTCTAGATAGAGTCAGGAGGCATTCTACACAATTTGGGAAAAAATCATTTTGTACTGAAAGTATGACTATAGCTGTCTAAGTTCCAACATCACCTTTTCTGGAAGCAGCTAAGATGTGGAAACATAAACTGTTTTGTCTTTGGTCACAAGTTGAGGCCTCGGTGGTCTTGTTGTACTGTGATGTTCAAGTGCAAAAGTACATCAGCTGAAGACATGCTGGCCTTTGGAGAACTAAGTAGTAGTAGTAAAAATGAGAAAGATTTCACCTGGGGGAAGGATGAAGTCCTTCTTAGCCTGCTATCTCCTCCCACCTACTATCGTCAGAATGCTTTGCCAATATCACCATTCTCATCAACCTAAGATCTCATCAACGTGAGGTCCTCGTCCACACAGAATTACTGCCACCCTATGAATCACTCGGGGCTCTTTCTGATTTTTGTGTGCACCTAATAAACAGTGCCAAACTCGGGGTGTCTTTGCTTTGCCCATGCTGGCATTGACCTTCCAGCCCACCAAGTACTATGAATTTACACAAGTCTCTGTTGTCTTTCTTAAGTCCTTGCTGTCCCCCTTAGCCTTACTTTAGGAGGAGTAGTGAGGCTTGGTACTAGAACCCAGTAGAGCATGGAGTCTGAGTGGGACTGAGGGGGTTGGTGCAGGAGTGCAAAGTCCATGGAAACTATGATGGTGAAGGAGGAGACACAGGAGAAGAAATACTCACCTGGGAGTAGAGCCCTTTACATACAACTAAGTAAATCACACGTAGACATAGCATGGGCTGGACAAAGAGAAGAAAAGCAAACACATAAAAGCATTTTCAATGAAGGAAAAGAAAACATTAAATAAAAACTGAAAACCTACAGGAAATAAAAGTCAAAAACTAAAATTTCTTTATAGTATTAATAAATGCTAAAAATTTTAGTTTGGGTGCTTCCTATTATATGTGCACTATTGAGAGTGACTGACCTGTAATATTTGTTTCTTGTACTCTTCTTAATTTTTAAAGTATCAAAATGTTTATTGTCATACAGTGATTAGGTAACTATTCCTTTTTGTCACCAAAAAGAGTGCACATAAAAATTGAATTATTAATTCCTTAAATATTAGTATTTCACAAAGACACTTTCCAATTCTTTTTAGTTTTCTTGTTAAATTACATATTATGATGATGTTGTTTTCTACACCTAAATTATTATTCATTTTATTATTACTTTATTGTCAATATAATAAATAGCAATGTCTCATACATTCTTTATATAGTTTACTTACTTCAGTTATAACATCAAGTATTCATTTGATCTCTTTTTAATTTTAGTTATTCCAAATAATTACCATTGGCTTCACTAATATTCTTAAATATTGTAATATCTCCTTGCTTTCTTCTTTAGCTTTATATTTTATCTTCTATTTGAGCGCATAATTATTTTTCTATTTGTTCTCTCACTGTGTGTAAGTTTATGCACATACTTATACTAATTTCAAAACATAGTTTCTATTCTCCAAAAATATGTAGTAAAACACGTTATATATTATATTAACATTTAATTTTGTTGTATCATATTCTATGTGTGCTTAAAATTTTAATTCTACAATTCCTGGGTGTCCATTAAATAATTTTGCAGGGCTGAGGATTCAGCTCAGTTGTTTTACCACCTGCTTCACAAGTTCCGGAGTTCAATCCCCAGTATCAAAAAAAAAAAAAAAAAAAAAAAAAAAAAAAAAAAAAAAAAAAAAAAAAAAAAAAAAAAAAAAAAAAACGTTTTGCAATCTATTTAGGCTGAGAGATATTATACACCAGTCCATGCACACTTGCAAGTCCCCTGCTCTGGCCTTGTCTTTCTGGAGTCACTGTCTTAGAGAAAACCATAGTCTAGAGTTTCTCTCAGAATCAAGAAGCACTTCATAAAGCAGGGGATATTTTTCATGCGAGTAGTCTCACTTAATGATATGACTGACATTTTACCCTTCTCAGGAGTCCCAGGGAACAATGAAAGACAGTTATCTAAGTGTCCAGCACTGTGTCATCACCAGCTTCTTAGGGAGAAGCAAGGCTACTATTTCACGTTCCTTTTGCAGTGGAGCGAGTGTATCTTATCAGTGCTATGGGAATGCCATGCATTCACTTGTTCAAACGTATCTATTGAGTGAGCACCTGCTATTGGCTATTCTAGGATAGGGAGACAGTCAAAGAATAGGTCGTCCTCTTCTTGTAGGAACACAAAACAAGAAGAGTGTTGGAGAAAAATGAGATGGCATTCCTGGATTTGATTATACTCCTGCTGAAATATAGAGATTGGGTTTCCGTACATTCTTAGTGGCAAGGCTGTGAAGTCAAGATGTCATAGAATTAGAATGATGAAATATAGTGACTTATGTGGGCAAAAGGAGAATATTCTGGGTGAATGGGAGGTGGTAGTGGGGATTTTCTTATATGCCATACCCCCTGAGAATTTACAGCAGACCAATCCTAATAGGATCGCCACCAATTGTGTGACTGACGCACAGTATCACTTGTCTAAGCCTAAATGTTAACTTCCTTCCTTAGTCACCAACAGATATAGATATGTGGTCCTGAATTGTATTGCCATCATATGCCTGTTAAAAATGTATTTCTCCCTTAAGAAAATAGTCCCAGAGTTTAAAAATCTATTCGTAAAGATAATAAATATACTTATTTGAAACAGTTTCTGAAGAACAAAAGGACCTTTCATGTAAATAGTAGTTAAGTATTGCCACTCTCCTATAAAAGCTACATTAATCAAACACATAGAAAGCATTAACAGGTATTTCCTTTCCTTGTCTTTCCTAAGAATTGCATCATGTAAACACCATTAAGGCCTCAGATTTAGCATTTACAGAATTTTCCTAGGTGATTACAAAACGAATGGGTGTGGCAAGACAATCTTAAAATGAAGAGGTCTGTAAATTTGAGAACACCTGCATATTCTAAAGACTCAGTGCTAATCAGTTTTGTACACAGACTGAGTTGTGCTATAGTCCCGACTTGAGTGACAGTCAAAACACGACACGAGTGCTAAAAGATCTGACCTTCATTCTGTAGGATCTGGACAGCCACAGAATGTTGCAGCCTGGGGAAAACATGACCATATTGGCATTTTTGAAAGATCACTGTCAGTAGCGTGAAAGAGTGGGAGGTGACAAGACTACTGGCTAGGTCAGTGTTTCAGTCTGAGTCATGATCCAGCCAGCGATCTTAAAGAGGTCTTGAGCTAACATGAAAGTTACTGAGACAGTTTGAAAGTAATAAAAAGATTTCTAAAACATAAAATTGATGAAGGTATTAAATATGATATTCAGTTATAAATTGAAATGACTGGGGAATAAATATAACACCCAACACTGAATATTTGAGATTTGAAAGTACGGGTGCAGGAGAGAGCACTCAGCTACTAGTGAGTCTAAACAAATGATAATAAATACGAACATGCAAAAGCAGCAGTGATTCTTGTAGGACGAAATGTCTTAAAATTGGAAGCCTCCAAGAAGTTGAAGAAAAAGTTCTTCACTAAACAAAAGAATAAGGAAAAGAAGAGCTAGAAAGATGCAAGAAAGGATTAAAAACACTTGCCTGTCATCAATAGCCATTCTAACATGTTAATCCAGCCTTTATTATTCCATTTGTCATTGGTGTTCTTTAGATAAAAACAAATCATGTCCCCTCTGTACACTTTTAATCATGTACTCTACCTTTATTTTATTTGACAAAGCAATATATGTACACTATGCATATATATACATACACACACATTTCATTATCAAAAACAGTGTATGTGTACACATTATAGCATACACTTCTCCATCAGTATGGGAAAATAAAGTTTGTAATGCAAGAACAAATATTTAATAAAATGGTAGTGAATCTGTGTTGTTTTAATTTCCATTTCTCTAATGGGCAAAAGATGTTGAATTTTTTCACGTTTATGAGCTACTTATACTTCTCCCGAGGTGTTTTTATTCATTTCTGTTGATCAGTTTTTAGTCTTTTATTTTGAAGAGTCCAATTTTTTTTAGTTGTTTACATATTCTAGATGTTAGTCCTCTGAGATATAAGTCCAAATTATAAATCAATTTAAGAGAAAAATCAAAGAGAAATAGGAAGCAGGGAGTTGCATCTTTTGCAAATGAGAAGGCAACCAGGAGCTGGAGGGATAGGGAGGAGGGGAAGGAAGGGAACATAAGGAGACTTAATATGAGTACATGTACCGACTCCCCTGAAGGAATGTGATCATTTTGTATGCCTATGTGTATGGATAAAAATAAAAACTATAAAAAATGTAGAGAGTATGTGTCGTTCTTTGCACAAGTAAGGGTATATAACACAAAAAGAGATGAAAGCAAGCACAGTGAGAGTCATTCATGCTGACCCTTTGGAGAAATGACAACACGGAGCGGTGGGAACCTGGTGACCTGCACAGGGTCACCCTGTACAAAGGCAGCAGTGTGCCCTGGACTGCAGTGTGTCTCTGGTACACAGAAGGTATACACGGCACAGCTAGGAAGCACAAGGTCTGCAGGCAGAAGCCTGGATCTGCCATCATCAGAATCATAACCTCTGGCAAATCACGGAATCCCTTTACCTCGGTTTCTTTGTCTTAAAATGGGGATTATGGTGTTTCCTACCGTACACTGCCTTTATGGCTATCAAAATTTAGTTCATTTCAAGAACATGGCAATAACAGGATGCATAATAATCACTCATTGAATTTTAGCCATCATTAATAAAAAGACAGATACACCGCTTCTATCTATTGTCTTTTGTAAAGAGAAATCTGAAATTTGAGCTGAGGCAAGAAATGTTCGATTTTTTTGATGATTGTTCAAATGAAAGTTCAATCTGGAAATCTATCTTCTGAACATTGGTTTCAGACTTGGTTTGAGGAGTATTATACTAGGTTACTGTACATAGATATATTGACACACGGGCTTCTTCTTGTGCCTCAACGCTGATGTGCTGGTCCTGGGTAATCTGATGACTTGGGAAAGATCTGATTAATTCACAGGATGCACAAAGGCATCTGAAGACTTCCATAAGGAATTTCAGAAATCGAAACATTGTAGGTTTAATACAGTCAGAGTATAGCTATTGCACTGATTTGTGATATTTAATTTTGGTAAAATTTCAATGGATTTTGGGGCTATATTTCAGTTTTCTTCTATCTGAAAGTAGAACATTCTTGTGTTAATGTGTTACCTTCTATACCTGTGTGCTCATTATGTACATGCACATAGGTTTTTGTGTGTTTCTTTATAAGTTTTAAAAAGAGTGTAAAATAAAAAATTGCAATGTGATTTCCAAATTATGTAAATATAATTGTAAAATAATATGTAATACAGAAACTCATGTATTGTACAAACAATAATTTCATGTTATTAAGTTGATTGACTGCAATGTGGAACTGAGAAAGTCTTAATTTTTTCTTTCATCTTCCTGATGTGGGCAATTGATTAAGTACCAGAACCAAAAACTATCATATTGTTAATGATCATTAGAAAGGTTCATCCCACCTAAGACATAAACTATCTGACAACCAATTATAGAAATACTGGGCAAGTCATTTACCACATTCAACACAAGATTAGTACTAAAGTTTAT
>NW_022900947.1:50934094-50960693 GCF_012274545.1 Fukomys damarensis
ATAAATATGTATATATATAAATATATATGCTGAATTTGAGGAGACTTAAGACTACTAATATTTATTTGAAATAATTTTTACTTTCTATAAATATACTCCTTTTAATTACAATTTCAAGTAGCTACCAAGTATAATGTTTTAATATTGCATTTACAAATTTCAGAATTTAAAGTCATATACAAAATTATTTCAGTCCATTCAAAGTGATGTGATTTTTTTAATGGAATATTTTGATCTGTTGAGCAACTATGTATTTTAAATTATGCAAATTATTTTGCAAAATGATTGAAGCAGCAGAAAGATTTAAAGCTTAGTATAAGCTACACCATAAATATTCATTTTATTGAAGTGTCAAGTAATGGAATACTTTTAAAAAATATATATATATATACACACACACATAGTGCGTAACTGTGTTCAAAACAATATAATTACTGCTATTTTGTTTGATTTTCCTGCTCTTTAATAAAAAATAAGTAAACATTAGCTTACATTGGAAAAATTATTTCTCACTAAATTAAATGCAAAAACTAACCCTTTGAAATTTTGTTTTTCTGGTGGATGAAAATTCTTAACTTTCCAACAGAACTGATCTCCTCAGGACTTAGGATTGTTTATTAAATTTAAATGACCTCCCCTGTCCATTTATATGATTCCTGAGAAGCAAAAGGAAAATATCAGAAACATTCCAAAGTGAAAATAATATTTTTATTACAAGAGCATGTATTATATGCTGAAATTATAATTTATTGTGTGTGCATGTTTGTGTGTGTAGTTGTGTTGTGTGGAGTTATATGGACTGTACTTTCTATGTTTTTCAAGTTTATAGTAACATTTTTATTTCTGGATCAGAGGAAATTAGTCTTACATGTAAACACAAAATGAAATATCTTTATAGGGAAGGTCAAACTTTACACAGATTATGTATCTCCCAGTTATTCAAAACAATATTCTAAAGACCAAGAATATGAACAACTCATCAATTTTAGCCAAAATGAGATGCAAATTCTTCATTTAATAGGTTTAGAATACACATCACCTACACATACACACACACAAACATACACACATGTAATACTGCTGGATCATTAGGAAAATTGTGGCAAAGCCATGTTCATTATGTGAGTTTGTCAAAAAATGTTACAAAAAAGTGGGCAGCAAGTATCAAATGTAATAGAAACACATTTACATTTTGATCATTATTTATACTTCTAGAATTTGTTCTAAAGAAATTTTCCATACACTAGTTCATAATATATATATATATATATATACACACACACACACACACACACACACACACACACACACACACACACACAGACTATTGGGTCTCACTATGTCATTGAGACTAACCTGAAACTCACTCTGTAGCCCAGGATGGTCTCAAACTCAGAGATCCTCCCGCCTCAGCCTCCCAAGTGTTGGGATTACAGGCATGAGCCACCACACCTGTCTTCATAGTATGTTCTTAATTGTTATAGGAAAGAACTATCTAAATTTTGACAGCGATAGTTTAATTAAATAAAGCTTATTTTTGATGTTAAGTGGCACATAACAAAGTTCTTACATAAAATTTCTAAGGGTCCACGTGACACTCAGCCTTGACACTTAGCACATCAAGTTTCACACTATGATTTGATCAAGGAGGACCATAAATAGGATACTTTCTTTAGTTCATGCCATTTTCTCCATGTAATCTTCTCTGCTTTATTTGCAGACTCAAAAAAATTTATCAAGTGAAAAATATATATTTGATAAAGTTCAATTATTGGAAATGGATCTAAGGTGTTTTAGAGAGAATGTTTTCTCCATCACAATTGAACATGGTCGAATGCAAGATGGAGGGAATAGACTCATCCTGATATAGGGAAATTAGCGTGAGTCACACCAATAGCAGGAGTAGACCAGAACCACAGACAATGAGTTTTATGAAACTTACATGTTTACAGGCAAATCTTTAATACAGTTGAATTTTCTCGAAATATCCCTGGAATAATTACAACATGATATAGGAGTAGGAGAGGAATGCAGGTAGACATATAAAGTATGTTTTTCAAGATACGCTGAGCTATGCAATGTAAAAGTGTAGTATGCGGTACCCTACCCACTCTCTTCATTGCAGCGACAAAGAACCCTGGACAACTTTAACCACCTTGCCATCCTGGACTACGTTCCTGCCTCTCTCCTCATCTCCTCATGGTTCCCACTTGTTAGGTGTCAGTGTGTTTGTGTTGGGTTTGGCCGAGCTTCCTTCTACCGTTTTGGTAGCAATTCTGTTCATCAGCACTGAGCACAGCAGAGAAATGTGCATTTCCAGAAAACAGGTGAAAATAGGGCAGGGGAGAATGGTTCGTTTCTTCAGACATAATTTATAACTTGAAATATCTATTCACACACTCTGAGCATGGAAGAAATTATTCCAAAGATTTTGCTTCGTTAAAACAAATACACCTTTCTTATTTCAAAATAGGATAATGCCATAGTTGAGATAAAGCTAAAATTTGCAATTTGTAAATAAATAAGGAAGAGAAAATTTTAACATGAAAAATGACATTTCATCTCAAAGTTGGAAAACTCATTTAACACCTCTGAAATGCCTTTAGTATCGCTGAAATAAATTTCATTACTTCTTATTAAAAAATATTTTAAAAAATAAACAAACATGTGTTTAATATTCTTAGTTTAGAAATGCTTCTGTTATAAAATTATTTCTCTTGCTTCTTACATTTTTGCACTTACAAATTGATAAGGATTTATTTAAAACATATCACTTATGGAAAGTACTAAAAAACACATTACTGCTTTGATAGAAAATGTCATACCAATATTTGCCATATTTTTTACTGTATTTAATATAATTACCTCATTATTATCTGGAAAAATTTATTATATTATTATATTTGTTTAAAAATATACACCAAATGAATTGCAAACCAAATATATGCGTATGTATAAAAGCATTTGATCAAAAAAATTATATTGTTCTCACAAATGTAAATAACTCAGGCTTTGATACCATTTACTTTTATGGGATGATATATATTATTTTTTACTACTAGAACTATTTTTTACTATTGTGATTTACTGTTATGTCCTATATATTTATTATTTTATACATGTGCTATTTATGTGCATTTATTGTTTTCTAATGCATTGAAATGTTAGTACAGACTTCAGAAAAATTTTAGAATGCAAAGAACTCAGTCATTCTGTGAATATTTACAACATCCTGAAGTGAAAAACAAGTTGAATCAATTTTCCCATTACAAAAAATTTGTAATATTGAAACATTCAAATAAGTGAAAATGGTGATAGTGAGTTCAGGAGAAGCAGATGAGCAAAGACAGACAGCACTGAGCAAAGGTTAGTACAGTATTTCTACAGAACATTAAGCTGTGATACATATCTACACACTCATGAAAAAATGGACTGGATCTTATTTTAGTTTCTGTAACTTTCTAATAATTTGTACTCATTAATTTTTGTGTAAACTAAAGTCGCTTTTGAGTTTAGAGATTAAAAACATCAGGAATCAGATGCACTGAAACTGAATTATCTGATTTTAGGAAATGCTTCTGGAAAGCTGATCTACTTAATATTCTGTAGTATGTTCAGAACTAGAGTAATGTAAACAAATGAGTGGCGATGATATCATTTATTATTTTGAAGTTACAGAAAAATTAACATGAAGCTACAATAGGTTACTATGTGGTCTCCTACTTAGTGTTACATGACTTAAAAATTCTCTGTACAACATTTGGCTATTGCTAAATTATACTCTGCTATTTTACTTAAATCACTTTAATAAAATGTATTCATGATGTAGTATAATAGTATGGGATATGCAGAACACTGCATGAATTAACATTATAGTTTTGTTCCTAATCATTGCCAATTTAGTCTTTTATATACTCAAGAAAAATAGGAAAAAAGGAGAAGAAAGCTCTTAGGCCTGTCAAGATTAATTGCACTGCCAGTGTTGTTAATCTCTATTCGGAAAAGCACAAAAAGAAAGCTTCTAAAACAAAATTCAGACGAATGCATTGTTAAGAGTCTTAGAAGTACTCATGGAGTTATTGATGAAATCCTAATACCCACTCTTCAGGGACAATTTCTTAATGTTTAAACTTGAGATACCCTGAGAAAAAGCTTTTTGGAAGCAAGCTGTGGACATCTGGAGCCAGTGTGTTCCTTCTTAGTGTTAGGTGAAGTGTGGGTGGATGTTAGCATCTCTTTTCTTTAGAAATGTTTTGGAATGCTACTGTAAAATCCCCTGTGGAACAGACAGATTCCTGTAATTATGCCCCACAAAACCTCCCATGGCAGGCAACAGGGATTTTATACACAGAGCAAATGAAAGCCTGTATTTTCAGGGACTATTTCTTTAGTGAGTAACAAGAGCAGTGAAATAATAGGGTCTTTTATTTATAGAGTCCCTTAGTTCAAAGAACTCAAAGGAAGCAGCAGTCATGATCTCATTAACACGCAAAGTAGCTCTGTGAGAAAACACAGAACCAAGAACCATATTCTTCACACAGAGAAACTTGGAAGAAGAAAGTTGTGCGCAAGACCCAATTATCTTCATGCCCTCATGAGAAGAGAAAAGGCTGTGAGAGCAGCAGCCCACAGAGCAGCCCGCTCGACGCACCCAATAGCCATCTGTAGGATGTGGATTATGCAGGGTAATTGGAATTGGCCTTCGCTCCTTCCCCCGCAACTCCTAGCTCCCACAAAATGTATAATCACTCCACATTTTTCAACAGCTTTAAATGTGATCTTTACATCACAGTGATATTTTAATTGTGTATATTGCCTAGAAACAGTTTCTGTCATGATTCTGAATGGCCAGAAACAGTGGCAACACTCAGTTATGATTACATGTCAGGTCAGGACACAATCATAGTCCTGTAGAACAAATTAGAATGGCATTTAGAGAAGCATGTGCTTTACCGAGGAAATCCAAGTTCATTTGCTTTTTGTATATTAGAGAAAACAGTTGTGAATCCCAAGCTAATGCTACCTGTGAAGAACTAAAGATAAATAAGAAGAGAACAGTTGTATTTCATTAGTCTGAGAGAGGAATCAGACATCCAGAACACATTAACTTGTACTAAAATTTCCAGTCTTCTCTTGAACTGATTGTCACAAAATAACGATGACTGGGTAGTCTCCTACCTTCCATTGTGTGCTTCTTGGAGAAAGTGGAAACTCATAACTAGGTAAGCATTCCAAGTGGCTAATTCTTAAATCTGAGAGACAATACATAGAATTGAATATCTCCATTTAAATAATTACTTTTCTTAAATTGGAAAAGTTTAAGTTAATTCAAGAGCACGTAAACTTACAGTAAATAAATACGCACACACACACATATATTCATCCATGGTGCTTAGAGGTATTAGTTAACTGCAACACTGATTTTAGAATTCACTGCCCCTGGAAAATGCACAGTATATCTCCAGTTTTCCTAAGCTGTGAAATGACATTTAATAAGATTCATCCATCAATAAGGTAATTAGTGGTTGTATAAATACTGGCATTCCACACTTCAAAAATTTCTGGTTGCTATGGAGAAATGAAAGCAATGGTTGGGTAGAATATGTTTAGCTTTTTTTAGTGGTGTGAAAAAAACTGGTATTAAAACTGAAATTTTGTTAATCTAGTGGGGCCTAAGAGATAAACTTGACTAGCCTATTTCTGCTCTATGGAAAAGCTACTGAAGAAGACAGCACAGAACAGAGGTTAGACGAGTGTATCACCATGTATCACCATGAGGAATCTGATTCTATCTTCAGCAGGGGCACCTGGACCTCTGTCCTTGATGTGCCATACACAGGTCCAGAGAATTATTGAAATCATCTGACAAATACATCTCAAGCATTACCTAAGGTATAAGTCAGTTTCTCTTCTTTTTGGGACTTCTGAGAATCATTCTTTCCTTTGGTTTTTCCTTTCATAAAATAACTTAAAGAATCTATATCATGAAGTATGTCTATCCATTACTGTTTATGGTTACTGACCACAAATACCACCCCCAACATGAAAACCCTTTAAAAAGAGCTAAAAGCCCTCTGAGTTACCCCAGTGTACATGGTGGTCCTGGTTCTGTTCTCATCCTATGAAGAAAGAGAACTGGCAAGATTGACAGTAAGAACTGTGTGCTACAATGCATGCTTTAAATCCAAACTTACTTTTGCTCAAAGGGTGTTAACAGTAAATTAGATGATATATTTAAAGTGTCTGACACATAGCACATGCCAAAAAATGTTAAATTCCCTTCTCTTTACCTACCTACAGGAAAACCTGACAGTGAATCACAGTCTAAATGAAAGCGCATGAAAGCAAGTAGTTCTTCATAATTTATTTAAAAGAAATCCCTGCAAAAACAACAAATTTTATTGCTGGAATTTCTTGCATACAGAACTTGAAGAACGGAGATATGAAATGTTGTTTTGTGTAAAATAAAAGCCAGTATTTATGCTATGTGATTGCTAGTGCAGTGTACTTTAAAAGCCAGGGTAAAAAAAAAATGATTACATTTTGGACAAAATTAAACTGAAAATGATCAGTAATGCTTATATTCTTAATAGGAACTGTTCCTAGAGGCTTTTGGCTTTGGTATGGAAATATTGAGTGATTTTGTTTGAGCACTTTTCATGCCCCCCCCAGTCTATTTCTATGTAAAAAACACAGGTCTTTAAGCAACCTACAAGATTCTCAGGAAAGCATCTTTATTACCCCTAGTTATGGGGAACAGGTATCTGGACACCGTGAAGCCAAGTCCTTTGCTTGGCAGGAACGCTCAAGGCTGCGGGAAGGTGTGGGCGCGGTGGATACATGCTCACCTGAGGTCTGGCGTGGAGCTCCAGGTCAGTTTACAGGCTCTCCCCGGGCTTGTCTCCGGAACATCTGCCAGCGGGTGGGCTTTATCAAAGCTAGCGAGAGAGTCCCTAGCAAGACTGCTGTAGGAGGTGGGGCGAGGCCACTCTGGCTGGAGAAGGTGGCAGGCCTGTCCATTGCAGGATCCCAGGACAACGTGTACAACTTCTCAAGGGCTTCGGGTGTGTGGATCGCATGAAGGAGACAGGAGGCATGGATAGCCCGCGCTCCCACCCTGGTACTCCAGACCTTTTGTTTTTGCTTTTTTCCCCCCTCTATCTCTTTTGCCATTTTGTTTGGCTCAAATCAGCCCTGCAGAGACAGTTCTTCGAAAATAAACTTTTGGCACTGTTTTTGGCTGCCTCATCCAATTTTTTGTTCGACACGAGAAGGACCTGGAATATTTTTGTTCAGCCAGCTATTTTTAAAGGATAAGTCCGACAAGATCACAGTCAACACCTCATGTGTTCTGATTACAACCAGGCATCTTTGCTGTTACTTCTGTTGGTTCAAAGTCCCCAGATTCAGTCCACGTACTGGGTCCTGAACACCAGCAGGTAGGGACTGCTTACCACACTCTTTTAACATCATACTTTAAACATTTCCTAGGTACTCATACAGTTAAATGAAAGCACAACTTATATAAATTATGACACTAAATTAAGTAGTGAAAGCACGGAGATAATTCTAACTCTTATGAGTGAGATACAGCTGTACAGTAAACTACAAAATGTTGAATTGAGGAGCCTGAGGGCTTGTTGTAATTTAAACACAGGAAATTTTTTCAAAGGGGAAATATTTAACTTTTATTTGTTTGTTTGTTTGTTTATTTTGTGGTACCGGGGATCGAACTCAGGTCCTTGTGCTTGCGAGGCAGGCCACCGAACTGCTGAGCTAAATCCCCGGCCCAAGTTATTTAACTTTTAAAATTTATATCGGTTATAGTTTTTTAGGGAAATCCATGCTATTTAATCATATTGACTGTGTTTGCTCTGATACTGTTATGGGTTCATCTTCTGGCTCCCTTGGCTACCTGTCTTACCTAAGTCATTCGATAGCTATTTGTCTCAGTTTCTTCACCTTCCAAGTTGGTTTGCAGGATGCTTAAAACTAGTTAATATGCAAAATGTGTATTTTGTTACCAATAATATTAAAACGACATTTCTTATTCCTTAGATAATCCTCATGGTTGATAAACCATTTGATTAATGTTATCATTCATTCAACAACAAAAAAATTATTAATTTCTGACATGACACGTAGTTGCTTATATGCTGTTACATTACATACTGTGGACCTTTATGATGCTATTATAGGAACATTTTTAGAGTTACGGTAGCTGCCATTCTAGATACAGAAACATGACGTTATGGGAGAACATAAAATGGTGTCTAACTCAGTGTAGGGGCTTAGAAAAGTATACAAAGCATCTGCATCACATGGAAAATGATGAGTTCAATGGATTAAGAGAGAAATGATATCCCTTACAGAGGAAAACCACACATCAAAAGGTTTCACTGTAAGTGAGCTCTGATCCATTCAGTAAAAATAAATTGCTTCTGATGAATGAGTGTAATGGAGATTCCATTAGAAGGCAAATCTAGAAGTGTAGGAAAAATGAGACCCATGAAAGGCTTTGTGTGCTTGTAATGGTTCTGTAGATTTTACAAAAATTGGACAAAGGTAATAAAAGTTTGGGTTTACTTTAGAAAGCAAAGCAGAGAAATGAATTACTAATTACTACATTAAATTGCTACATTACTACATTCAACAATCCTTTCAACATCACAAGTTGTTTTTAAATTCTTTGAAACTTTAATGAATTGCATTTAATATTAGTTTAACTGACCTCTGCATATTTTAAATATAAGTTTTAGCTAAAATAAAAGGTCAAGTTATAGAAGAGATGAAGGATATGAGAAATGTTGGGAATTTTAACCACTTCCAATTGCTTTCTAATATATTTTAATCTTTAGGCTTTTGAAAATAGTGATAAATTTAAAGCAGAGAGATTCTGTATTTTCAATTATGTAAAAACCTTAAGGAGTTTTACTAACAATCTAAAATTAGAAACCACTGAGAAAAACAGGAACTCTAGGATCTGAGTGATGAATGATAAATGAGAAGAAAAGGAATTCTACTTTACAGTGAAGAAAGAAATATGTGAATAAAAGAAATACTTCACTTTGGTTAACAAAAGATGATATAAAAATACTTCCATAATTATAATCGCTACAAGGAATACATATGACACTCAGTAGGGTACAGAAATTCAGGCAGTAATTATCAAAATGGGTACATTTTAGCTATGGAAATTGTATCTCAATAGTGTATTTTAAATTGAGCTAAAACTAAATAAACTTAGTCTACACCATTACTGACTTCTGTCCTTAGAATAGGAACAAGGAAATGATTTTTATAAAAAGTTTAGAAATGTGAAAAACAAAGTGAGATTGTCATTTTAACCAGCTAATATGGGATCTCTAGGTCTTGGAGAACCACAGAAACAGAGACAATGACAGAGACACATGAGTCTGCCCGCACACACAAAACATCAAACATCAAATTATGAAAAACATAGCAATGGCATCTGAGATTACACTTTGTGGTACCTCCTGCATTTATGATTCTGAGAACTCATGGTCTGAATGTGGACTTTTAGTTGGATATGTTCTCCCATGTTTAGTGAATATGCTGTAAAGTTTCAGCTGTATTACAAGGATACTCACCTGTAATTCCATAAACTCCTATAATATTTTCCAAACTTTACAATTACTATTCAGCCACATGTGGTTATACATTTTTGATCATTTAAAGTCTTGTTATCCTCCAGATAATTTTCATTGTTTGAGGAAAAAACAATTCTAAGCCATAATATGAATATCTATTCTCTATAATATTATTACTGATCTCTCTAATCATTATTCTTCATTTCCCTAATCCCTAAGTAAACAAAGAACATATGAAATTTAGAATTATAGATTCTTACTTACCTCCTGCTCTGTCTTTTCTAGTGACCTTTCCAGAGTCCTGTGAACATGCATGGTAAAAGAGTCACTGTGCAGCTGTGGACAGTGTGGCCCCTTGTACCACTACAGGTAGGGCAGATGGATCCTCATGCTTTCAGACTCTAAGAAAATAGCTTTAGGTACTCCTCCTTTTCTACTAAAAACAAAGCAAAATTTAATTCTGTAAACTCAGATATTATACACAGAAATGCAATATAACATAACAAAATCTAATTCAAAATATCCTAGATTGCTGCCTTGGGGAAAAACAACTGCTTATTTTTTAGTTCAAGAAGAAATGCTATTGTGTCATGTTTACAGGTATAAGAAAATTTGGTCGAATTAGTAAGGATTGACACTGTCTCAGGTTATATATCTAGGAGATTTGTCAGTCTCCACATCATTTATCTGATGTACATACAGATACAACAAGTGGGTGGACAGACACAAATGACACTGTTTTTCTTATTACCTTTTAATCTATATAAAAAGGCATCTCTATGAAGAGATGCACAGAAGGGTTGGCGTGGGGCATGCTTTTGTGCTACTCTTGATGGAAATCTCAAAAGTGTGTTTTCTTCCTGTTGGGTCAAAAGATGACACCTTCACAGCTTGGCCTCTCAAGAAATCATACCTAAAATATCTTTCCAAGATGAAATTTAACTATTCATGGCATCTGTTTGATGAACTATTTTTATTATTTTTCAACTGAAATAAACAAACAAGCCTCTATTTCTTAAATCTGGTTATCTGTAGATATATTATTAAGGAAATAGTTTGTATTTTAAAAACAGACAACACTGTCATACCTTGATAAAAGCATTCCTAGCAGTTTGTCAAAAAACTAAATATTGTGAGATTTACTTGCGTTTAAAGATATAATTATTTTAAATATAAGTAAGAATCAGGTTAAACATGATTACTCTATTTTTTTATACAGGGTAATTGTCCTACTAAACTTCATAGTCTCATACTCTTACTACCTTGACACACCTTGAGTAGTTAAGGACAATTACTTTGTGATTTGCTTTTATGTCTAATTTTTAATATTTAATGATAATTTAGTCAGAATTAAAAATAACAAAAGAAATATCTTAATTTTCAATGAGTTAAATTGTTAAATTTAAAAAATTATAGCTACATAATACTTAATATCATCTGCCATGTGGTATTTCACTTCACCAGTTTTGTTATAATTTTTAAAAGAGCAAAAGCTTATATACTCAAACTGATTCTAAGCATAAAATTAATACTCTGGGCAAATAAATAATGTTCATCCTTTGGCTTTCTATACTTCCTTGCAATTTATTTCATTTTTTAGTTTAAGAAGCACAATCTGAATTTATATTGGACTTTCTCTCCTTTTGGAACATGCAAACATTGGCCTATTTCTGATTGGCAAACTGATTGCTACTATACATTAACAAGTATTTAAATTATAGACACTTTAGCAATTATAAAAGGTATAAATGAAGGGTTTGTAAGTTGAAAATATTTAGTTATGAAATATAATGGCAATTCCAAGAAACATGTGTTGGTCAATAATTGCAATAAAAACAGAAGTGTGTTTTGGTATAGATAGTTACTGAGTTATACAGCAGTGACAACAGGGTCATAAATTGTTCCCAATAAAACTTCAGAATTGCTAAGTCAATACAAGCTATTTGACTACTGATTGACCTGCCTCTTATTCAGTGAGTGAACTATATTTTAGGTTAGAAATATCTATTCCTTATACATGTCATATAGAAAATGTAAATGGAGTCTTCAGTACAGAGGAAATATTCTGTCACAGCATTCAGCAAGAAATTTCATACATTCAGCAGATTTACATTCCCTCCACAACACTTAAATGTATAGCATAGGTTTTCAGAAAAGGGCTGCAATAGAAAAAGAGAAATAAGGGCAGTAAAAAAATTTCACATACTGAAGCATGGTTGCAATTATTATTATTATTATTATTATTATTATTATTATTATTACCATTGCCACATAACTGGAAAGTTTTTTTATTTGAACATTATGAACAAAAAAATGGGAAACTTCCTGGAAAAAAATCATTTGAGAGTTAATGGTACATATCTAACCTCCAGCACAAACAGAGGTGGAAACACAGCTAGTATAAATGTTTTAAATTGATCTCACAATTAAATATAAAGATGTATATTTAACCTAATTGCGCCCATTGATTAAAAATACACAATAACTCTTACATTCTTTTCATGGTATCAGACTGTTATCTGAACTTGTAGATCTAACCACCAACTTTCAAAAAATGGAAAATAAGGAAAACGTAATAAAAACCAAGGGAATTACATCGATTAAACCTAGGCTATGGAAAATTCGTAGGAAAAATAACTAATTAGCATAAAGTAAATCTAAGGAATAAAAAAGATTTAAGTAATTCCAGGCAACAAAGAAAAGGTAGGGGATATCACAGTCCGCAACTTGGAACTACAATACAAGGCTACTGTGATTAAAAACAACAAGGTACTGGCAAAGAAACAGACCCAAGAATCAGGGGAAGAAATTAGAAGATGCGGAAACAACTCCAGATGTAGTCAACTACCTCATCTTGAACAAAGGAGTCAAACACCCTCATTGCAAGAAAGGTAGCCTCTTTAATAAATGGTGCTAGAAAAATTGTGTTTCAACTTGGTGAAGATTAAAACTAGACCAATATCTCTCACCATGCACTAAACTAAAATCAAAATGGATCAGAGATGCAAATATTGAAACAGAAACACTAATCTGGCTGGAGGAGATTTTAGGTGAAACTCTTGAAGACATTGGCATAGGAAAAGATTTCATGAACAAAACCTCAGTTGCAGGTGGACTAGCACCAAAAATCAACAACAGTGATCTAATCTTGTCACAAAGCTTCTGCACAGCAAGATAAACCATCAACAGCATGAACAGACACCCACATTTTTGGGGAAAATATTTTATTAGCTGTTGCTCAGACAAAGGCCTACAATTTAGAATATATAAAGAATCTAAAAAAAAATCAAACCTCCCAAATATAAAGACCTAATCCAAAAATGGGTATCTGAACTGAACAGATATATTTAGAAATAGAAAATAAACATGAAGAAAATGTTCAACATCACTGGTCATTTGATAGCTATAAATGAAAACAATGCTGACATTTCACCTCACACCAAAAAGAATGGCTGCTATCAAGAAATCAACCAATTAGAGTAGAGTGATTTATAGGTAAATGGATGCAAATTGAGGCCATACTCTTTTTTTTTTTTTTTTTTTCCTTGTACGGGGATTGAACTCGGGTCCTTGCTCTTGCAAGGCAGGCCACCGAACTACCGCTGAGCTAAATCCCCGGTCCCGAGGCCATACTCTTAAGTGAAATACATAGGCCGTACACATACATACATACACACACACTCACATGTAAATACTGAATAGTTTCTCTGGTTTAAAAAATAAAAAGTGTAAATAAAGTTCAAATTGTATCTTTGATAATGTGAAATAGGAAGAAAAGGTCTAAAGGAGTAGGGCAAGTAGGAAGGGCAGGGGAAAGGAAAGAAGGGAAAAGAAAAAATATGAGAAAAGAAAATATGGAAACAAAGTCTTGTAAATAGGTAATGGAGATGGCGAGGGGAGGGGTATGGGGAAAAATAAGAACTAAGATACATTACGTAAAGGTACAAGGTCCCAACGATGAATGTAACTGTACTGCATATTTAAAGAGTACCAATAAACTTAATGAAGAAAGAAAGAGAGAGAGAGAGAGAGAGAGAGAGAGAGAGAGAGAGAGAGAGAGAGCAAAAGAAAGAAAGCAAGCAAAAGAAAGAAAGAAGCTAAACCAATTCTGGTGGGGTTGGGGGAAAAAAGGAACTCTTCTCTATTGTTGGTGGTGGTGAAGACTGATGCAGCCACTGTGGAAATCAGTCCAGAGACACACCTCAAAGAACTAGGATTAGTGGTTCCATTTGACCCAGCTGTTCCCCTGATGAGTATCTTTCCAAAAGATTAAAAGAATCACACCACAGCAATAGATATGTGTGCATCCATGTCCCTAGTGGCACAGTTTGTAATAATTAAAATGTGGAAACAGCCTAGTTCCCTATCAACGGGAGACTGGATAAAGAAGATGCACCTTTTAAAAAATGGAGTACCACTGAGTCATAAAAAATAAGAAACTCGAGAAATTTCTGGCTAAACAGATGCACATTGAGGCCATACTCTTAATGAAATAAATAGAGCACACATGTGCAAATACCAAATAGTTTATCTGGTATGAGAAACTGAAAGTGTAAATAAGGATCAAAAGTCATAATAGATAATGTGAAATAGCAAGAAAAGGTGCAAAGGGGAAGGGGAAATGCAAGTGGTTGGGGAAAGGAAAGAAGGGAAAGGAACAAAGTGAGAAAACGGTAAAAATGGGAATAAAGTCTTTATGAATAGGGATGTGTATAGGAGTGGACAGATTGAAGGGAGAGCAAGGGAATGGGAAAAAAAATAAGAACCAAGATATATCACGTAAAGGCACAAATTCCCATAATAAATGTCATCACATTGTATACCTAGAATGTGCTAATAAAATTAATGAAAAGAATTAAAATGAATATAAACAGATTATAGCACATGCTCCTTTTATAAAAATGACTATCAAAGTTGTATGAAAATATATTTGGTATTTTAAAATTTAATAATGTTATTAATGTGATTTCATTTCAAAAATATTATAAACTATTATCTACAGCTGCATACTTAAATATTTCAAGTACTTCTTTCTGAAATTTCTTAGAAAAAGTCAGCTAGTGTTGATATTTTAGTTATCAAACTATACAACATCAAAATAGACTTAACAAAAGTGAAAAAATTGAAGAATTTTAGAGACATAGGTAAACTCTTGAGAATTTGCAGGAAATCATGTGTGTGTGTGTGTGTGTGTGTGTGTGCACGTGCTCATGTGTGCTTATGATACTGGGGATTGAACCCATGGCTTTCACGATGAGCTATAGCCTCATCCCTTTTTTCCTTTTTAAAAATTAATAAATTAATTTAGTTTTGCTGTTAATCAATAGTTGAGTGTTACATTTTGTTTTGAGTCAAGATCTCGAGCTAACCAGATTGGGTTTGAGTCAAGATCTCTCAAGTTGTCCAGATTGGGTTCAATATTATGACCCTCCTGCCAGAATAATGGGATTCCAGGGACAACACACCCAGCTGGACACAAAAATCTTTGACAGCCACTGATAAATTTATTGGTGAGATCTAGGTACGTTGGTGTACACCCGCAATCCCGGCAATTTGGAGGAGGAGCAGGGGGAATCACTGAGATTTTGAAGTAAGTTCAAGGCCAGCTTGAAATATCTAGCAAGACCCTGTTTCAAAGCATATTATAGTTGAAAATAGTGAGTGCAAATATGACTAACTTATGAAGCATATTATAAAGAAAATTGAGTAAACTAACTTTCGTTGGTACGTAGTGACACAGTATTGCAATAAAATATGTATTTTTTAATTTTCTGTGAGAAAAATACAGGAAAATCTTTTCATACAAGTGGTTGTTGAGGGATGTGGGAAACTTCTGGTAAGTTCCACAGACCACAACCCTGACTTCTGTCTGCGGAACACTGCTCTGCGTCTTAGCACCAATACACTTTCCTTAGTGAACAGAACAGCACTTGGCAAATCCACTTTTTCAAAGAAGTTGGCTGTTTTTCCATTTCTGGATTGTGTCTTGAGGGCAATTTCTATTTGAATGACTCTCTTGTTTCACAATGAAAAGTAACAGGTGTAGATTTTTTCATAAAAATCTTTTAAATGTATTGTAGGTCAGCAAAAGATTTTGTAACTGTTGCCTTGAGGGCTTCCACTGAATTAGGAAGTTCTGTCTCTAGCAACAATATATACAACTCCTGGGTACCAAAGATTTTGTCTTTTTAAATTTAATTTAAGCCTTTGGTAGTGCCAGATTTCATTCCCCAAGAAGCGATCAAAGTCTTGGAATCTGGCTTTAGTATTGAATAAATCACCAAAGAATAGGCTAATTATAAAAAAAAATATTGATACTGTTGTTGGCCTATATGTTTGTAATCTAGGCAGACTAATACATACATTTTAATCAATGAGTGTTAAAATATGTAACAAATAAATAGACAATTTGTTAATGTAGTTTCCCTTGGTATGTCCTCAATACTGTTAAAATTGAAGCAAGGAAAATTCATAAATTTTCTACAAGATACAATTCCAAAATTTAGGGCTAATCTTATTATTAGTAATGTGATCATTGCCTTTCAGATTAAGGGAGGTTTAAGTCATTTGGCTTTAATGTCAGCCTATCAATCACTTTAGCACCATATGAGTATTATGTAATTACAGTGAATCATACAATTACTTTGTATGAGATGGCTTGGTGAGTTTCAGATCTAAAAATGGAATCACTTCATTTAAATTGATTGTTATTTATGTGACATTTAACTACATGCATGATTTGATCACATCATGAAGAAAAAGGGCCTGTGATACTGGTAATAAAAGAACATTTATTTTGATAAAAAATGTCTGCCAAATTTAAAATTCTCCCCTTCAGTACAATATTTATAAGCTACAACTTCTGCTGTCTCTGTTACCATTTCTATACTTTCAAATAAAGACAAATCCTTAGTGACCCCTGTCACTTCTAAATATTGAGACTGAGAATAGCCAGAGAAAAACTTCCAGAGTTGAACACATAAATTTCAGAAGCTATTTTAGTGCTACTTTTGGCCTTACGACTATATTGATGCTGTGGTCTCAGTGGTCACTAGTGAAGTCTAAATCATTAACTTTATTGATACTTCCCCTGTTAATTGTTTTAACATCTTCTCTTCCAGAATTTGCACTGTAGATTTCTTTCATGGGAATTCTCTTCTTATTGATCCCCATTATGTTGTTTCTAACCCTCATTATCTCTTGGCACTTCCTTTTTATTTCAACTAATGTGTTTTAAATGTATGCAACAATGCCCTAGATATTTACATGTATATTGTGTAAGTTTCTGAATAATGTGCCCAAGGTAACTTTACAGAAGTAAAAGACAAAGTCAAAAATGAGAACCAAGACCTGTCATGTAAAGGTAAAAGATCCCAATGATAAATGTAACTGTACTGAATGCCTAAAATATACCAATAAACTCAATGAGAGATTAAAAACAAACTAGGCAAAAATCTTACTTAATGACCACTTTTCTGAATAGAGTTTTCATCCTTTTGTTATTTCCAATAGTTTCCAGTGGGCTTCGTATTTGTTTTCCAATACCAGGGATGGAACTTGGGTCCTTACACTTAGAGGCAGGTGGTGGCACCACTGAACTAATTCCCCAGCCCCTGTAAGTGGGCTTTATGTTTAAGCAAAATTATGTTTTATTATAATTTCAATAAATTACATTAAAAAAAGACAAAGTCAAGAATGTCTCTCTGTGGTAGCCTCATATTTGCCTGACCTTTCAGGCTTTCACTTATTTTGTGCCTCTTTTTTCTCCAAGAAATACATCTAATCTTATGATATTGATTACTGTGCTCATGTAAATGAGTTTGTAAATGAATTCCTGAACTTGTATCTTTCAATTTAACTTGGAACTTTGACATCCACTTCATTTCCAACTTCCTGCTGTATATTTTCATGTGGACATTTTCTAGTAGCTTTAAGTACACATCTACAATGAAACACTTCATTTATTCACAGCTCATTTGTGTCCTCTGATCCGTTTCTGGCTGTACCAAATATAAACTGCCAGAGACCCCTGTATTCAGATTCCCATCCCTACCTGTCCAGTATACAATGCAGGCCTGAGAAATAAATATACTAAGAGACAGAACTAAGAGAGACAAAGAAGGGTGCCAGGGTGAGCAATGCCATTGCAACCCACAAAGGCTCTGGCCAGTCCAAAGGCACTGATTTTTATTGGCAATCAATTGAGGTAAAGGCAACGTGTAGTTTCTATGGAAATGAATGCAAACAAGGCTCATAAAGGACCAGACAAAGCATTCTCAAATTAGGAACACAATAGACAAAATATATTATTGTAATTAGAACATTGTCCTTCTAGTCAGAAGGTTTTAGTGGTGGGAACAGAATTTGGGTGGAGTTGCTCTGACCTCGGCATGTAGGCTTCAGTTAGACTCACTTCTGTAAGCAGCCAACTGTGGGGTTTGCTCTTCACAGCCTGATAAGGGAATCATCAATATTACAGCCTCTGCAGTTAACCACATTAGTCATTCACTCAGACCAGAAAACTAGAACAGTCCTTCATCATTACCTCTTCTGCATTTTCCTAGAGATCAGAAATCATAAGTGTTCTCTTTAATTTAAATCACACACACATAATTACCTATAACTTTCCATTTCTTATTCTACCATTTTAGCTCATGCTCTGACACTTTATATATACAGCCAATTGGAGTAGATCCCAGACTTATCCCTTCCGGCTCTTTTATATATTGTGAGGTCAGATTTTCAGAATAATTTTCATGAAATGAGTTTGTATTACTTTCTTGAATTAAAAAGCCTCACTAGTCACCCCATTGAGATAGGAATGTCACTGTCCACTAAAATTCTACCTTTTCTCATAGTAAATTCAGATATTTCCAAATAATATAACCATCCTCACTGTAAATTCTTCAATCCCAATGAAATTAAACATAGTGTAAGCTGTGTGTGGTAGCACAGGCCTGTAATCCCAGCACTCAGTGGCTGAGGCAGGAGGGCCACTGTGAGTTTGAGGCTGCATAGTGAGTTCAGAGCCAGCCTAAACTACAAAGAGAGATCCTGTCTCAAAAATCAATCAATAAATAAATCATAATGTATAAGTAAAATGAAGACCTACATGTTGTATGATTAAAAGGGGTCACATGAAAAGCTAGATAATGTGCATGAAAATATGTAAATTAGGAAGAATATATAAAAAATCTTTAATGCAAATACAAGATTTATTTTTACTAGGTGACAGGCCAAGAATTTGGACCTGAGAATGTAGTCAGAGTCAGAGAAAGGGTAACAATCAAGGGTAACGATCTTGAACAATGGTTAGCAATTTTAGTTGTGACCCAAGATCAAGCAGCACTCATTTAAAACAAATATAACATTTTATTCAAGAGTTGAAAGAGGGCTGGGGATTTAGCTCAGTGATTCTGCCACTTGCCTTGCAAGTGCAAGGACCCAAGTTCGATCCCCAGTACCAAAAAGAGTTGAAAGAAAAGTGAATGTCAGAAGTAAGACCATCCTCAAGATGGATTTAAGGGCAATAGGGCAAGAGTGAAACAAATGTACATACGTGAGTTCAGAAGAAGACAGAGATGTCTGCATGAGAAGTAGAACGGGTCAATGAGTTTTAAACACTGGAAGAACATGTAAACATGATGATGAATGAAAACTTACACATGGCTAGAAAAGAATATTTAAATGAAAGAATATGCAATTTAAGTGTGTGTATAGTACTGCTGTGGCATGAAACTGCTTCGGCATGAAAATCTGGGCTGGGGATATACCTCAGTGGTTCCACTGTCAGCCTTGCAAGCACAAGGTCCTGTGTTTGATCCTTTGATTCCCAGTACAAAAAAAAAAAAAAAAGGAAAATAAATTTGGTCTGGAATCGAAATTCTTTTAACTTTTCTTTGTATTAGCTCTGTTTCCTGCCTGAGCAGTGCTCATCACAGTATTTGGCACAAATTTATTAATGAAGAAGTAGGGGTTTTAAATATTCTTTCCCTTGCATAACTGAATGGTGTCTTCTCTCACTTTTATACATAATTATCTGTTTTATCACAGAGAAAATCTGACTTGGTAACAATACATTGAAAAAAATCTATTTATTATTTCCTGCAAGTGGTAGGTTAATTAAATTGCATGATTATGAATGAAAGTAATCCGAAATTTTGTTTCTCTTTTATTTTCCTGAATAAATTAATACCCAAGATATGAAACTGGAAATGCTATGATGATGTCAAAAAGTGAGAACTCAAACTCAATTGCTTGTATTCCGTCCACTAAGTAGCAAATCTAAACTGAGCATGAATGTGCTGCCTCTGCTCTCCCTGCTTTAGCTTTCAACCACTAGTTGATTCACTTATTTAATTTCATAAAATAAAAACACCTTGGCTATTTCTGGCTTATATTAAAAATGTTAAATAATGTATAACACTTAAAATCATCAACAAGGAAGATAACTATAAAACAGATAAATAGGTAAGACTAAAAATGCTTGATTACCCCTAAAAATATTTGGAAAAGGAAATAAAATGTAATTAATAAAAACAAATTACATAGTGAAAGTGAGAGTATAGAACATTTAAAATATGATATTTTAATATCCTGATATCAAAGAAAAGTAAGTAAATTAATTACATTAATTTGAAGAAACCGATTTTCAGATGAGATAAAGTATAAATAATGAATGAAACCATTTACAATTATACAACTAAAATGTTTTAGAAAATTTGAAAATTAAGCTAAATAATTATTTCAATAAAACAGCGAAATTTTATGAAAAAATTCTATATTGATGATTTATAGATATATAAATACCATGTCCTACTATCTGTCTGTCTTCTATCTGCACTTGCATTTATATGTGATTAAAAATAATGTCTAACAAGGAAAATATGCTAGGGGATATATTTTAAACTTGTCTAACAATTATAAACTTGTCTGCTATTCATAAGGTAGCCCCAAATATATAGAGTAAAATTTGACAAAATTTCTGTGGGATAGTTTAACAGTCAGCTCAATAAATATAACACCAAAAATTAATACGTAATGATTTAAACACCATAGTTAATAAGCTACTATTCCTACAGATGATCATATGTAGCTAATAATATAAAATTCACTTCAAAATAGCCCCAAAATTGACCATTCATGAATCTAAACTGAACAAATTTGAATACATTTGCAAGAAATAATATTTTACTTGACAAGCTGGTTGGAAATACACATAAAACTTTATTTGGAGTATTTAAGAATACACTTGTATTTATAAATAAAACATAGATCAATAAGAAAACAATAAAATTTGTGAAGATGGGCCTAAAATAGCTGAACTAGAAGGCCAGTAAGTTATGATGGACTGCTAGAATTCCTTCAAAAAGCTATTAGAGTAAAAATGGGTAGTGACCTGTGAGATAAACTACAGGTAAAGGAAAGTGGTAATTGAAGTAGATTAAAACACAGCAGAAACATTAAAATCATACATATGGGATGATACTAAAAATTAGAGAATCATTTAGGGGCTTTCTTTGAAAGGGTATGAGAAGTAAATTAATAACAAGAACATAAGGAAAATATTCCCTCCAAGCTTATTGTGAAATGTGTAGTAAGTTGCTTGATGCTGAGCTCTTCATAGAGCAGCTCCAGGTAATGAGTTCAGAATTAATAATACAATTAAAATCTTTTTTTTCTTTTTATTGAGTTTATTGGTACATTCTAGGTGTACAGTACAGTTACATTCACTACTGGAATCTTGTACCTTTAAATGACAGGTCTTGGTTCTCAATTTTTCCTCTTGTCCCTGACCTCCCTTCACCCCCTCTTCTCCTCCCCGTTTACAAACACTTTATTTCCATTTTTTTCATTTTCTCATATTCTTTTCTTTTCCCTTATTCCCTTTCCCCTACGCTTCCCTTAAAATCTTAACACTATGAAATGTCTCGTGAAATAATGAGTGCACCACACATTCTTTAGCTGATTCAAAATCGCTAGGGAAAAGTATTAAGGAGGAGATGTATGTCTAATAGACCAGACAATCAAAACTTGAACTTACTAATGAAATTAAATTCGTTGTAACTGGGACAAGTAAACATCACTGTCATCTGTTGAAGCTAGAAAGACACACAACATGGCCCACTGGGAATGTTGGCCTGAAATTTAAGTCTGAAGGCAATCAAGTCTCTCGTGACTAGTTCAGAGGAAATGCAAAGCTGGATAATAAGTGATACTGTGAAAAAGCACTCTAATTTAGCACTTGAAAAATTCATAGGTGAAGATAATGGTTTCTTCAACAAATAAGTGATTAAAATGGTGAAAGGAGCATTACTGAGGACATGAGTCTTGACTCTATCAAACAAAGGAACTATGTGAATTATAGAACCTAGTTTGAAGTATTTGGAAAAAACCTTAACCGGAATGAAGTATCAGACATTAAATACTGCTACTGTTTCATTAAGTGTGAAGATGGCTGTATAAACTTTTAATTAACTCATGTATTAGAAAATGGCTTAGCGCAAAGAAACATGTAGGTATAATTTGTTTTAAAATACTTCCGAAATTGTGGAGGGAACATAAAGAAAAACATTGCAAAAACATTAATTATTCATCAGTGTGGAGATGCTACCAGAGGGCTCACATTGAACTTTTAACATATAATCTTTGGAATCAGGAATTGGTGTATCTAATAAAATGATTTCTTCAGTCAAGTCACATAAATACAGTCAGAAGAATTGTTAATTTTATATTAAGATGGATATTCAGTTCATTATTTTATTTCTTTTTGTCTTCTGATTGGTTTTAGATATATTGGTGCTCTTTTTCAGAGATTTAAAAAAACACCCATTTTGTGGATTCTAAGTAGATACAGACATATGCCTACTGTTACAATTAGCCCCAAGATATTTCAGGGAGCAATGAAAATTTATCACAGGGGCATGAAACTCACCCATGACATCTTAGCGGTAAAGCTTCTGTTACACGGTAGTTGAGCACTGTTATAATGAAAGCTGGGGAAATGCTTTTAAAGGCTTGGCCATAAGTACAGATGGCTTCTCACCAGGTCATTATGTATTTCTCCCTAGTCTATTTAGTCAACCAGTGTTTCATGTAGCGCTAACATAGATAATTAATCATTTTTCTTATATTTAAATTTATTGCCTTTTAGAGACAGTAGAATTAATGATGCAATAATAATGAGAAAGGACTAAAATTGCTTTTATTTATAAGCTTTAAGCAGTAAATTTAAAGTCACTCACTATCATTGTTACTTCAAGAGTATTTCATAAAGTTCTCACAACTCTGTAACAGGAGGATCCTAGAAGACACTCCGTTTATCTTAGATCTTAGAATCTTTTTATTTGAACTTAAGTCACAGAGATTAACATTTGGTTTTCAAATAATTAGTTGAATTTTTGTAAACATAGGTACTGACTGCAATATTTTAGGACAAAAACTTTAAACTATGGTAACACTCCATATATTTCTTCTAAAGGTTTTATATTTATGGTTATTTATTTGATATATATATATAAATATTTTAATAATAATAGTGTCATGATACTTTGGTTTTATACAGCTTTTGTCCTCTTACTTGATATATTACCATTGTTTTTCTGTATCATGATATATGCTATTCCACGTTTTAGTGTACATTCTATTCTATTGAAGTTCTTGTATAATCTATAGCTTTTTCTACATTTTGCAAATGAAAATAAATACTGTCTACCATCTCCAACCCACACTTCCTCTAACTCAGAGGGAAACTCTTTGAATTCTCTCCTTCCTGTTCTTTTGTTTTCCTGGAGAGACAGATGGATTCCTTCACTGGCCAGAGTTCTTAGCTTCTTGTGGCTTATCCTTAGTTGAGACTGTTGTGAAAAGAATAAAAAACACATTTTGTAACTGGTCAGACATAGTAAGATATTTCATTAAGATGAGGTTTATGAGATACAAGCAGCATTGTATGTGGTTATACAGGGAAATGTTCTTACTGACAATAGGTGCACCCACCTCTGTTCTGTCTCCTTTTGAATAGAAGCTGCCCAGTAACACAATAAAAATGTGCAGTTTTAATGTGGGAAGAAAAGTTCTCAGTTATCGGTTGCCCTGTTCTGTCGGGTGGGTTTCAATTTTAACTGATAAGGTTTGAAGACTGAACCATCTTGAAATAATGTGTTAATCCATGATAAGGTGTTATCACATTTGCAATGCTGATACTTATCTGAGTAACTTAGCTGAAGTTACTCACAAAACATTCCATTTTCACTTACAAATTCTTCAAATATTATCAGAATTTTTTGCAATATTATTTTTCCAGAAAGGGATAATTTTGAACAATACACTTACTCTGTCTTTCCTTAATTTACAACTTAAAATGTATGTAGATAATCCAAAATAAAGTGATAAAAGATAAGAATTTCTATTTTTCTTCTGGTCTTCAGTCCAAAGCCCTTTATTTTTCAAATATAATGACATCATCAAGATTTAAAATTTTAGTCAAATCTGTAACTATTGAGGATATACTCCTAAGTGAAATAAATAAGTCACACATGTATAAATACTGAATAGTTTCTCTGATGTGAAAAACTATAATGGTACATATGATTCTAATGATATAATTGACAATGTGAAATAGGAACAACAGGGCAAAAGGTATAGGGAAAGTGGGAAGGGTAGATGAAGGGGAATAAGGGAAAACAAAAAAATGTAAGAGTGAAAAAATGGAAATAAAGTATTTGTAAATATGGAAGGGAGGAGGGGGTAAAGGGAGGGCAGGAATAAGAGGAAAAAATGAGAACAAGACCTGTTAGGTAAAAGTACATTCATCATCCCAATGATGAATGTAACTGTACTGTATATCTAAAATGTACCCATAAACTCAATGAGAAAAATAAAATAAATAAATAAAATTTTTCTATGTAGAAATTCAAGCAGAATAAAAGCAGCGATTAACAAAATAAGAAGCATAAATCAAAGGAAAAAATCAAAATTTGATTGTTTGAAATAATATTAATATCAATAAACACTTAGTAGACTGATAAAATGAGAACAAAAATAATTATGTAGTACAAGGAATGACATTGTTATAAATGACTACAAGCCTTCAGGCATCCAAAAGATGCACAGTAATGATGTTATAAACAATTGTTTGAGGAGAATTTGACAATGCATATAAGCTGATCAATTCCTGTGAAAATGGTACTTAATAAAGAAAGCAGAAATATAAATGAAAAATTACGATATTTTTAAAAGAATTATATTTGTTATTTTTTAAAAAATTTATAAATTAACAATAATGCATTACCTATCTCAGGAAAGAGAATTTTGAATACACTCAACATGAAGAAATGATAAAGCTATAAATTGATGGATATACTAATTCCTTTTATTCCATCAATATACAATGTATACATGCATCAAAATGTTACATTGTACATACACACACACACACACACACACACATTATGTGACAGAATAAAATGTTTTAAGAACTTTTACATAAAGCAAAATGGAAGAGAAAGCAGGAAGTGGAAACTCATAGGCACGGATCCACTCAACTATAAATTGAACAGCTCAAATAAGTTGAACAACTATAAATATAACTATAAGTTGAACAATTACAAATGAACAGCTCGAGTTTTCAGACCCATGAGAGCCATGTTTAAATTATTTATTTTATGAGCATGTGAGGCAGTGATACAAATATTAACTAGGTAAGAGAGTATTCTGTAGTTTTACATGTTTGATTTTGTTATGAGAAGTTTTCAGTATTAATACAATATCATCTCTAGAATATTGAGGAAGGAGGTCTTTACATGCTGAACATGAGAAGAGAAAGGATGCTTTGATAATTCTGGCATTAGTTCAATAGAAGAAGTTTGCTTTTCCAGGCAGAAACAACAACAAAAATTAAAATTAAAATAAAAAAAAAACCCACCAACAACAAAACAGTAATCAGGCTGTTTTCAATGAATTTGGCAATGAATGAAGTAACTTAGCTTTCCACATGTAGAATAAAGTGAAAGGAACATTAGAGTCTTTGAGGCTGAAAAAGACAAAGGTCTGAAAATCCAGTGCATTGAATATCTGATTATCATTTAATGCTTTCTTATATAAGAAATAAGTTTTTGACAAAACTCTTTTAGTCACTGGCTTATAAAAGATGTCCTTAATCTGCGATCTATGCAATCTTGGAGGGAACATTTACACCAAAATCTTTCTGAAAATAGGTATGCAGCATGGCTTGACCAAAGGCCGTGGTAAGCTGGAAGGTGGGAGGTGATGGAATAGTACAGGGTCGCCTCAGTCTGGTACTTTTAGGAGGTTCCTGTTCCATCTCACTTGCGTTGTCCTTCTGGGTGTGCTAACGTGTCATCTTCCCATATATTCTTTGGAGCAAGCCATGGACCACACTTCCTCATTCACACAGAACACACATGCATTAAATGAGTATTTTGTTGTGGCTCATAATACTGCAGCTGAAGTTTTCAGTCACGCCCAAGAACAGTTTGAGACAAATGAACCAAGGTGACAGCGGAAACATGGAAATAGGGTCCCAGAAACGGGCCACCAGGGCAGAGCTGCTGGGCAGGGAGAGCGCTGCTACAGCTATGACTCAAGACAGGGGACACTTGTGCTCACCTTAACCGCTTGATGCCTCAATCCCTCCTCTGTAGTCCGTGACACCAGTATGCTTTCTCTTTGCCCTTTTATTTTGGAACTAGCTCTGGCTTCAAGGAGCAGAATAAGGATGCAGGGAACCTGCATAGTTGAGTCCAGTTTACGCTCCCAGATTGTTACTTACGAAGGCTGATTTCTATTGTGAGGTATGGAGCTTCTTTTTCTTCAAAACTCTTAGCTTTGAACATTTTTCCAATAATAAGAGTTTTCAGATGATCCCCAGCTGAACATGAAAATTACTCACAATGCCTCTTCCATCCTTATTATTTAAATAGTGGTGTTGTTGTGCTGTACTGTTTTTTTTTTACTGTCATATATAT
>NW_022900947.1:50960723-51026187 GCF_012274545.1 Fukomys damarensis
TATATTCAAGAATTCTAATGCCTGAAAATTGAGAACTATGTGATCGTATTCTAAGAACTTTTTCTCACTATCTGTAAGGCATCTGCAGTTCCTCCATACTTAGACATCTGTTGAGACTGCAGACATCTTTCCCCTTTTACAAGTCTTCAGATGGACAGGAAGAAAGAAATAACTTTTGCCACTTAAAATAATTGCAAAGGCATAAAGCCAAAAAGAAATTATCAGAAGAAATAATCATAGATTTGTGTTCAAAAGAGTATATAGAAACACACAGATAGAGTTTTATCCTTGAAGTGAAAGCCCGACTCATTAAGGGAAGATGGTAGTATTGTGAATCTAAAATTGATAATCATGTCCTGCTACCTCAGGGTAATTATTTCCCTGTAAAGGAGATGGATTCCTTGATGTGTCCAAAGTCATTCCCTTTAGTCCCGGCTGGGCCTTGAAGGTGACATTCATCCAGTCCAGACTCTCTGATGGCCTAGGAAGCACCATCCATGAAGAGACCCTGCAAGAGAGGGCTTGCACTGGGCACCTGAGCCCAGCTCTGGGCCCGTCCCTTTCCAAGTGTCCTGGCTGGCTCCTGTTGAGTGGACCTGGGTGGAAAAGAAGAAATATTAATGTCTGTAGGTTTTGCAAAGTTCCTGATCCTTCCCAAAATTAGAGCTGAAAACTGCTGTCTGTCATTCGGTCCTTTGGTGGGAGATGGGGTTCCTGGCTGGGCCATGTCATGTGAAGTGGTGTGAATCTTTAATTTGATAGATTTACCACTTTCTCTGCTAATTGAGAGAGCATTATTTATTTGTTTTGACACAAGTGCTGGCAGTGTTTTATCCCAGCTAATGGCTTCTTATAGGTAATAAAACCCTTCAATAGAAAACAAAAACAAAAACCTAAATATAGTTGGCCAAATAAAGGAGAAAATGGTCAGTTATATAAGTAGGAATCTAACCCTTTAAAAAACACTATGTTAGAAAAAGCTGATAAAGCCAGACATTTGAGAGAGCATTGTATGATTGGTGAAATGCAAGACAGTTAACCCAAAGAACACCAAAAACGTATGCATAGTGACAGAGGGCAGAGTGGGCCTCCTGCAACATGTTACAGCCACCATAGGGCACTCACAGCCTACAGCAGAAAAGTTGGAAGAGCAGGTACTCTAGCCAAGGAAACCAGACACATGGAGCTGGCACAGTTCTAGTGGGGAGGTCAAGTTCCAAATTCAAATATGCATTTCACTGACTAGTCTGTGCTTTTGGTTTCTTAACCTTTCTTACAATAAGTAATTATTCTGGACTTACCAAGACAAATGATTTAAATATTCTATTTATACATGAATGAGAAACACAAATTAGCTTTATTTAGTATTATGTGTCTATATGTGTCAAAAACATGGAACCATGCTTGTGTCACATGCTTATTCCTATCCTAGCCTAATTTTGCAAATCAAATATGATTTCTCCCTTATAACCTAGATCAGGCACCAAATCCCTTAGAATGACTGCCCTATTCTTCAACATAGACTATAGCTTCACAATTGGAATGCTAGCAGTACATTTTCCTTAAATGTTTAGTGATAATAAACACCATATTTTTATTTATGAGTTTTTTTATCACTTCTGCTTTTCTCATAGTGTCTTAAAGGTAAGGTGCTTGTAGAAATAACTAATGTATTCAGCGTAGTGCCTTGAAAAGAATCTGCTCCATGCCACAGAATCCAAGAAATATAAGTATTCACAAAAAATAAATGGATTAATGAATGAGTGAAGATACTCTGAATACTCACTGCACGGAAAAAAGAATCTGGTACCATTTGATTAGAGCAGAATACTGAGGTTAGGTTTTCTCAGAATCAGACGTTGAGACAGTAGGGCCAACTGTTTATTAGGCATCAGTTTAGTGCACTTTTGGGTGTGTTTCAGTACGTCATAGAGGCCTGGTGTGAGTGCTATATCTGGTCCCCAGCCCCTTCCTCTCTGGTGCTGATCCCCTGCTCTGCGGCCTTTGCTCTGCCATGACACTTATTTCTTCAAGTCTATCTACCTTATGCAGAATCCCCGAAACTAAGCTAAATGAAATCTCTTCTCCTTTAAATTGTAGGTGTCAGGTCCTGTGTTCCAGCAAAGAGAAAATTAACTAATCTTGTAGACCTATTAAAGGATGTCTGGCCATGAATGCCAAACAAAAGCACCTCCTAGAAGAGACTTGTTGAGCGGAATGGTTATGTCACTGCCTCCCCGCCTGGATCAGCCATCCCCTCAGTACCCACTAAGAAGAGATTGGCTATATCTACCAGGGCTTTGCTCAGTTATTATTGCAGGTGGAAGGTATTGCCTGACTGAACATTGAAGCAGATGTTCATGGAACTAAGCTTACGGAACTCAGCTGGCCTTGTAGCTGAGAAGCAAGTCCTTAATTAATCAACACAAATCCCCTCAAGCAAAGCCACTCTTCCTGAGGAAAGACTTCAGTGAGGTGAGGGATTTTGGTGGAATAATTTTTGGTGCTCATCGTTAAATTTGGACTCGGGGTCTTGAATGGTCATCTATTTGTTATACTTTTCATATAAATCTTGTTCACCTTCAGTGACCATCTCTATTAGTTTTTCTGGTGGTGTTAGAATAAGTCTTCATGCCTGAAAGGTCTGACCTGCTGATATTCATTAACTTTGAGAGAGAATTGCTGTTCTGTTTATTTAAATTTGGTTGGGAAGCATGAAGGGGAGCTCAAGTCATCTTCTGAAATCTGTATATAATTTTCATCCCTCCAGAATGTCAAAGCAGACCTACTTCTTGTTGATTATGACCAATTGGTTTTCAAAAATAATAAATCTTTTCTGTTTCTGTGTGGACATAAGAAGCTCAAAATAACAGAGGGCAGATATCCCTAGTAACTTAATATGATTCCTAGTCAGTGCCCCTTGAAAGTATTTCCTGGAGGAATGGAAGTTCTAACTGCAGTCACAGAAGCCACACTAAGTGAATCAATACAACAAACGGTAAAGGCAGCACTGAGTAGTTTTACTCATGGGTTCCTGGGTATTGACAACATCCTTATTTGGGGCACGATACTAATGAAGGATTTAGATTTGATAAATGTATGGTACTTGGAGGAGCATCCTTATCGGCCAAACTATCTAAGCACCTGTAACAGGACCTCCCTAGTCAGTCACTGGGGTGCCTCCCAGAGGGTGGTAACTCTGCTAGGAACCTGAGGCCGAAGCTGAGTGTGGAGTCTAGGAGTGTGTCAGTTGTCACTTCCCTGCTACAGGGCTGATGGGAGGCCCGAATCAAGGTCTGTTGTATGATTTTGCTAAAAATGACTTTTTCAAGTCACTTTTGAAACAGTTTTCTTTTTTCTGTAAAATTTAAGTTTAATCAAAGGCTTGACATTGTATGAATTACTCCCTATCCCTGGGTCAATTACCTGACACCCACAAATTAAAGGAGCAGTTTAGTTTGGCTAGTGGTTTTAGTGGGTTCAGTCCAAGGCAGAAATAACATATTGGAAGGGCATAGTGGAGGAAGGCCGCTCATTTTATGGCACCCAGGACACAGAGATGAAAGCGACAAGCTGGGGGCTATGCCCTTCCCTTAACCAGGCCCCACTTCCTAATGACACTCTAAGCTAAGAACTCATCAATGACCATAGCGCCACCATGATCCAATTTCTGTCTGAAACCCCATCTCTGCACACAGGAGACCATTGAGGGACATTTTGCAACTGAATCATAATGTACATTATCAACAAAGATAGTATTGAGTTAAGGAAAATCAAAATCAATAAAAATGATAAAAGGTTTTCAAACACTTTTTAAAAAAGGCTTGTATTTGTTCTTTTGTTAGGATTAGTATCAATCAGTAATGTGTTCATTTTTCTGAAATATATTTACCACAGATCTTTTATTTGAGCAAATCATAAAATGAACTAAATTATTGTCGCTAGATGGTAGTTTATGAATGGATGACACATCAGGTTCTATCTATGTGAAGTGAAAGGTGTAACAGTAACAACAAAATACACTGTGATGAGCATAACATTCTTTCTTTTGAAAGCACTAAAATTCAGAACTTGTTTCCAAGCACTCTTTTCTGTGCCCTTCTTATAACCGAGTGAAATTTTCTCTTCATAGGTACCTATTTACTGTGTGGTTTATTTGGGGAGGCGTGGTGTGTGCTGTGAATACTTGATTTCTACTCCTCTGGTCTTTGATGAAGAGGCTATGAGTGGAAATTCTCATGGTAGTCACTTGTTATTCTCAGTACATTCAATAAAATATATCAGGAAATTAGCCTAAGTCTCCAGGTTGGCAGAAGGCTATATAATAAAATTATTCTACTGTAAAGTTCACATTATTTAACATAAGATTTTTTCTATTTAAAGAAATTAGATACTAACATGGCATTCAAAGCTCTACAGCTTCAAAGAGGTTGAATGTAAGCTGACTTCTTGGGATGGGTTTTTTTTATAACCAAAATTTAGGTTAATATTTTATATTAATTTTGCATAGCATGTTTAATCATTTTTATTCTGCATTTCCTCTAGTAATCTTCTGATGGTGCATAGTGGTACCATTGTCCCGATTCTTCATTTCAGGAACTTAAGTCGTGCAGAAGCTCATGGTTCATAAAACTCAGACAACATATTAGTAGTAGATGTAAAAAGAAGGTTACTACATACAACCAAACATCCAAGTCTGTTCCTTCCTCTTTTATGTAATTATGAGGCTCAGGATGCATTAGGATAGTTTTAGTTGCTCACATTTCCATTTTATCACCTCTATTACTCACTTTATAAACTATTTAAAATTATTGTTGCTGTATTGAATTTAGTGATTCAACAGAGTAATTTCATCAGTTAACAATGTGGCTACTGACTCTGGCCATGATTATTGAATTATTGCTGATATCCAAGAGTCTAGAAAGCTCTGCTGAAATGAGAAAGCATCATTTTTAAATAACAGAGTCCTGACACTTATACCGTAAATCAACCCTGAATTGTCTATATTAGCATTTAATAAATTTTTGAATTTTTATATTCTTATACCTTTTCAAAGTAAAAATCTAGATTGATTTATCTTTGTGTATCTATGAAGTTTTATTCTAATATAAAATTTCATAATATTTTCTAAGCCACCTTAATTTAGTTTGTCCTTTAAGACATAAATACCACTCCAAATCAATCAAAAAGTGGCCACATGATTAGGGCACTGTTTAAAAAAATGCCCACTAAATATAAGAAAAATGCTCAACTTGTTTAGCTATTAGAAAAATGCAAATCAAATCTACTTTGGATTCCATGTCAACCCAGCCAGAATATCACCAAGCACACAGAAAATAATAAATGCTGGCAGGGGTGCTGGGTTGAGGGAATCCTCCTACATGGAAGGTGTAAACGTAAGCTACTACAACCACTGTGGAAATTAGTATTGATATTCTTCAATGTAAACATCATTGGATTCTGCTACACCACTCACAAAAACGAATTTAAGTCAACATAGTACAGTGATACATGCATAATTATGCTTGTAGCAGTGCAATTCATAATAGTTTACTGTGAAAAGAGACTATGTGCATGTCAACTGATGAATCAATAAAATGTGGTATATATACAAAATAAAACAATATACAGTGAAAAGAAAAAATGAAATCATTTTATTTATAGGAGAATAGATGGAACTAGAGACCAATATATTAGGTGAAATAAACATGACTCAGAAAGTTAAATATTACATGAAAAAACAGAAAAGTAAATACATAAAGTAAAGTAGAGATAACAGCAAATTAGGAAGTAGACTACTTTTGTAAACAGGGAAGGAGACCAGCAGACAGGGATAAAAGAATAGGGAATGACAGGACAGAAAAAGACCAAGATATGCTCAATGCATGTACTAATTTACCCATCAAAATAAGCCTCACTATTCTAGCATGCACAAAAGGGGAATCAATTGCCAAGGAACATAGGAATGTTTCAAATATATGTATGCTTTATAGTTTTAGTATAATTCAATCTTTTCTAAAATGTGCCCACAGTGAAATGTAGTCAGTTTACTGTGACTTTGAAATGCTTGCAGCAATGCTGAGCTTCTGGTTTCCAGTTTTTAAATCGCAGCTTGTGCATATGTATTCTCTTTATTATTGAAAATTTGCTTTGGAAAGCAGTATAAAAGACTCTCAAAAATTGTGGTCTAGCCGTGGTACTCTTGGATATAAAGTCAGTATGCTGGATAAAACTATACACTTGTTACTTCCATTGTTACTCAAACAGCCAAAGATATGTACACAACTCAAATATCCATCAGCGGGTGGATAGACAAAGAAACTATGGTACATATATGAAATAGAATATCATTCGATCTTAAAAGACAAGAAAATTATACCTTTGGGGACAACATGAACAAATCTGGAAGATGTTATATTCGGTGAAACAAATCTGCCACAAAAGGCAAATACTGTAAGATGGGATTTATATGATGTTTGTAAAACAGTCAAACTTAGACAAGGAGGAAGAACATTAAAGTTGCCAGGGAATGGGCAGAAGGGGAAAGGGAAGTTGTTCAATGGTTATACAGTTAGAATTAATTCTATAGCAGGACTAAGTTTCACATATTAAATGTATAAAATAGTGCCTGAGGTTAAAAACACAGTGTTATGTACTTGAAAATTTGCTGGAGTACAAAGGGAAATGAAGAAATAAAGCCACAGTTGGATTACCCTTTTTAACAAAGAGCTGAAAATTAGCATGATTGGGAGTTGGCATAATTCTTTAACATCCAATTACATTTGGCTAAACAAATATTGAAATTAAACTTTTAAAATATGAACATAAAATAAACCTGAGGATATTCAAGGGGATATTATTTTTTTCTGGATACATTATTGTAAAAATATGACTTCAGTCTTGGTCTAAAATATAGGCAAAGTGAAAGTTACAAGAAACATCAAAGACAATGATCTCATTCTTCAAAGACAGGCTGCCAGACAAAAACAATACAGGTAGCTTCTCTCAAAGTTTTAAAAGGAGCCAGAATGTTGTTGAAATTCCCATTTTTGAAGCAGATTTAGTCACTTCAGTAGAAGCTGAATTCTCTTTAAATTAATCTCCTTTTGAAACAAAATATTACAAAAATAATCACTTTTAAAAATAATATTTTTACATACAGCTTTATGGAGTTTGCTAATCAATAAGGCTTTGCATAGGATGATTTATAGATTTTTAATGAGAGTGGAACATGTCCAATTAGTCTGTGTGATATCTTACCAATCTGTAGAGGAACTCTGACCCTGCAGATTCTGTGAGCAGGGCTGCAATGGATCATGCGGCTCTACTTGACATGCTGAACTTTTACTCTTGGGACTTTAAAATCATTCTGTGGAACTCACAAAGACACCATTAACCAAACCAGTCTTGCATCCTCACTTTCCCTTAGCTTTTAGCTTTAGCTGAATTCTTTTCTCTCAAAATATTCACTTAAATCAGGATGAAAGGAGTTGATTCAAGGAGTGCTTAATTGGAATTTCATTAACTATTTTGTGATAACAAATTTAGGAATATCACTAAAACATAGTTCATGAAATAATGGCTATCGCTCATATACAAACTTAATTGTCATTCCTAGTTAGAGGAGGAGGAGGAGATAAAGATAATTACCATCTGGGGTCACTGTAAATAAATGTCAATATATGTAGGGCCACACAAATTACTGAGTCAAAACCCAGCAAATGGAACTGTCAAACTAGTTATTTAGTATCATGTCCATAACAAATATTCTTTGAATTTTTTACATTCACTGATAGCCAAAGATGGCTGGGAACATACCTTTACTTGGAGAAGAGGGATTTAGTCTCTCTGCACACTGCAGTGAAGGGTGCTGGGGCTCAGGAAGAGCATGTGCAAAAGGCCTTGCTACTGGAGTTGAGCCTGTGTCAGGAGATATACTGGAGTTACATAACACTTTGGCCTGAATGAATGTTATAAAAAAAAGAAGGGAGAAATTTCGACTTAGAGAGAGGGAGAACTAAACCCAAGTTAAAATGCTGGAGTACTAGACGATGGGTGCAAAGGCATTAATTAGTGCAAGTATTCATAATATAGTCTTTTTATAATACGGGTTATTATAGTATTTTGGTTTCTTTATCAATTCCAGAACATTTGAAAAATACTTAGTATCTACGCCTCTATAACCTATTTTTAATTTTCTTATCATATCTCAGTAAATGAATAAAACTTACCAATTCTTAATAATTTGATATATTTGGACTTGATTGTTTTCATAGGATGCATTTCAAATTTTTGTAGGAATAGTGGTATCTAATAGAAAAAACAATTTAAGTTCTCATGGTGTTCTCTCCATAAGATATTCAATGTAAATCAAACATACATATCAAAGGCATATATCATTCTAGATGTGAAAGATAGATTTAGATCCTAAAGTACATCTCAGAGGAGGTTTATGAAAATAGCATGTATTGTGCTTTAAGAGTGAGACGATGACTTTCTAGTCAGGCAATCATAGAATTTTAGGTCTCCTGCTTATTACAACATTTAATATGAATTATCTCACTCACTATGCTTCCTTTTCTGGATTGTAAAACTCACCTTCTTGATATTTTTAAGGACTAAGTAATGTATATACTATGCCCAACAGGTTGGACTGATACCATGTTACGTATTGTTTCTTCTGTAAGTTCTTTAAAATCATCTATTTCACAAAGGCAGAGCAATACAGGAAAAAAGGTCAAGGAGAAGTTTGAGATTGGTGAGCAGAGATTGCTGTTCTGTGAGCATAACAACATTGCCTTGAAGCAAAGGAGGGATGTGCTCTCAGAGTTGCACTCAAAACCACTATAATAAACAATGGTCCTTCATTTCAGCTTTAAAATGGTTCACATCTCATTAGAACTTGAACCAAAATAGAATCCTAGAAAAAAAAATTAATAGGATAGTGTCCTCCTGATGCCTTCCAAACTAAGAAATTACATACCTGAGGAGAAATAGTTTAATAATAATGCAATTTTAAGTATAATACTAATAACCCTAACTTTTCCACCCTAAAAGAGTGGGAAAAGAAGGAAAAACAACATATGAATCCATATAGTCAGCATTTGGATTTGAATCGAAATCTGGGAGATACAATTAGAAACACACTGTTATTAACACTCATTCATTCTTTCTTTATTATTTATTGTTCATATTTGTATTGCTTGGGCTGGGATTTAGCTCAGTGGTGCCACCGCCTGTCTCGCAAGGGCAAGGTCCTGAGTTCAATCCTCAGGACCCACCAAAACATATGTGTATTAGTTACTTTCCCATCATCACTAGAACTTATACCCGACACCCTCAATTTACAGAGGAGAGTTTTATTTTGGCTGATAACTGTAGTTCATGCTGCAGAACAGAAGACATGGAGAGGAAAGCTGTTCATCTGAGGACAACGAGGAAGCAGAGGACGAGGTCGAGGACAAGAACATTCCCTTCCAGTCACGATCTTGGGGACCTCTCCAACCAGGCCCCGTCTCCTACCATCACATTCAGCAGCTGAACTCAAAGACGGACACGTCCATCTTTGCCACGTGACTCCGTCTTCTTTCCAACACATGGGACTTCAGGAGGCATTTTAGACCTAACCCCTAACAGCAGTCATTCCTTTATTCATGTCCGTATTCAACAAATATGCCTAACACATACTGTGTGACAAGAGTTAATCAAGGAGCCCTGCCTACACAACAACAACTATCCTTGCATGCCCCTGACATTTTGTAGCCCCCAAATTTAACCCTGGAGAAAACCATTTTATCCACAATAGGTGGCCAACTTAGGAGAGAAAACAATGAATATATCAAAAATTAAAAACGAATTCCATTTTATTATGCTCCTTTTTAGTTAAGTAATTTAAAATGTCTATATACAGTTTCAAAGTTAACAACCTCTAATTAAAGTACCCTGTTTCTCATCATGCACATATTGTATAGAGGTGCAGATAAAAATCATCTATAATGACAGTATATGTACACACTTAAAACTGTCATCCTGAACATTTACATGGAGTGTATGTATTTGAAAATTCTTTAAATGAATAAAATTTCACAGACTACTGTCATACATAAAGCCTCTTTCTTCTGTTTCTTACTACATCAATCTACTAGCTAGTCTCCATGCCATCTGCTGGGTTTGTGTCCTTTTAATTGTTTAATTAAAAATATCTAACATCACTGTAAGAATCATGGTCGTGTCAAATCTTATAGAAAATGTGACATTTGCTTCTGTTTTAGTTACTGTTTTCTCCTTGCTGAGAAAAAATACCCAACATCCAAAGGTAAAGGGGAAAGAATTTGTTCGGCTCAGAGTTTGTAGAGGTTTTAGTCCAAAGTCAGCTGGCTCCAAGGCAGAGTAGCACATGGCAGAGGGATGTCACAGAGGAGCAACAGTTTATGGTGCCCATTCGGTAGCAAAAGCAGCAAGGGATTTTAACAGTATCTTCCTGCCTCTTTTATCTTATCCAGACTACCAGGATTAGTGTGGCTCCAAACATTCAGGGGACTAATTTAGTAATTACATCTCCTTAATTCCAGCACTGCACCATCAAGATTCAGCCACCTCTCAAAAAGCCCTATGACTCCGTGAGGCTTTGGGGCGGGGGCATCTAGACACAAACCATAACAACTTCTTTAAACCTTCTGAATAAATCCAGCTTCCTAGCTTCTATCAGTCACAGTCCTTTTCTAAGCAGACTCAAGTCCACAGGGTAGGCCAGGCCAGGCCAGGCCTTGCTGGGTTGCCCTCAGGCCACCCACCGCACTCAGAACACTTCATCTGGTTTTGGGGTTTTGCACATTTTCCTCCTTCCACAGGGAAAAAGGCTAAGTGGAGGGCCTTGTGATTCTTAGGTAATTTTCTTCTCTCTAGTATTATCTAGTTAAATGCCTTTCTGTTCACATATGCACTTCTGTTTGGCCTCTGAGATATTTGGGGCGATCTATCATTTCAGAGCCTAGATAATTCCTGGAATACAATTGCTACACAATGTAATACTTTCTGAGTCACTGAATGAATGAATGAAAGCAAACAAACAAATGTCAATGCACAATTCTGCTAGAGATGTGCTAGCCCCAAATTCTTTATCTAAAACCTTTAGGACGGATATATTTCCAACTACAGCACTGCTTAGACAGGTATAATATTCAGGAGAATAGGGTATAAATATTGTGAATGATGTAAAAATCCAGCAGACTCTAGAACAACAGTAATAAAATATATTAATGTCCTTATAGAATGTTGATGACTATTTCTATTACCTGGGGTAAATAAATGTTAGCAAACAGATTTACTAAAAATGGGGATCAATTAATGACAATAAATAGTCTCATTCTCTTGAGGTCAGATTTTGCTTCCAGCTTAGCTTAAATTAGGTTAATTTGGCTGTCAAGTTATGAAATTAATAAACAAAGCAAATACCTAAAAGCTAGAAATAAAACCCTGCAGTTTCTTGACCTCTTGACTTCGGAATTATAAAGGAAATACTATAGATCTTTGTATTTATGCATTTTTGCCATATTCTGACAGTTACTAGTTTTTACATATTTTAAATATGTTCATTTTAGGAATAAAAAGTGTCTTATAGCTTTTGACTTAGTGTACTTGCTAAGAAAGAAACACATTTTTCCTGATGAATTACAGTCCACATGAATTTATTCTTTATGAAGTTATCCAATAGTGATTTTTTTTGTTTTTGCTGCTGTTATCTATATTTGGTAAAGTTATTAATTAATTTGCATAGCAAACAAAAATATTTTAAAATGTGTTGTTCTCTTTCTTTTATTGTTATTTTATCTAGCATTCAACAAGTTTCATTTTAAAAATAGTCTATAAAAGTAATTTGTCATTGTAATAAATGCACAGAAATAGATTACATTTCTATTATTCTGAGGTCAATATTTCTAAACCAGACTGAAAATATTTTCAATAGATGTTAATCTTTTCCATGATATTTTACTTTTTAAATTTCTTTATTTCACTCACTTATCCACTCACTGTAGTAAAGGACATTTAGAGAGAACAATGCTCCTGACAAATTATGCTCAGTTGTAACAGCCCCTCTTATGTGGTATAGTGACCCAGTTTTTGATCTGAATACTTATAAAAGTTGAGTTTAGGCACACAACCCAGGTAGCTAACTTATCGAAAGGACAAACTGTGTGCCTGTGATTTTTTTCAGGTTATTTCAGTGTTATCATTTTATGACCTTAAAAGCTTTTTGCTATACAATGTGAAAACTTTTCTTAACATAAAATATATTACAGTTCACATTAAAACTTGTCTACAAGAGACTAAAAGAAAGGTTTAAGATGATACTGCTTTTGTCCAAATACAGTTTGCAGAGCACGAGTCTTGCAGCTTGGCTTTGTACATACTGCAATTTGATATAGTGGTTGAAAAGCTGCCAGCTAATGGTGAATTGCAGTAATCAAGTTGTTGAGAAAAAAAAAATCAATGTATTGTACTGACTTTCAATCTTATTATAACACCAACACAGGTAAAGACAAGCAATGGACTTTCCTGTCAGCACTGATGTAGATAGAGAGGAGGGAAAAAGGAAAATAATTTCATAGTATTCAAGGAAAAAGCAAAGGCTACAAAGTATCTAAATAAATCCTAAAATAATAAAGGTTTAAATTGATCAAAAGTATTTTCTGCGAAATGTAAATAAAATTATTGTTAATTACAAAGTCATGTATGTGTGTTCATAGCACATTTTTATTATTTGTGAGTTAAAATATAAGAGATTTGATTAGAACCAGTGTTACAAAGCTACAAACTCAGTAACAGAAACACATTATACTAATGTAATGTTAATGAGTTACCATACATGGCTTCCTTGCAGAAGATATTGGGTATTAAACAATAATCCAAAACAGACTTGTAGGAGCAAAGAAAGAGGGATTAAGGGAGAGAAAAGTGGAGGAAGAGAAGGAAGAGAAGGAAGAAAAGAATTATACATGAGACAGTGTAGACTATTTCCTTGTGGGCAGCCAAGACGTAAATCAATCTGAAGCTGCTCTTGAAATGCAGGCATATATTTCCAAGTGTTATTTTAAAATTTCGTGATCAATAATGTGGAAAGATGCAGAATATACAAGCAAAATAAGTGCTGACAATTCAACAGCATCTGAATTTAATAAAATGGCATCCTCCAGCCACAGTGGCAGTGCCAAGAAATGACCAGCCTGATTAAAATATGTTAGATGAACCTCCATTTGTCAGATAACAATAAACTCAGGATAGTACCTTTGTTGCAGGTTGTGCTTGCTCTCCAAAGTACAGCAAACAATTCCTGTTCTAACGTAATCCCACTGTTTTCAACACCAAGTCAACACATCAAGAGCTTTTTTAAATAGGGGACAAATTTAATATTTAACTAAGTTGCTTCTATATAGAGATAACATCAAAATGTGAGCAGTACTTCCCCCAGCTAAGTGGGTTTTATTTCCAGAGGTTCTGCATAGGTCTTCAAATGTTACTCATCTGTTATTCAATGCTGTTTGTTATTGCTGAATATTACTCATTACTTAAAGGCATCTTTGAGAATGTTGCCTTCTGCGCTTTCTGGAAAAGGTGCCATGATTTGCCTCAGCGTGTGCTAGATGGAACCGGGCATCAAGAGGCCAATATTTACCAAAACAATCTGCTTGGTTTACATGAAGGTCCCACTCATTTGAAAGATCGTTCTCATGATGTGAAAAGCTCAATCAAAAGGATAGCGTATTTGAGGGAGTGACCAGAAGTATGACTTTCATCTTCCCTTTTTGTTACTGAATCAGTGCCTTCAGAAAGATGGGAAAGTGCATGAGGACTTGAAGTAGCAGACGTGTAAGATGGGCAAGTCTAAAGGTGTCATCTACAACACAAAGACTACAGGTGATAAAACTGCTACAGATGTGAGTCCTTCTACATGTGTGCATTTTACCTGCTCTTATTATACAACCAGCAACATAAATGAATAACAGTGAGATGAGGGTTATCATTTACTTCACTACTGTAAATTTCTTACTGTTTAAAGTCCCCATAAATCATATTTTATTCCTTATATATAGAAAATGAAATGTATTTTAAAACTTTTTTTCACAGAAATGCTTTGTTGCCATGTACTTTTTATTTATAGTTAGTATTTCTGCAATCTTATAATTTTTGTTCAAAACAGATAGTAGAATATTTCTCAGTTATTTTTGATAGGTCAAATTACCGATTCACCACTTTACCCCCTAAGTATCTTTCCATTCAAAGTTCCTATTTGGGGACTTATTCAATTATTCATTCATTCATTTAATTCTTTTAATCAATGCTCATTTTGACAAATTACCATGTGTAGGTTCAGTGGTACACAACTATATTTACCAGTGTTGCAAATTATTTTTCATTTTTCTGTCCCTGTAAATGTGAGTAGTGCTCTAAACCTATCCATTCTTGGCTTCTTGACTGTCTGCTAAAATTAAGGTACTGTTTAGAAAACAAATTTGTTAATTTCTAGGTCTTAAAACTGTATCTAGAACAGATACAGAAAAGATTATGGAGAAAAGTTTCCACATAAAAACTGTGGTTTTAAGAAAAGTTTACTAACACATAATGTGATTTTTTTCTTATTAAAATACAGAGTTCACTGAGAATTATGAGTGTTTAGCTAATAGTGTATGTTTTTCTAATGTTAACTCAGTCTCCGTGATGAAAACAAGTATTGTAATTTCCTATAAGCAATTTTTAAAAAGTGATACTTTAATGGGCTTTGAGTAGATGAAGCTATAGAATATGTTGCATAAAATATTTACTAAGAATATACAAATGAAAGGGGATAGAAACATCACAATTGACAAAGAGAATTAAAGGAGGAAAAAGTCATTGGAAATATATACTCAAATTGCAACTTGTTTCATTCATTTATTAAAATATATTTTATTACATTGAAAAGTGTCATATACGACATTTCATCTTTTTCCTTCTGGAGTATAACCACATTATAATTAACGATACATCATATATTAGATAATGAATATCACTTTTATGAGAGTGCTGCTTGAATTTACACAGATATAAGAGAGCCTTACTAGGGATGAAAGTAGAAGTTTTTATTCATATCCTGCTAGGATAACCAACACATTGGCTTTTTAGGTGACTATCAGGTTTTACAAAAAGTGTAATGTACCCTTTATGTCACATTTTTTTTATTATATTACAAACTCCATAGTACAAGGATTGAAATTCTAGCTATAAACAATCTTCTTGTTGTGTTACTCTTCCTATAATTTATTGTAGATGAAAAGTGTTTGAGTGGAAATTCAATTTTTATCATCCCTCTCTTTCCCCAAACCTCATATTTACTGTATCTTTCAGTGGAGTGGCTGTTGTTAGTGACTAAAGTGATGAAATAATAATAAAACTCTTCACCAAATTCTGCCATAAATTCCTCTCTGAAAGTTATTGGCCACAAAATTGAAGACGTGAATGTAAATGTAATATTTTCCTAATTTTAAAGAACTTACCTTGAATTTGAGAATTAGGGAGAATGGCTTAAATCCTTGCAATATATAAAAAGGAAGATTTTTATTTATATTTTATTTAAAAGAGAAGTGTCCTCATATTTCACTATGCAAATTTATATTTTTGATTAAACAATATATTTTTTTCTTTTATTGAGTTTCTTGGTACATTTTAGGTATAAAGTACAGTTGCATTCATTATTGGGATCTTGTACCTTCACATGACAGGTCTTGGTTCTCATTTTTTCCCCTTGTCCCTGCCCTACCTTCAACTACCTCCTCCCCTCCCCATTTACAAACACTTCATTTCCATTTTTTCATTTTGTCATATTTTTTCCCCTTATTACCTTTCCCCTACCCTTCCCATTTTCCCTACACCTTTAGCCCTTTTCTTCCTATTTCACATTGTCAATTACATCATTAGGATCTTAATAGAGCAAACAGGTGATTTCTGTTCTAAAACATTTGTTGTTCTGTCTCTCCCCATTCTTCCCTTTCAGATCACTATAAATTAGTGTGGATTTAATAATGCATTTAATATGCATTTCCCCATTTTCCTCTGTGCATAGCGATGTTTATGCACATTTTCAGCCATCATTCATTTTTGTACAGAGCACAGCAAAGTTATATTGATAATAAAATATTCAAACATGGGTCATGAAATTCACACAGGTTTGTTAAATTGAGTAACTTTTCACTTACGACTATTTACTTAGATGCTCAGAAGACACTCTTCTGGATTTATATGAAAATATACTTTCTTGGTTATCACATGTACTCTTAATCAATAACTCTCCTTCCTCCAATGTGGTAATATGTATGAAAATGTTTTATTTGTAACCCAGAAGACTAATTTTAATTTATTTTAGCATAGTATGAGTTAATGACAAAAGATAAGCATAAGCAGAGTTGTGGGAGTTTTTTATAAGTCAGAGCTTGTAGTCTCTTGTTGCTATATGAAATTATTAAGTCTCAGGAGGTACAGATCCCACTGCCACAATTAAGCAAATTTTTTTCTCTTGAAAAAATAAGCATATATATGTTCATGAGTGTCATCTCCAAACATTTAAAGACAAAGCAATATTTTTTGAAAAAATGCAAGCAGTGAGAAAAATATATAGTAAAACAATGAGCATTTAGAAATCATATATTTTTATTATTAGAAAATATTTTCAAAAGAAATCACACAATAGGGCTGGGGATTTAGCTCAGTGGTTCTGCTGCCTGCCTCGAAAGTGGAAGGATATTGAGTTCGATCTCCGGTACCAAAAAAAAAAAAAAAAAAAAAAGGAAATCATACAATGATTAAATTTCAATAATATATAAAAGAATTAAAGCAGAAATGGATTCATATTTTCAGATAAAAAAACATAAAGCAGTGAAAGGATAGCCATTTTACCTATACTTATCATTTTCATCTGTGAATTTTTCTTCATAATCCAAATTAATTGCTAATTGTGTGATGGGATTGTTTTGCTCATATGCATATCTTCTTTTTCCTATCTCTTTTACCCACAAATGTTTCTGATTTCACTTTAAACTCTCAGTTAATATAATTATTTAAATATGTATTATGTTTGTGAGGAGAAACTTTCACTTAGAGAACTGTGTTCTGTTTTCTAAGTCAGTTTCTTGAAAGGTATTACTGGTAGGAATAGTTTCCAGGACCTCATGCACAACAGATTGCACTCTACCCCTGAGCTATGTTTCTAGCACATCAAAGTATCTCTTCATCAGTTGTTTAGGTGCTATTCTTTAATGGTTTCTTAATTTAATTTTATTGGGTTATGTTTACAACATTGCCAGGCCATTTTATCTAAGCCCTCTCTGACACAGACAGCTCTGTTTGGATATCATTTCTCTTTGATGCTCTTATTATGAATGGCTGTTGAATTTTGTCAAATGCTTTCTTCTGCATCTATCAAGAGGATCATATAATTTTTGTCCTTGACTCTGTTAATATAGTGTATTATATTTATTGACTTATGTAAGTTGAATCATCCTTGCATCCCTGGAATAACTCCGACTTGGTCAGGATGTATGATCTTCTTGATGATCCTCTGAATTCTGTTTGCTAGGATTTTTGCATCTATATTCATTAAGGAGATTGGCCTATAGTTCTCTTTTTTAGTTGCATCTTTCCCTGGTTTGGGAATCAAAGTGATACTTGCTTCCAGGAAAGAGTTTGGAAGTATTGTTTCCCTTTTTATTTCATTGAAAAGTTTGAAGAGTAAAGGCAGTAGTTCTTCTCTAAATGTCTTGTAAATTTCAGCAGTCAATCCATCAGGACCTGGGATTTTCTTTGCTGGTAAATTTTTAATTACATTTTCAATTTCAGTGATTGTGATTGGGGTGTTTAAAATGTTTTTATCTTCTTTGTTCAACTTTGTTAATTCACAAGTATCTAGAAATCTGTCCATTTCTTCTGTGTTTTCCATTTTCTTAGAGTACAGGTTCTCAAAGTAGGTATTGATTATCCTCTGGATTTGCTTTGGATATGTTGTGACTTCACCTTTTTCATTCCTAATTGGATGGATCTGAGCCTTTTCTTTCCTTTTTTGATAAGGATAGCTAAGGGTTAATCAATTTTATTTATTCTTTCAAAAGAAAACAACTCTTTGATTCATTTATTTTTCTTAGTTTCCATTGCATTGATGTCTGCTCTTATCTTTATAATTTTCTCTCTTGCTCGAGCTTTGGGTTTTTCTTGCTCTTGTTTTTCTAGGAGTCTAAGATTGATCATTAGGTTGTTTATTTGATCTCGCTCTGTTTTCCTAGTGTGGGCATTCAGTGCTATGAATTTTCCATGTAGAATTGCTTTCATTGCATCCCATAGATTCTTGTATGTTGTATTGGCATTTTTATTTATTTGTAAAAATTATCTGATTTCTTCTTTAATTTCCTTTGTGATCCATTGATTATTCAGGAAAGTGTTGTTCAATTTCCATGTGTTTGTAAAGTTCCTATGGTTTCTTGTGGTATTGATCTCCAGTTGATTGCACTCTGATCTGATAATATACAGGGAATAACTGCCATTCTTTTGCATTTATTCAAACCTATTCTGTGAGCTAGCATGTGATCTATCTTGGAGAATGACTCATGTGCAGCCGAAAAGAATGTATATTCTGATTTTGTGGGGTGGAACACTCTATAAACTTCTGCTAAGTCCATGCTTTCAAAAGCTTGGTTCAATTCTAGTATTTTGTTGTTGACTTTTGGCCTAGATTATCTGTCTATTTGTGAAAGTGGGGTATTTAGATCCCCCACTACAATTGTATTTTTGCTTATTTGGTTTTTCATGTTTCTTAATATTTCTTTTATATAGTTGGGGGCATTCTTATTTGGTGCATATATGTTCATGTTTGTCATCTCTTCCTCTTGAATTGTTTACTTTACAAGGATGTAGTGACCTTCTTTGTCTCTTTTAACCAGTTTTGGTTTGAAATTTACTTTGTCTGCAAATAAGATTGCTACCCCTGCTTTTTTCTGGGCTCATGTCACATGGGGAATTGTTTTCTATCTTTTCACTTTCAGTGTATGGGCTTCTTTTTGCACTAGATGTGTCTCTTGTATAAAACATATTGTTGGATTTTGTTTCTTAATCCATTCTGCCAATCTATTTCTCTTGATTGGTGAGTTGAGGCCATTGACATTGCTAGTTATAACTGATATGTACTGGCTTATTATTGGCATGTTATTGGCCTTTTGTTGACTTGTTTTAATTTTTTACCTTCTTTTAGTATCTTGCCTTGCCTGTTTGATTTGCTCTGTTGGGCCTCATGGTGTTGTTACTTTAATTGTCTTTTTCTTGGATATTGTTTAGAATTGCTTGTAGTGCTGGTTTGGTATTCATGAAATTTCTCAGGTGTTCTTTGTTGCGGAAGTATCTTATTTCCTCATCCATTTTGAAAGAAAGTTTTGGAGGATTTTACTTCTTGGTATTAGTTTTGCTATACCCTTATAATTTTAATTTAAAGCCTGGCAATAGATGCCTTGTTTAATATTTGCTGTTGTACTTACAAAATGTTGGAATGTAAAGTCATCACCTAAAGATTTTATTGTTCTCTTTTCTTCAATAGTTTTGCATAATAATTCTGTGGTTCATTTTTGATGGAGTGCACAGCATTCCTACAGAAATGTCCTCTCATTTTTGTAGGATCTCTTTTTTTAAAAATCCATGCTGAATCATGGAGCCCTGTTTCAGAGGGTCAAGGAAATGATATTAATGATAACATGAATGGGGCACAGTTATATACAGTGATACCTGTTTCCTGCCTGTGATGAGAACTTAACTTGGAAATGCTTAGTTTTGTTTTCTGTCCTTGATCATGACCTCCAAGATTCTTAACTCATATTAATTCTACTTGTATTCACCCTCAAGAATATCTATAGATATTAGAGCACCCATCTTTTGTTCCCCTTCCTAGCTTTCCTTGACCAAGAGAAAATTGAAAGAATGGGCCATTTAGTTTGAGAAATGGTTATGTATAATACTATTTTATGTACATATAATTGCAATGTCGTTAGTCACTGCATTCTATTTTTTCACAACACAGATAATTTAAAAACATACATTCTGGAGTGAGGATTTATTTCAATGGTTCTGTTGCCTGCCTCACAAGCACAAGAATCCATTTTTGATCCCTGGTACAAAAAAAAATACATTCTAAGTTTATCTGGATGCCTGAATGACTGGTGATGATCAGGAGAGTGCTAGTATTGGCCAGTGACGGTGCCCAGGGGTGAAGCCATATGATGATCTGTCAGCATTTTATGTCCGGCTCCTTCATGTGTGAGGTTAGTACCACGCAGCTTTATTGCATTTCTCTGTTCAGCCACCACTTTGTACAACTGAATCCCAATCATCATCTCCAGAAGGTTCTCTTTCAAACTCATAAGTGATTTCTCATCAGTCCAAGCTGGAACATCCAGTTTCCGGTTTGGCCTATAAGGAGTTAAGAGTCACTGCTCTATCCAAACCAGCACAAGGCCAAACAAACTGAAAACCCACAATTTGCATGAGATCTGTCAGAGAAATAAGGTCATAGGGTGAGTTGATGCCCCCCAAATTGGGGACGCAAGCAAAGTGAGTTGCAAATGATTGTAGCAGACAACCCAGGAGCAAAATCCTCTACAGAAACCAATAGCAAGACAGAAAACCTCCGCTGTAATTAACAGCATTCCTGGAGACTCAGTATGGATGGGGCTGAGCGATCCTGTCATATGCAGTTTTACCTGCTAGAATCTTAGCAAATTTTCACCAAGACAAAGCAGTCATTTAAAGAAACCCAGATGATTCTGTTTTCCTAACAAGTCCTGCCTTTGAGGGAAACTGTGTTTACCAAGCCTACCTGAAGTGGAGGAAAGGAAATAAACTGTAGCCCCCTCCAATCTGCATATCTTAACTAAGGGTGCTAAAGGTATGAGGAAAGAGATGCGTCGGGGATTTCATAGTCTCAGACACAGACTGACTAAAGCGCTAAAAGACTGAAACTTAACCATAAAACTATACATGACCCCCAATTCCACATTCTACCACCACATCACCAAAAGCCTATTTATCATTGTTCCTTTTTTCTTATGTATCATAACTCATTTTTAACAATCAATTACTAAAAGGCATAAAATACACTTTGAAGACAGATCAGAATTTGACACAGATGTAGCAAGTATCCAAGAAAGATCAAACCAGGAATTCAAAGTAACTATGAATAATATGTTTGGGTGTAATGGAAAAAAAACAGAGAGCATACAAGAATAGATGGGGTATATAAGCAGAGAGGTGGAAATTCTAAACATCAAAATCAGGTACTAGGAATAAGAAACCACTGCAATATAAATGAAGAATGCCTTTGATATATATTGGATGTGGCTCAGGAAAATTTCAACATACTTTGAGCATGTCTCAGTAGAAACTTCTAAAACTGAAAAGCAAAGAGAAACACAACCTGGAGAATAAAAGGAACAGCATTTCTGAGGATTGCAGATGCATGTAACAGGTGTAACACATAAGAAATAGAAGAATCTGCACAGAAAAATATTTGAAGCAGCGGTGACTGATAATTTCCTCCAGATTAATATTAAGCAGTAAATTACAGACCCAGGAAACTTAGATAACAGTATGTAAGATATTGCCAAACATTTATATGTAGTGATTCAAAATGCCAAGCATTACCCAATTTCTCTTCTAAAATCATGCAAACAAACCATGTAAGCAAGTAAAGAAAAATATTTAAAGTATCAAGACAAAACAGAAAAACTATAACGATAATTAAGCTCCTAACTTAGAATTCTATGTCTAGTGACAGGAGCCTTCAAAAAAGAAGTGAAAGTATTTTCTAACACAAATAAAACTTGAGTGAATTGTTTCCAGAAGACCTGTCTAAAAAAATCTTTTTTAAAAATTGAGTTTATTGGTACATTTTTGGCATACAGTAGTTACATTAATTATTGGGATCTTGTACCTTTACATGACAGGTCTTGATTCTCATTTTTTCCCCTTGTTCCTGCCCTCCCTTAACACATTCCCCCCTCCCCATTTACAAGCATTTTATTTCCATTTTTTATATTTTTCTCTTCCCTTATTACCTTTTCCCTGCCCTTCCCACTTTCCTTACACCTTTAGCCCCTTTCTTCCTATTTCACATTGTCAGTTATCTCATTAGGATCATATGTACTATTATAGTTTTTCACACCAGAGAAACTATTTGGTATTTACATGGTTGTGACTTATTTATAAAATCTTAAAGGATGCTCTGATATAAAGAAAATTATATGCCAGAAATCAGATTTTTTTGGTTTTGGTACCAGGAATTGAACTTGGGACCTTGTGCTTGGCACAATGCAGTGGAACCACTGAGCTAAATCTCTGACAGAAATCAGATTTATATAAAGAACATTATATAAGGAAAAGTGAAGTTATAATAAAAGTATGAGCTTTATTATTATCATTATGCTCACAAACGTAGGCATTCTGTGGCATCTGGAAAGATGCAGAGAGACTGACTTTTCCCTACATCTTCCAAAAGGGAACATGACTGCTGGCACCTTAATTTTAGCCAAGTGAGACCCAGAATCATATACTAAATTTACCATAGCTGATGACATTCACTCTTTCACTGTTCCACATCTGAGTTTGGAGGAAATGATGGGTTAAATTATACTTTGTTTTTATGTTTTTAACTGTCTAACAAAGAAATGAATCACAACTGTAAATCTAAATTTTGTCGGCACATTAATAGTGCATCAACAACTCAATTGTATTTTGTTTCCTCATTGAGTTTATTGGTACATTTTAGGTATATAGTACAGTTATAGTCATTATTGGGATCTTGTACCTTTACATATTTAAGAAAACTTATTTAGAACTACCTTAGGCATGGTACAGTTATTCTACTTAAAATAAAACATTATTAATTAAACTCATCAATTATTTGACTTATGAATATAGCTAGATAAATGAAAACATGAGTATTACTCATTTAGAAATCACCAAAAGACCTTTAATGATGAAGTGCACCTGGATAAATATATACTATCTAATCATGCAAATTTAAAAATTAATAAAATATCCTTTTTAAGCAATATGCCTTTTAAGTACTTTGAAATGATGCAATTGTTTATTTAAAAAAATGTTAAATCTGTGAAACACTCCTCTTATCTCTCTTTCAGTGTCTCCTCATCCCAGTACTCATCATGTGTCAGACAGAAAATAGCATCCATGCTGCAACCCAGCTAGGTGGTGTGTTTGGGTGCACAACTGCGTCTTCCTTGCACAGAAACTACTTTCTGAGACATTCACCTATCCACCTGGACACCATGAAAGGTATGGTGCCCTGAATCCTTGATGCATCTTGTCCCCCTGCACAGGGATCTGGATCTTTTTAGCAGAGACATTCAGGCCTGAGAGACCATTACTATGAGCTCAGGAAGATGGTGCAGTGGTTAGCAGCAGAAAGAAGGCATCTTTGAGGCTTGTTGTTGAAATCTGAAGCTCACTGGGAGAACAAATACAGAATTAGACCTCAGCATTTGGTTAGTAATTGGAACTAGCACTTCCTACCAAACTGGACTTGCTAAGGTGAAACAGTGGCTCAAATCTGCAGTTGAACCATGAACAGTTCTAACCCACAGTAGGTTAGGAAGCTTAATTTCAGCCTTGCATCCAGAAACTAACTTGAATCTCAGTGGACCATGGCTGGTCAGCTGAGATTAATCAACTCAGGAGTTGGCATGCTGCTGTCCACATTGTACACCAGCAATAGCAGAGGCATGCCTGGAAGGGCACTCTTCTTTTCCTTTTCTTTCCTTTTTTTTCTTTTGCTTCTCTTTTCTTCTTCTCCATTTCTCCTCCTTCTTGTTCCTGTTTTTGTTCATTTTTTTCTTGATTGCTTTTATTGGGTCAGCTGAGATTAATCAACTCAGGAGTTGGCATGCTGCTGTCCACATTGTACACCAGCAATAGCAGAGGCATGCCTGGAAGGGCACTCTTCTTTTCCTTTTCTTTCCTTTTTTTTCTTTTGCTTCTCTTTTCTTCTTCTCCATTTCTCCTCCTTCTTGTTCCTGTTTTTGTTCATTTTTTTCTTGATTGCTTTTATTGTTATAGGAGTGTGAAATGCAATTTGTAGTTTTCTATTGCTTTTTTTTTTTTTTTTTTTTTTTTTTTTTTTTTTTTTTTTTTTTTGCTCCTTCCTTCTCTCTTTTTCCTCCTGTCTTCATTGGTTTCCCAAAGTTTTTGTGATACTCCTGTGCCCTCTAGTCCAATTTCTAACCTCTGCATTTCCTTTTATCTTTCTATCCCCCAACTTCTTCTAAGTCTTCTTTCTGGAGGGTAAAGCTGTTATATTGAAGTACTTGTTTACAATGAACAAGTACTGGTTGGGCCCTGATTTTAATATATAGATTAAAGTCTATTTCCACGTAGTTAAATGTAGCAGAATAATAGCTACCCCATTCTGGCATTTTCTCAACTTTGTTTGATACTGATTGCATTACTTTGGCTGAGACAACACTATTGTACTAGTCAGCTTTCCTTCATGTTATACCAAGATTGAGATTGCTTAAGTGTCATTACAGACTCATAACCAAAAGGCCTCCTATAATTCTCGGATTGAAAGACAATCCAAGAATCAGCCTTCTCTAAGGGCTCTAAATACTAGCAATAAAGATATTTCCAGTAAGCTATTTATAAGTAGCAACCAAATAATTAAAAACAAAAAATTCAATGATAAGAAAATATATATACAAATGAGAAAACACTAAAACAAGATGCAAACCCAAACTGCCAGGTCAACAAAGGAAAATCCAGGGGATGATTATGGAGCAATCCATAACTCAACCACCTGGAATCTGTGAACTATCACTGAAAGAGTATCTGGAAAAAATGAAATTAGAAATAATTTCTCAGATAACACCAGAGATCACAACCATAGTGAAAGATGTGATGAATAACTACAGAGAAAACAGATAAAAAAGTAGAGGAGCTCAGGAAAATGCTGGAATCATAAATGTCCAGCATAGAAAAGAAATAAAACCCATAAAACAGATATCCAGGAGATTAAAAATTCCACTGAAATTATGTGGAGCAGAATGAGACAATGTTAGGTCTATCAGATATAAAAGACAGAATTGTGGTTAGTGACCAAGAGAACACAGATTTCCTAAAACTAGCAAGGCACCATGAGAAATTAATCCAGCAGCTGCCAGATGATCTAAAGAAAAATAACATAAAAATAATGGGAGTCAATGAAAAAGCAGGAGACAGCAAAAATGACATAAAAAGTCCTCAAAGTAATGACAGAAAACTTCCCAAATAGGGAAAAACAATTTGATACACAGATAACTGAGGCATAAAGGAATCCAAATAGCTCTGATAAAAAACTATATCTAAGCATATAACAGTCAACATTCCAGAAGCCCAATAGCAGAACAAAATTCTACAAGTGTTTCAAGAAAAGAAACAAATCACATTAAAAAAAAAAAGCCCATCAGAACCAAGTCTTAAAAGAAAACAACCTCCAACCAAGTTTGATATACCTGCAAAACTATCCATCAATATTGATGGAGAAATAAGATACTTTCATGACAAAAAACAAGATAAGTCTTGTAAAGTTGCAAGATCCCAGTAATGAATGTCACTGTATTATATACCTAAAATGTACCAAGAAATTTAAGATTAAAAAAATCTGAGGAACTTCATGAATATCAAACCAGCACTCCAAAAACTTCTAAACAGTATCCTAGGAAAAGGCAATGACAGCCACAGCTCCATGAAGCCGAACAGAATGAACTCATCAGGCAGATCAAGAAATTAAATGAAAAGACAGTAGAATACAACAAGAGAAAAGTATCATGACCAGGATAAGTCAATATATATCAGTTATAAACATCAATGCTAATTGTCTCAATTCACCAATCAAATAGACTGGCTGAACAGATCAATAAGCAAAATTCAACAATATGTTGCATATAAGTAACACATTTAATTTAAAAAATCCATAAACTGAAAGTCAGAGGGTGAAAAGCAACAGTCCATGCAAAGTAATACCCCCCAAAAGCAGGAGTGGCTATCCTATTTGCAGACAAAGTAGATTTCAAGCCAAGACTAATTAAGAGAGACAAAGAAGATCACCACATCATTATAAAGGGAACAATTGAAGGGAAAAAAATGACAATCATAACTATATATGCACCAAATAATAGTGTACTCAACTATATACAACAAATATTAATTGAAATGAAAAAATCAAATAAGCACTAATACAATAGTAATGGGGGACCTTAATACCCCACTGTTACAAACAGATAAACTAGACACACACACACACAAGGAAATACTATAACTCAAATTCTTGAACAGACAAGCTTAACAGATGTTTACAGAATATTCCACCCCACAAAATCAGAATACACATTTTTTTTAGCTGAACATGGGCTATTCTCCAAAATAAACCACATACTAGCTCATAGAACATGTTTAAGTAAATGCAAAGGAATTGAAGTATCAGATCATAGTTGTCACTGAATACTGTAAAGAAATTGGAGATCAATAGCAAACATTGAATAACATTCTCCTGAACAACCAATTGGTTACAGAGGAAATTCAAGAAGTAATTAGACAGTTTCCATAATTAAATGGCAATGCAATACAACAAACATATCATAACCTATGGGGCAAAATGAAAGTAGTCTTTTTTTTTTTTAATTGAGTTTATTGGTACATTTAGGGATACAGTACAGTTACATTCATTGTTGGGATCATGTACCTTTACATGGCAAGTCTTGATTCTCATTTTTTTCCCCTTACCTCTGCCCTCCCTTCACCCCCTCCTCCCCTCCCCATCTACAAACACTTTATTTTCATCTTTTCATTCTCTCACATTTTTTTCTTTTCCCTTTTTGTTCTTCCCCTACGTATCACACCTTCCCCACACCTTTAGCTCCTTTCCTCCCATTTCTAAATGTCAGTAATCTTATTAGAATCTTATGCATTGTTGCAGAATATTCACACCAGGGAAACTATTCGGTATTTACACATGTGGGACTTATTTATTTCACTTAGGAGTATATCTTCAATATGTATCCATTTTCCTATGAATGAATCTATTCTCTCACTCCATGTGAAGTAAATCTTAATCCAGGACCAGCCCAAAATATGTTTATAGTGAGTAAACTCTTCAGTGTAGCAACTTTACCCTTCAGGAAGGGAATTTAGAAGGAAGTGGGAGGAGACATATTGATAGGTAGAAGGACAGGTGCCAGTTTCAAGTGAAGCCAGAGGACACAGGATGATCATGCAAATTCTAGGAAACTGTTGAAGACAAGAGGGAAAGTAGGAGTGCAAGAACAAAGTTAAGAATAGAACAACTTAACAGTAATAGGGAAGCTATGAATTGTAGTCACTTTCCCTTGAAACTAATGAAAATCAAGAGAAAGAAAAATAGAGAAGAAAAGAAAAATAAACAAGAAATCTGAATTAGGGCAGGAACAGGAACAAAAAGAGAGATGAAAACCAATGTGAGGGAGCAAGGGATTTAGTGGGAAAAAGAAGAAAGAAAAAAGGAAAAACTTGAAATGGGAAAAATAAAAATTTTAAAATAAAAATAAGAGGAAAAGAATGAAAAAAATTTGAAGGGCCTCATTTGGGGGTATATCTCTGCTGTCGCAATAGAGAATGTGGACAGAAATGTGTAGAACTAAGTCAGTTAGTCTCAGTAAGCCAACGGCAGACCCCTGATGTTCAGGCTGAATTCTGGCTGTAAAGCCCAAATTGAGATCCATTACCTCCCACAGGGTTAAACTCTGCATGGTTCCGTGGCAGATCCAGTTGCCCCTCCCCTGAAGACAGTCAAAGTTCTAATGGAAGGTGGTGATCCTTCTACTTACCAGCTACGGAGGTCTGGTGTACCTTTATTTCAATTGTTTACTTCCATTCTATCATATGGAGCTCAGTAGTGTCACCTCTATGAAAACCTGTGCCTCTCCAGTGTGGATCCTGGTACCAGCATAACCAGGAGGCCCAAGGGCACAGGGGGGTGATGATGCTGTAGGGTTGCTCATGGGACTGGGCAATACTCACTGGTTTGCTCCAGTGAAAGCCTAGGGTGCTAGGGGTTGAGGAATCAGCCTAGAGCCCAACTTTTCAGTAACCTCATCTTTGACAAAGAAGCCAAACATCCTCACAGGAGGAATAATAAATTAATAAGTGTTGTTGAAAAATGGGTTTTTACTTGAAAAAAGATTAAAACTAGGCCTATATCTCTCACTATGCACTAAACTAAAATAAAAATGGATCAAATATGTAAATATTAAAACAGAAACTCTAAATTTTCTGGAAGAGCAGATAGGTTGAAATCTTGAAAACTTTCGCATAGGAAAAAACTTTATGAACAAATCCTCACTAGCATGGGGACTAGCACAAAGAATCAGCAACTCAGATCTCATTGTATTAAAAAGTTTCTGTGCAGCAAGAGAAACCTCCAACACTGTGAAGAGACAACCCACAATTTGGGGAAAAAAATTTCACCAGCTGTTCATCAGACAAAGGTCTACTATCTAGAATATATAAATATTTTTTAAAATTAGACCTTACAAATTTAAAGAGCAATCCAAAACTGGGCATCTGAAATGAAAAGATATTTCTCAGATAAAGAAGTAGAAACAGCAAATAAGCATATGAAAAAATGTTCAACATTACTGATCATTCAAGAGGTGCAAATGAAAGCAATGTTGAGATTCCTCCTCACTCCAGAAAGAATGGCTGCTATCATGAAATCAATCAATAACAAATGCTGGCAGAGTTGTGGGGAAAAGGGAACCCTTCTTTACTGTTGGAGGATGTTTAGACTGGTACAACCATTGTGCAAATGAGTATGGGTATTTCTCAAATAACTACACTTAGAGATTCTATTTGACCCAGCTATTCCCTGCTTGGTATATTTCCAGAAATGTTAAAAACATCATACCATAGCAATATAGGCACACACATGTTTATGTGGCATAAATTATAATAGCTAAATATCAGAAATAGCCTAAATACCTATTAACTCATGACTGGATAAAAACATATATATTTTGTACTGGGGATCAAACTCAGGACCTTGCATTTGTAAAGCAGGAGGCAGAACCATTGAGCTAAATCCTTGGGCCCTTAAAGAAGATTTTTTAAAATAAAATGAAGGACTACTCAACCATAAATAATAATAAACTAGAGACATTTATAGCTAAATGAATGGACCTCAAGACCACATTCTTCATGAAACAAATAGGATACACTTGTGCAAATATTGAGTCATTTCTCTACTGTGAGAAACTGAAGTTTTACATGAGGACCAAAATGCTTAATAGATAATGTGAAATTAGCTCAAAAGTTCCAAAGGGGAAGAGGATGTTGGGGAAAGGGAGAAGGGGAAGAAAAAAATATGAGAAAAGAAGGGAAAAATAGAAACAAAAGCTTTTTTTTCTATATAGGGAGGGGTTGAATGGATGGAGGGAAGGGGGGTGGAGAAAAATAAACCAACATATATCATAAACAGGTACAAAGTTCCAATAATGTACCAATAAACTTATTTAAAAAATATTATCTTTCTCTTTTACTCTATTTCTGGCCTTCAAGTTAAAAAAAATAGTAAATTCTTGTTGAAAATTAAATAACTTTGTTAAGAGATACTGTATTTGTTCTATTCCAAAGACTGAGAACTTAAAAAATATTAACTTTTAATATATACCACAAAGAATTGTGTTTTTAATGTTGAAAATGTAGAAGTAACCCTCCTTATGATTTATATTTTAGGCACTTGAAATCATATCATGGAGGAGCAGAACTAAATTTTTTTTTCCATTAAGTTTATTGGTACATTTAAGGTAAACAGTATAGTAACATTCATCCCTGGGATCTTGTACCTTTACATCCCGGGATGAAATTAGATCCTTATTCAGGAAAAAAACTTTTCTCATTGGAAAATAAGTTGTAGCTTTTATTCCACTAAATAGTATAGTACTGAGTTTGTCAAAGATTGCTGTTCATGTGCATTTGTGTGCATCAGCATGTGTATGCATACCAATTTATTTCAGAAATGCTTTTTACTGGTGATATTAGTACTAGACACCATATAACAGACAAGGCATAGAAGATGTAAATTATACTAGTCAGTATTTTCATGAAGCACTGGGTGGCATAAGAGGAGAGTATACCAAAAAGAAGGAATATAGAGACCACTAGAATAAAGATGACAGCATAAGGTGGGATGGGTGAAGTGTGGGAGCTATTACAATCAAATAGATGACATACAAAGTGAAGAAAAAGACACAAACAAACAAACAAACAACAGATGAAACAGATGTGTGCTCGACATGGAAAACCAGGACATGTCCAGATAGATGCTTACGTCTTTTCTGTGAGGCGAGGCCAGAATTTCTTGTTGCATATAATTTAATTAAGAGATTTGCCAACAATTCTAAGGAAAATTGTCCTGTTTGAAAACATGCTAGGAAAATTCTGCATTCTACATTCCTCTTTTGGAGATTAAAAATATGTCCTAGAAAATTCTAAATCTTATAAATTGTGAGAATTTAAGCAGTATTTTTCAAATGTAGTCAATCATATACTGGTTTATTTTCAATACCTATTACTATGATTCACCAGATTATAATGGGTACATTATGTTTTGTAAACTGCATTTTGACATCAGTGTGAAGAAAGGATTGAAGAAAACACTAGGGACAACATTTGTTGCTAGATGATGCTTCTTCAGCTAACATGAGGACAAATGAAGTCCCTACTTAGGGCTGTGTGTGAGAAGACTGACAACATGGTGTGTGTTGAGGGATGTTTGCATTGCAAACATTCCATACCTCATGGTCTCCAGGATGCTCAGCAAACACAGCACAAGATTAAGCAAACAGAAAAATGCTATTCAGACACTTATGTCCCACTACATGATGTATAACACAAATGAAGCTGAGTAACAACTAATTTAGAGAGATAAAATATGCATAAAAGATAAACATATATTAAAAACTGAAACACACAATTATTTTTATACTTCCACATGTTTTTTCCTATGGGATTATATCAAATAAGGAGAAACAATTCAATATATCTGACACAAGAAATAATTGACTTGGAGCCACTATTAGAGCCTTAAATAAGAAAAACATTTGTAGTAAAAAAAAAAAAACAAAACAGGCAACCAATATTATGATTCAATTCTTTCTTACGAAGCAAGGGTAAAATATAAGAAAATTGAATACCACACAAGTTTCTGGGCATTCTTTAAATTGTATGTGTTCTTATAATTGATAAGCTAGAGTTCAAAAGGCAAGTACATCAAGAGGTATGTCTAAAATCCTGTGTGTTTCCGGGAGGAGGTCATAGGACATTTAACTGAGAAAGGACTTGCAGAATAGACCAGCATGATCTACATATCCATCCAGGGCATTCTCTGAGGATTATTCTGAAGGAAGTTAGATATACATATATGATAGCTGTATTTATTGGAAATAGTACATATAGTTGTCAGCACTTCGCTGTGCTATACAACAAAAGCATAGTCTGCCAATGCAAATGAGAACAATCCTTTATGTATTTAACATTCAATGTTAATTGGATCAAAATTTATTTAATTAAAATCTAATTTTGTATAGTGATACTTTCTTCATATAAAACAGAAAATCACATCAGGCACTCATTCACTGATAATGTACTGGACAAGTTGAAAACATGATTGAAGGGAAATTATAGGAACAAGAATTTCTGAACTTTTAAGGGGGAGAAACATAGCCATATCCAAAAATATCAATGCTAAAGCAATACATAAATATTATATGAATTAATTTAGATAAATTGATCTTCTAAGAGCAAAAGTTTGACACATACACATGTATGAAGAAAGGTGAATTTTATAGCATTACCACAATAGGCTATTATGGGATATTTAAAACCACTTCATATTAAGGTTAGTAGATTGCAATGACCTCTGGGATTATTTATTTATTTTATACTAAACATTTTAATGTGTTGACTAAAATATAAGCTATTGAAGTTTCCCTGGCCTTTCAAGTATAATGGGAATATTTATCTGGTTAATTGGTAGCTCAAAATCCAGGTCAGGCTTGATATAATTTATTCTCTCTAGTAGCTGCACTAGAAATAAAAGGTTACTGTGTTTCCACTTTGTTTTCCTTTTCTTGTAAATGAGAACTCACTAGAAATTCAAAGAAATATCATGCATTTGAAGTGGGCTATAGCACTTGCATTTACTACAACTGTGGCTTTAGCTGACATAAAGGGATAATGGTAGCTAATGATTAATCATTCTGCCTCCCACTTGTAATTTGTAAAGGCCATGATGATAATTTAAATTGGTTGTTATTTCAGGTTAGTGTCAGTGGTTCATTTTCAAAGTTAAACCATGGAAAAAGATTCACTTTAGTACTTCCTATCAATTTTACATTATGACTATTATTAAATATCATTTATTGTGCCTTTCTTTTGTTCCTGACCTTAAACAACATGACTTACTTGTAAAATTCTTTTTTTCCTTCCATTAACAGTTAAATAAACACTATTGCTATGACCATTTGGAATTATCTGCTATTATTACCAAAAGAAAAAATGGGCAAGAGTTTCATAATGTATTATATATGAGGGATTGTATTTCAGCTTAGTGGAGAGCATACACAAGGCCCTGGGTGTGATCTCCAACAATGCACCCATCAACACACACACTCACACACACACACACACACACACACACACTTACACATCACATAATAAAAATCAAGTGAATCAATGCTATATATAAAAGTACTAGCCATAAAGCTAACCTTAGGCTGAAATGTCAAAATAAAAGCAACAATCCATATTAAAATAATAAAGAGGAATGAAGTAGGGAAATAAGGCAAAAAAATAAGGACCAAAATTTTTCCTATATTGATTTGTCTAAAACAGGTTGACAAGTAATTTTAAAACAAGTATCTCAAAATCTTCAACAATATTTTACTTGTATTTATTCTTATTAGAAGCTTAAGAAAAAATTACATACCTAAATTATTTCTGTTAAAATTCATCATCTGCAATCTCCTAAAAACATCATATTAGAGTATCTGTGCAGTGAAATAAGATTTAATGCTATAATGTTTACTTTTCTATAATTTCAACTGAATTTAGAGATTATACAATATATCTCAAAGCTTAATTTAATGTCTATAAATTGGAACATACATAAGAGTCATCCTGGATTTTGGAGCCAGATGAATGAAGCTCAGGTGATGTTTCCATTGATTCTAACTGTGGGACACTGGGGAAAGATGTTGAACCTTTTTAAAAAGCCCATTTTCTCATATGTAAAATGGCCAGACACTTGTAGAGCATCTCTGTTAATCTGCTGAGACTATGGAAGAATATCAAAGAACAAGTAATTTACAAATCTACAGTTTTGCAGGCTACAAGTCCAACATTGAGCAGAGGAATCAGGCAAGGACTTTGTACAGCGATGTGGTGAAGAAAGATGGAGGGCAAGCAGGCATGCTTAAGAGATAAAATATGAAGTTTTACAGCTTCTCTCTGTAGTAGTCGCCATCATGTTTACTAACCTTTGTTCACAAGAACAAAAACATACCCATGTGAAAGCACTAAAAATCCTTTATCCCTCAAAGAAGTCCCAATACTTGCAAACACTTGCCAAAACTACTTTTGGTTGATGAACACATTTTGTTGTGAGTTTTGGAGGTGACAAATCACATCTAATCATAGCACAGATTCATAGTGAGTACGACCAGAGGTGACAAACATAATGCACATAAAACAATGCGGTGGACTTGGTAAGCTCTCAAATGAGCACTGGATGGTATGATTATGATACATGCAACAAGGCAAGATACCATTTGTAGACTTTAAAAATAAAGTCAGTCAACTTATGCAGTGCACAGATCCACCTTTCATCATTGATTGTGATATGAATAATTTGTGGAAGTGAAATGTTCTATGCATGTGATAAATAAAGGCACTGGAAACCTAAGGTCAATATTTTTAAATTCTATGTGCAAATATGAAGGTATTTATTTAATGTAAGATTTTCCTCTCCTAGAGACACCTACACACATAGATGATGAATCAAAACAGATTCAAAAAGAAAATGGCCATTTTTTTCTTTTTTGGTCATTAAGTTTATTGGTATTTTTTATGTACACAGTGCAGTTATATTCATCATTGTGATCTTTACATCTTCTTTATCCAGTCTTCAGTTGATGGGCAATCAGGCTGTTTCCAAATTTTAGCTATTAAAAACTGCTGCTATCAACATGGATGTACATATATCACAGTGATATGATTTTTTAAATTCTTTTGGAAAGATATCCAGCAGAGGGATATGGAAGCTCTCATCCTAGTACTTTGAGATATCTCCATATTGATTTACATAGTGGTTGCACCAGTCTGCACTCCCACGAACAATGAAGAAGGGTTCCTTTCTCCCCACAACTCTGTCAGCATTTGTTCTTGGTTAATTTCTTGATAGCAGCCATTCTTTCTGGGGAGAGGTAAAATTTCTGTGCTGTTTTCATAAGCATCTCTGAAATGACCAGTGTTGTTGAACAATTTTTCATATATTTATTTGCCACTTTTACTTCTTTGAGAAATGTCTGCTCACTTCTGTGGCCCATTTTTAATCTGGTCTTTATATTTGGGAGGGTCTCATTTTTTTTAGTTCTTTAGATATTCTAGATAGTAGTCCATTGTTTGAGGAAGAGCTGATAAAATTTTTTTCCACATTGTAGGTTGTCTCATCTCTGTTGGTGGTTTCTCTTGTGCAGAAGCTTTTTAGTAAGATGATATCCCAGTTGTTGATTCACTGTGCTAGTGCTCATGTTACTGAGTATTTGTTTACAAAGTATTTTGCTATGCCAATGCCTTTGAGAGTTCTACCTAACATCTTCCAGCAAGCTTAGAGTTTCTCTTTTAATATTTACATCTTTAATCCACTTGGATTTTAGTTTAGTGCATCTATATTCATTATACAGATTGGCCTATAGTTCCCTTTTTCGATGGGGTCTTTTCCTGGTTTTGGACTCAGAGTAGTGCTTCCAGGAATGAATTTGGAAGTATTGCTTCCCTTATAAATTTCATTGAAGAGTTTAAAGCATAGTAGGATATTTTTTGGAATTGTTTGGAGTGCTGGTTTGTTATTCATTGTTTCTCAGGTGTTCTTTGTACTGGAAGTATCTCATTTTGAAAGATAGTTTTGCAGGATACCTCAGTCTATGTTCAAGGTTATTTTCTTTTAGGGTTTGAAAAACTTCCTCCAAGGCTCTCCTTGACTTTAGGGTTTGTGTTGAAAAGTCTGCTGTGATTCTGATGAGCTTTCCTTTGGATGTGACTTCTTTTCTCTAGTTGCCTGTAATATTTTGTTAGATTTTCAGGATCTTGATTATTATATGTATAGGTGTACATTTTTGTCTTGAGCATGGATAATTGAAGGTCTGTATGCCTCACTTATCTGTTCATCACATTCTTTGGCAGCAACTGGGAAGTTTTCTGTCATTAATTCAGTGAACATTTTTTTGCATCATTTGTACTTTCTTCTGATTTTTCTTGGACTTCTATCCATCTGATATTTTTTTCTTATTTGTGTCATCTATGAGCTATTGGATTGATTTCTCATGATCCCTTACTATTTTTTAAGTGATCTCTCTTTTCATGGACACTGACCAACATCCTGTCTTATATATCTGATATTGGCTCAGCCTGTTATGTATACTTTCAATAGAATTGCTAATCTCCTGGATATCTATTTGAATCTGTTTCATGGATTCTATTTCTTTCATATGTTGGACATGCGTGGCTTCTATCATGATCCTAAATTCATGTATTTTTTTAACCAATTCTCTTCTAGAATCTCTATTCATGTCTTGTATTCCACTCACCATCTCTGTATTTATCAGTTAAATTATTTCTCCTCTGAATTTTTCTAGAGAATCATTTATCTGTTTTGTTACTTCCTGTGCTACCAGTTCAGGGTGTTGAGGTGATTACCAGACTTTTCCACCTCATTTCCTCCAGAATTTGCTTTGGTGAGCTGGAAGTCTGCATTTGAGTCTTGCTTAAATGTCTTATCATTTCTATTTTTGTTGTTAGTACTGACCTTGGTTTAATTCTTGCATTTTTAGTCTCTGATAACTCTGAGGCAATCTCATTTTCATTATACCAGGAAGGAAAACTGATTAGATCAACTACAATGCCTGAGCTCAAGTTATACCATCTGCAACACAATAGCATCAAGACCATCTCAAAATATGACAACTTGTGGTAGTTAGTAATCTATTACCTTTAACCATGTGAATTAAATAAAGTTCAAGGACCAGCCCAACATATGTTTATAGTGAATGAACTCTTCAATATAGCAACTTTATCCTTCAGGATGGGGATTTAGGTGGAGTTGTGGAAATGTGGATAGATAGGTAGAAAAATAGAGAGAGGTTATAAGTGTGGCCAGAGGACACAGGAAGATCACACAAACTATAGAAACTGTTGAACACAAGAGAAAAATGACAGAATGAAAGAACAAAGAAAAGAATAGAACAACCTAAAAAAAGGAAGCTAGAAAATTAACTCACTTTCCTTTGAAACTGATGACAATCAAGAGAAGGAAAAGAGAGAAGAAAAGAAAAAGAAAGAAGAAATCCAAATCAGGGCAGATACAGAGCAAAAACAGAGATGAAGAACAATATGAGAAAGTGATAGAATGAGTGAATGAAAAGAAAAAAATGTGACATAATGAAAGATGAAAATAGTGTTTGTAGATGGGGAGGGGAGGAGGGGGTGAAGGGAGGGCAGGGACAAGGGGAAAAAATGAGAATCAAGAATTGTCATGTAGAGGTACAAGATCCCAACAATGAATGTAACTGTACTGTATCCCTAAAATGTACCAATAAACTCAATTAAAGCTGAAAAAAAAGATTAAAGAAAAGAAAGAAAAAAGGAAATTTTGAAAAGAGTAGAAAATGAAAAATTGAAAATAAGAGGGACTGAAAAATGTTTAAAAATTAAAAATAAAAATGAACAGCCTCCTTCATAGTATATCTCTGCTGTCATAATAGAAAATGTGGCCAGCAGTGTGCAGATCTAAGTCAATTAGTCTCAGCAAGTTAGCAGTAGACCCCTGAGATTCAGGCTGTTTTCTGGCTGCAAGGCCCACATTGAACTCCCTGACCTCCCACAGGGTTAACTCTACACAGTTGTACTGCAAGTTCTAGCTGCTCTTCCCCTGAAGAAGTCCAGGTTCTGATGTCAGGTGATAATCCCTCCAACTTACAATTATGGTGGTCTGATATGCCTTTTTTGCAGAGATTCTCTTCACTTTTCCAGTGGTTTTCACTTTTCAAGGAGCCTGAAAGAGGCCCTCTTTCTGTTGTTCACTTCAGCTGTAACTTTGGGAGATCAGGACGAGGGTCTTTATCATCACCTGTGCCTCAGAGCTGTGGATCCAGGTACTAGTGCAACCAGGAAGCCAAAGGCACGAAGGACTCCTCTGGAGTGGTGTTGCAGGCTCCCATGCAGCTCTGCTTACATTGCTGAGAGGCTTGGGGGGTAGGCATAGCAGCTCAGCTCCACGTGGCTCCACTTCTCACTGGTCCCCTCAGGTTGTTTGGAGGTGGGATGTGCATGTGGAGTACTCATTCAGCTCCATGTGGGTGGCTCTGCTTCTCACCAGTCTGCTCAAGTTCTGGCCATCATTTCTCAGTTAAAAATACAGGGAATTAGAATCTGCTAGACCTGTGAAATAGAAAGAAAAGGGCTAGTGGTATAGGGGAAATGGGAAGCATAGGAAAAAGGAAATAAGGAACAAGAAAAAATAAGAGAAAAGGAAAAAATGGAAACAAAGTCTTTGTAAATAGGGAAGGGTGGAGGAGGAGAAGGGAGGGCAGGGGTAAGGGGAAAAAATGAGAACTAAGATCTGTCATGTAAAGGTACAAGATCCCAATGATTAATGTAACTGTATGGTATACTTAAAAAGTGTCAATCAACTCTATAAGACTAAAAAAAATAAAAACAAACAAGCAAAAAGAATCTGATTTAACTTTCAGAAGTGTGTCTGTGTTCACCATCATCTAAGTGCTACTTAACTTTATGTTTTAGGTTTCTGCTTAAATCCCTGAAAAATCAACTTTAAAAAGAAAATATTTATTCTGACTCTGAGTTTCAGAGATCCCAGCTTATGTTTGGTTTGTACTCTTGCTATGGGCTTGCAGTGAGGCTGAACATCATGAAGGTGGAGAGATGTGGCAGAGGCTGCATACCTTATCCTGGACAGGAGGAAAACAGAGAGAGAAGGGGATGAGGGTTTCAACATATCCTTCAGTGCTCCAGCTGCCCCTCCCCGCCGCCAAAGTTTCTAGTACCTTTCCATTGCATCACAAGCTGACAACCATGGGCCTTTGTAGGACGCTGAAAAGTCAAGTCACAACACTTCCGTTAGTACTTATATTCTGTCAATGATTCATGAAAGAGAATCTTTAATGATATCATTTTATATCACTTATATATTTATTTATCATTTTATATCATTTATATATTTGTGTATCATAAAGTATTTCCTTTATGCTGGCTCTTTGACAACTAGAGGCTGAATAATGACACTAAAGTTTTAACATGTAAGCAGTAGCATCCCCAGTCACTTTTGAATACTTACAAGTAGTATGAAGGGTATTATGTTTACTTAATCAGCTCTCAGGGGATCACGGAGAATTCCAATGAAACATACCTTACTATATCTTACTAAACTGTGGCTTATCCTTATTGTAACTATATCAGGCAGATGTGTTTAGAGATCATTGATATAAATTAAACTCTTTTTCCTAATGGGAAATCTTAATTTCCAGATATTCAATATTTTTTTAATATATTTTCACATTGTTTGAATTGGACATCCCTCCAAGTCTCTGTGTGATTCAATGGTAAAGTAATAATCCAGAGAAGAGAAAGAAATCCACCAATGCCTGTTTCTTATAAAATCATAATATCTTTAAAGTTTAAGAGGCAAATAAAATATAATTCTCAAAATACTCAAGATTTATGAAAATATCAAATGCGAAGGGGGATAAGAGATAAGGGGAGGAGAGAAAAGGGATTTAAAAAGAATTAAGACATGTTATACATGTATGAACTTGACAAGGTGAATATAATCAATATGTACTAATAAAAATTTCAAAAACATTTAAAAAATAACAACTTCCAATCAAGCTCACAGATATTATCTTGGAATGATCTAAGCATCAGAATTTCATGATATTAAATAATAGGTGTAGATTAATAGGTAACTGTGTAAATGTTCTGGTCACTGGAAGCTGTTCTATATAGAAAAGCCTCCAGGCATTCAGTTTTTTAGACATCTTGCCATCTTCGGTATTGATTTCCAACATCTGCCCTGTCTTGCTTTCACAGACAGATCTAAGAGCTCACCTTCAGTTTCCAAATGGTTGAGGAGAGAGGTGAAAGTACAAAGGAGCTTTCCATTACTACTGTCAAGCAGCTTTTCTTCTGAAAAACATCATCCAGGGTTCAGTCACAAGCCACACCCTTAGAAAAAGGCAATATTTATAACTTTGCACCCTAGAAGAAAAAGACATGGATTTTGATGACATATTAAAAATATGAGAAAATGAAAAATGGAAATAAAGTATTTGTAAATAGGGAAGGAAGGAGGGGGTAAAGGGAGGGCAGGGGTAAGGGAAAAAAAGAGAATCAAGATTTGTCGTGTAACGGTACAAGATCCCAATGATGAATGTAACTGTACTGTATACCTAAAATGTACCAAAAAACTCAATGAGAAAAAAATTTAAAATAAAGTAAAATTTTTGTTGGAGAGTATATTTATACAAGTTTACCCATTAAAGGAAGGCACTAAAGAACTTGCACAGGAAAAGGTCAAATAAATTCAAATAAAATCTAGAATAGAAGTAAATGTGATTAGAAGATGATGAACTCATTGCAATTGCCCAGATGAGTGGCAATCTGGAAGGGTCTATATGAAAAAGTCTCTGCCTCTCTCTGTGTCTCTATCTCTGTCTCTGTCTTCCTCATTGTGTTTTGACTGCTTTTCCACTTCTAAATTTTATTAAAAGCTTGAAAACTGGCAAAGGAATGATAGGTATTTGTGTTAGTTCATTTTTGTGACTATAACAAAATGTGTGAGGGAAGTTAACTCATGAAAAAAAAAAAGTTTATTTACTATACAAGAAGGCTGAAGGGTCAAGAGTTAGAGGCACCACTGTCCAGGCCCCTGGTGACTCCTGATGGCAGATGATGTCAAGGTGTTATCTTGTATGAATGTGCAAAATCACACTGCAAGGCAGGAGACAAAAGGCTACTGAGAAGTCAGGTTTAGGATTTTAAAAAAGAATTTAATTGGCGATCCCAAAAGAACTACTGCAATGTTTTCCAGGGGAATCCAATAACCTAAGGATCCCTAAGAGGCCCTGAATTCTAAAGTTCCCATCATTGTCACATCACAGGCCTAAGGTGCAAGGCTCTGACACATGAATTCTTGAGAGATAACTTGTATCCCAATCATAGTCAACTTCACTTTGTTCACGTAGTTCACCTGTCAGAGAGAAATTCAATTTAGAACCTCAGAGTTAGACATGGTTCATATTCCCTGGGCTTAAAATAATATAGTTAATAAACATATTCTGAGTGATATGATTACCACACATTTTGTTAGACATGTCATATTGAGCTCTACCATAAAGATGAAACCAGGCAATCCATATGGAAGAGAGTCCCTGAAGGCAAAGTAACTCTCATCATCTGTTTTCTTGGGAAGCCTTTGATTCAGGATTGAGAGGTTGTTTTCCTTGGATAAATGTGAGATTAACAATTCATATCATTTTTTACATTAAGTTTATTGGTACATTTTAGGTATACAGTGCAGTTACATTCATCATTGGGATCTTCTACCTTTACATGATGTATCTTGGTTCTTATTTTTCCCCTCACCCTTGACCTCCCTTCACCCTCTCCAACCTCCCCTATTTACAAAGACTTTGTTTCCATTTTTTTCCTTTTCTCATACTTTTTCTCATGTTTTTTTTTTCTTTTCTTTTTTTTTTTCTCGGCACAACAGGAAACTCTATTCCACAAAGTTAGAGGACAGCAGCAATGACAGTTTGAAGTAGAGGAATCTGAAAATAATTAGCAAGTGGCTTCAGTCAGCAATGAGAGCAAAGGGAGTGGAAGAAGAGGAGTGTTTTAAGAAATATTCAGAAAGGTAATGAGTACAATTGGACAGAGGCAAATTCCCATTCCCTGCAATGACACAGCGGGCCTTAGGCCTTGGATATTAATGTCACAGGAAAAAATTCTTAAATATAATAACAGACACTAAGGACATTTAATCATTAACCAGAGTGGTAGTTCCAAAAACATTCCGTCATGTAGATAATATATCATAGTAAGACATGTTTAAACAAGTAGCCACATAGAAAGTAATTTCTATTTAATATTCTGAGATTCATTTGATCTACTGCAAATGATTTATCATTGGCTTTTGAGGAGTATTTGCACCTTAGATTGTGTCTTTCAGAAGAGGACATATGTAAACTGTTAACAAACAAATGGGATATCTAGACTTTAAGACATAAAGTGGCTCTCAGAATTTACATGAAAAATCTATGATAAAAGTGATTTCACAGTGTTATACAATATCATAGAAAACCTACAATATGAATAAGTTAAGTTTATTCTTTAGCTTCATTATAAATGACTAAGTAAGATAACTCAGAAAACCTAATAATGCTAGAGAATATCCTCTAGTTCTAATGTAATTAAATAAGGGACTAAATACCCTCAAAATAATAATGGTGCCTTAATTTTGTATTGTTTTATTTCAGTGCTTTAGGAAGCTCTACAATTCATTTGTTTAATATAATTTGTTGATTTTTACAGTGTCTGGATAACTCCCACATAATGTTGCCATGAAAAGCATCTCCTATATGCAAAGAGAACAAAGCATTCATGATAAATAACATACTTCATGTTACACCCCATAAACTCTAAAGCCAAAAACAAAAATCAAAGAAACAAGTAGCATTACAATCAAGTAGGTAATCTTTCTTCTACATAGCTCACTATCTTTTTCTTTTCAAATTCTACTGGAAAGACATTATCTGGTGTATTTAAATTAGAGATCAAGTTGCCTCAAACTCAGCCATAGTTCCTTATCTATATGCTTAACTTTTACATCTATCTATATTAATGCTAGTTTCATTCATTTGTCTATTCAAAATGCTCATTTTCCTAGACTTTGATATTATTCTATCAAACTATATCTATCAATTTAGCTTCTTAAGGGTTTCTGTAGAAAAAATTTATGGCAAAATTATCATGAAAAAACAGCTAATAAGCTAAAACAAAGGGAATAGTAAAGAAATGATCAGGCTAATGGGTGCCATCCACCTTTCCAGCTTTGTGATAAGGAAAAAGGTAAACTAACAACAATAACAAAAGAACAAAGAGAGCAAAATATTTACAGAGCAAAAAATGCAATTCTAAAAATAACATAGAGTATTAAGCCAGGCTTATGAAGGAAATGTAAGGGCTTGCTTCAGGGCCTTTGACCTGCAGGAAGAATTTTCAACTTACATATGTATGCAGCTCTGGAAAATATAATTTACATGCAGAATTTGAGTTAAATTGTCTCACCTGAGGCTGCCTAGGTCCGGAAGGCTGATATTTCCAATACTACCATGGACATGAATAACAAGACCTCATTTAAAGAGAAGAAAATAAAATGCACACCTATTTTGCATAATCACAAATATCTAATAGGAGTGAGAAGAAAGAGGAAGCTAAAAAATAACTAAATGAGGTTACAAACTAAAATTGATAAACATTCAAAGAAAATCAACAAAATCAACAAGCACAGTGTGGAGGGGTGAAGGGAGTGCAGGGGAATGGGGATAAAATAAGAAGCAAGATGGATTATGTAAATGTGCAAATTTCCAATGATGAATGTCATTACAATGTATACCTTAAATGTACCAATGAAATTCATTAATTAAAGCAATAAAGATAGGAAAAGAAGAAGTTAAACTGTCATTATTCACTGATGATATGATACTCTACATTGAAGACCCAAAAAACTCAACCAAAAGACTTCTTAACTTAATTGACACTTTTAGCACAGTAACAGGATACAAGGTCATCACACAAAAATCAACAGCCTTCTTGTACACAAACAATAGACTCAATGAGAGAGAAATTAGGGAAATGATTCTTTTCACAATAGCATCCCCAAAAATGAAATATCTAGGAATCAACCTAACAAAAGAAGCAAAACACCTCTACACTGAAAACTGCAGCACTTTGAAAAAAGAGATTGAAGAGGATATAAGAAAATGAAAAGACATCCCCTGCTCCGGAGAGGGAGAAGCAACATAGTGAAAATGGCCATACTACTGAAACTGCTCTACAGATTCAATGCAATGTCAATTGAAATTCCAACACTGTACTTCACAGAACTAGAAAGAAGAATACAAAAATTCATTTGGAACCATAAGAGACCTAGAATAGCAAAAGCCATCCTAGGCAACAGACACATGGCAGTGGGTATAACAATTCCCAATTTGAAACTATACTACAAAGCCACTGTGATAAAAACAGCATAGTACTGGCAAAGAAACAAACCTGAGGATCAGTGGAACAGATTGGAAGACAAAAACAACTCCAAATGCACTCAGCTACTTCATCTTTGAAGAAGGAGCTGACTGTCCCCACTGGAGGAAAGATAGACTCTTTAATAAATGGTGTTGCAAAAACTGGATCTCAACCTGCCAAAGATTAAAACTAGACCCATATCTCTAACCATGCAGTGAATTAAAATCCAAGTGGATTAAAGACCTAAATATAAAAATAGAAACACTAAACTTGCTGGAAGGTAAGTTAAGCAGAACTCTGGAAGACATTGACATAGGAAAAGACTTTATGAACAAATCCTCAGTAGCATGGGAATTAGCAGAAAGAATCAACAAATGGGATCTCATCTTATTAAAAAGCTTCTGTACTGCAAAAGAAACCATTAACAGAACTAAGAGACAACCTACAATGTGGGAAAAACTTTTTAACAGCTGCTCCTCAGGCAAAGGACTATTATCTAGAATATATAAGTCACTCAAAACAAACAGCCCCCCAAATATAAAGACCCAATTCATAAATGTGCATCTGAAATGTACAGACATTTCTCAGACAAAGAAATAAAAGCAGCAAGTAAATATATGAAAAAATGTTCCACATCACTGGTCATTCAAGAGATTCGGATGAAAACAACACTGAGATTTCACCTCACCCCACAAGGAATGACTGCTATCAAGAAATCAAACAATAACAAATGTTGGCAGGATTGTGGGGAGAAAGGAATCCTTCTCCATTGTTGGTGGGAGTACTGCCTGGTGCAACCACTATGGAAGTCAATATGGAGATATCTCAAAGAACTAGGATTAGAGGTTCCCTTTGACCCAGCCATCCCTCTGTTGGGTATCTTCCCAAAAGAATTAAAAGAATCTCACCACAGTGATATATTCGCACCCATGTTTATAGCAGCACAATTTGTAATAGCTTAAACTTGGAAACAGCCCATCTGCCCATCAGTTGGAAACTGGGTAAAGGAGATGTGGTTTTTCTATAAAATGGAATACTACTCAGCCTTAAAGAATGAGAAAGTAGATTCATTCATGGGTAAATGGGTACATTTTAAGGATATACTCCTAAGTGAAATAAATAAGTCACACATGTGTTAAAAAAAAAACAAAAAAAAAGCAATGAGCACACTTTGTGGGCCAAAACATAATGGAACTGCATCTGGAGAGGTGATTTATTTGAAGGCCTGAGCTTGAGCTCCAGCACAACAGCAAAAAAATGATGATGATAACAATGAAGACAACAGCAACAACAACTAATAACAATAACAGTTACAATTCGATAATGAGTAAATAATACAATTACAATTGGTTTCTAGGCCCCACACCTTTTGTTATTCCTACATTCATTAAACACACATTTGTGAAGTAGACAAATTTTGAAGCCTTTGTATTGGTTGGAGAAGTTGGTATTCTCTAGGGACATTAACTGTTTTTGTTTTGCATGTTGGATGAAAAATGTATTCTCTTCATTGATCTGGAAAATAATTTTATTTTTCTTCTCAATCCAAACTGGTAATTTTTCTTGATATCAACTACTCAAGTGTTAAGTATCATATTCAATATCAGAAAATTTATTACTAAATATGTGATTCATCTTTTTGGATAGATTAGCATAGGTGCTGCTGAATTTACTCACAGGAAATTACTTTTTCATGATATTAAGTGAAAATTGCAATCAGAGAAGGAAACATGTGAAGTTTGGATTGTAGCTTGGAATTGTAGTATTAATCTCAAGTACCTTGTATTGTTAAAAGGATATTGAAGAGAGGAAAATACATAAACTTGAGAATTCAACAAATCTGATTTTGTCTTAATTCTACCACTTAATCATGTGAATGAAATAATTTTAAAACTCCTAGCATTTCACTTGAAAATGCCTTTTTTCACTTATAAGTAGTAGTGGAGGTTATAAAAAGTAATGTATGTAGCATGCTCATTATATTGTCTGATATGCTTTAGCTGCTTCATAAATAGTATTTATTGTGGTTACTTTATTATTCTTGAGACAATTATCTCATCTTATTATCTCTTAAGTATGTATGATTTCATCCCTGGTCCATTTTTTATATTTTGCCTTTACAAAATGTCTTAGTGACCTATATTGTTGTGAGCATTGCAGGGATATAAAGAGGTCCACTAGGCAAAGGAGCTCATTTTCTTACAACTATTTGAGAAAGAAGTATAGCATGTGTGTGTGTGTGTGTGTGTGTGCATCTTTGCCTTTTCTAAATAATGCATTCATCAGTCTTAAAATGCAGTCTATACAGTGTTTTGTCTTTAAGGCAAATTTCATAAATACTAAATTTCTTAATCATGAAGCAATTCAATATAATACATATGCGTTAGACCCTTATGATTATGGGTCCCTGTCTTTAAAGATACTGTGTAGTAGACAATGTATAGTACTTGATAGAAAACCATGGTCCATCAGAAATGGAGGGTTTGTTTTCACTGAATTTGCAGACCAACAGAAGGGGAGGAGTATAAGGACACTGTTATTAAAAAAAAAAAGTTTGGTGTGATGCGAGAGAGACTGCAGACTAGATAAATCATATTCCATAAAGCTTTATGTTTTAACTACTGCTGATATATACATATGCATATACATATGTATATGCATATGTATATGTATATATCAGTGAGCACAGGGTGGAGGGATTGAAGGGAGGGCAGGGGAATGGGGAAAAATAAAAACCAAGATGGATTATGTAAACATACAAATTTCAAATGATGAATGTCATTACATTGCATACCCTAAATGTACCAATAAAATTGTGAATACTGGGGATCAAATTCCAAACTTTGTGCTGTATAAGCAGGTGGTGGCGCTGAGCTATATTCTTGGCCCTGCTGCATTATATTGCATTTTTCTTCTGGTATATCTCTATGAAAATTATATTTAACATTTTACTGTTCTTACAACATTCCTATCTTATGGTAGCAAAAAAAAAGAAAAATTCTTATAGAAATTAATATAGGTAAAATTATTGAAAAATTTAAATTGAGAAAATCATGAGTAATATACCATCAGCTGGTTTGTACACTTTTTTCCATTAAGTTTATTAGTACATTTAAAGAAAACGATACAGTTACATTTATCATTGGGATCTTGTATGCTTACATGTTATATCTTATTTCTTGTCTTTTTCCCCATATACCCTCCCTTCACCCCCTTCACTCTCCCCTGTTTAAAAAGACTTTATTTCCACTTTTTTGTTTTTTCACATTTTTTCTTTTCCCTAATTTCCTTTCCCCTCCCCTTTCCACTTTGCCTTTAGCCAATTTCTTCCTATTTCACCCTCTCAATTATACCATTTGAACCTTATTTATACTTTTAGTTTTGCACAGCAGATAACTATTCAGTATTTACTCAAGTGTGTCCTACTTATTTCACTTAAGAGTATAGCCACCATATGCGTCCATTTAGCTATAAATGCATCTAATGTCTCATTCCTTATGGCTGAGTAGTACTCCATTTTATAGAAAAATCACATCTTCTTTGTCCAGTCTCCAAGTGATGGGCATTTGGTTTGTTTCCAAATTTTAGGTTTTATGAATTGTGTCACTATAAGCATGGATACACATATATCACTGTGGTATGATTCTTTTAATTCTTTGGGAAAGATACCCAGCAGAGGAATAGTCAAATGGAACCTCTGATCCTAGTACTTTCAGGTATCTCCATATTGATTTCTACAGTGGTTACAACAGTCTACACTCCCACCAACAATGGAGAAGGGTTCCTTTCTCCCCATATCCCCATCAACATTTGTTATTGATTGATTTCTTGATAGCAGCCATTCTTTATGGGGTGAGGTGGAACCTTGTTGTTGTTCATCTGCATGTCTCAAATGACCATATATTTATTTGCTGCTTTTACTTCTTTGAGAAATTTCTGTTCATTTCAGATACCCATTTATGAACTAGGTCTTTATATTTGGGGGGCTAATTGTTCTGAGTTCTTTGTATATTCTAAATAGTACTCATTTGTCTGAGGAGTAGCTGGTAAATTTTTTTCCTACATTGTAGATTGTCTCTTAACTGTTGGTAATTTCTTTTGCACTGCAAAAACTTTTCAATACAATGAGATCCCAGTTGTTGATTTTTTGTGTAAATTCTCATGCAGTTGAGGATTTGTTCATAAAGTCTTCTATGCCAATGCCTTTGAGAGTTCTACTTAATTTACAATCCAGTGAGTGTATTGCTCCTGTTTTGATATTTAGATCTTTAATCCACTTGGTGTATGGTGAAAGATAGAGATCTAGTGTTAATTTTTAACAAGTTGAAAGCCATTTTTTCGAACACTATTAATTAAAGAGGTTATATTTTCTCCAGTGAGGGTGGTTGGCTCCTTTGTCAGAGATGAGGTGGCTGAGTATGCCCAGTGTTGTTTTTGCATCCTCCAATCTATTCCATTGATCCTCAGGTCTGTTTCTTTGCCAGTGTCATGCTGTTTTATCACAGTGGCTTTGCAGTATAGTTTCAAGTTGGGGATTGTGATTGATACCTCCTGCCATGTCTCTGTTGCCTAGAATGTTTTTGCTATTCTAGGGCTCTTTTGGTTCCAAATGAATTTTTGTGTGTTTTTTTCTTTTCTTTTTTTTTTGGTGAAACATATGGTTGGGATTTGTATTGGGATTTCATTGAATCTGTGTAGAAGTTTTGGAAGTATGGCCATATTCACTATGTTGTTTCTTGTTACTCAGGAGCAAGGATATCTTTCCATTTTCTTTTTTTAATTAAGTTTATTGGTACATTTTAGGTATACAGTACAGTTACATTCATTTTTGGGATCCTGCACCTTTACATGACAGGTCTTGGTTCTCACTTTTTCCCCCTTGTCAATGTGCTCCCCTCACCCCCTCCTCCCCTCCCCATTTACAAACACTTTATTTCCATCTTTTCATTTTCTCATATTTTTTTTATTTTCCCTTTTAACTTTCCCCTACCCTTCCCACTTTCCCTACACCTTTAGCCCTTTCTTCCTGTTTCACATTGCCAATTGTCTCTTTAGGATCTTATGTACTATTACAGTTTTTCACACCAGATAAACTATTCAGTATTTACACGTGTGACATATTTATTTCACTTAGGAGTTTATCCTCAATATGTATCCATTTACCTATGAATGAACAAATCCTCAGTAGCATGGGAACTAGCAGAAAGAATCAACAACTGGGATCTCATCTTATTAAAAAGCTTCTGCACTGCAAAAGAAACCATCAACAGAACTAAGAGACAACCTACAATGTGGGAAAAAATTTTACCAGCTGCTCCTCAGACAAAGGACTATTATCTAGAATATGTGAAGAACACAAAACAATCATCCCCACAAATATAAAGACCTGATTCAAAAATGGGCATCGGAAATGAACAGACATTTCTCAGACAAAGAAATAAAAGCAGTAAGTAAATATATGAAAAAATGCTCACCATCACTGGTTATTCGAGAGATGTAGAAGAAAACAACACTGAGATTCCACCTCACCCCACAAAGAATGGCTGTTATCAAGAAATCAACCAATAACAAATGCTGGTAGGGTTGTGGGGAGAAAGGAACCCTTCTCCATTGTTGGTGGGAGTTCATACTGGTGCAACCACTATGGAAATATTTCCATTTTCTTATAACTTCTTTTTTCAGAGTGCTGTAGTATTCAGTGTGGAGGTCTTTTGTCTCTTTCATTAGATTCATTCCTAGATATTTCATTTTTTGGATGTTATTGTGAAAGGAATTGTTTCCCCAATTTCTCTCTCAGTGAGTCTGTTATTTGTGTACAAGAAGGCTATTTTTAAGTGTTGACTTTGTATTCAGCTACTCTACTGAATCTTTCTATTAAGTCTAGCAGTCTTTTGGCAGAGTTTTGGTGTCTTCTATGTAGAATACCATATCACCAGCAAATAGTGACATTTTAACTTCTTCCTTTGCCATGTTTATTAAATTTATTTATTTCTCTCGTCTATTTGCTGTGGCTGTTACCAGAAATATATTGAGCAGAAGTGGTAACAGTGGATGTCTTTGTCTTTTTCCTGATTTTAGGGTGAAGATTTTCAGTTTTTGAACATTTAGTATTTTCTTGGCTGTTGGTTTTCATACATACCCTTTATTAGGATGAGATAAAGACCATCTATTCCTATTTTCTATCGTATTTTTATCACGAATAGGTGATGGATTTTGTTGAGTGATTTTTATATATCTATTGAAATTTTCATACATTTTTTTGTGCTTGACTATGTTGCTATAGTGTATTACATTTATTGATTTCCATATGTTAAAGCATAAATCCAATTTGGTCAGGGTATATGATCTTCTTGATAATCTTCTGTATTCTGTTTTCCAGTATTTTCTGGAGGATCTTTGCATCCATTTCATTAGGGAAATTGGCTTGTAGTTCTTATTTTGGTTTGGGTGTTTTCCTGATCTTTGGGGGGGGGTGTACCAGGGATTGAACTCAGGTCCTTATGCCTGAGAGGCAGGCAGCAGAATCACAGCTAAATGCCTGGCAAAGTATATGTAAGAATGATTTTCCTGGTTTGGGAATCAAAGTAAAACTTTCTTCCAGGAATGGATTTAGAAGTACTGCTTCCCTTATGAATTTCGTTGAAGAGTTTAAAGAGGCATGGTGATAGTTCTTTCCTAAATGTCATTTAGAATTCATCAGTGAAGTCATCAGGCCCTGGCCTTTTCTTTGTTGACACAGTTTTGGTTATATTTTCAATATTACTGTATGTAATTTGGGTGCTTAGACATTTTATATCTTCTTCATTCAATTTTGGAATTTCATATGTATCCAGGTATCTTTCCATTTCTTCTGTATTTTCCATTTTATTAGAGTACAGGTTTTCAAAGTAGGTATTGATGCTCCTCTGAATTTCTCCTGGATCTGTTTTGACTTCATCTTTTTCATTCCTAATTGCATGCATTTGAGCCTTTTCTTTCCTTTTTTTATTAGGTTAGCTAAGGATTTACTGATTTTATTTATTCTTTCAAAAAATCAACTCTTCAATTCATTGATTTTTTAAATAGTTCTCTTAGTCTCCAATGCATTAATGTCTGTTCTGATCTGTATAACTTCTTTCCTTGTATTAGGTTTTGGTTAGTCTTGATCTCTTTTTTTTTTGTAGAACTCTATGGTTAAGCATTAGGTTGTTTATTTGAGCTCACTCTGTCTTCCTAGTACAGGCATTTACTGATATGAATTTCCATCATAGAACTAATTTTATTATGTCACATAGATTCCTGTATTTTGTAATGGCATTATCAGTTAATTGTAGTAACTGCCTAATTTCTTCTTTAATTTCCTGTGTGACCCAATGGTTGTTCAGCAGGGTTTTATTTAATTTCCATGTGTTTTTGTTATTATTGTGATTTCTTAGGCTATCGATATCCAGTTTAATTGCACTATAGTCTGATAACATACAGGGGATAACTTCCAATCCTTTGCATTTACTTAAGAATGTTCTATGAGCTAGCATTGGTCTATTTTGGAGAATGACCCATGTGCAGTCAAAAAGTATCTATATGCTGATTCTGTGGGTTGGAACACTGTAGACACCTGCTAAGTCCATTTGTTTTACAATTTGGTTCAATTATGTTATTTCATTGTTGATTTTTTTCTCTAGATGATCTATTTGTGTCAGTGGAGTATTGATATCCCCCACTACAATTACATTAGTTCTTATTTCATTTTTCATATCTATTAATATTTGTTTTGCATAGTTGGGGCATTAGTATTTGGTGCACATATATTTATGATTGTCATTTCTTCCTCTTGTTTTGTTCCCTTTATAAGGATGTAGTGGCTTTCTTTGTCTCTCTTTATTAGTTTTGGTTTGAAATCTATTCTGTCAGCAAATAAAATAGCTACCTCTGGTTTCTTCCAGTCTCTTATCTCATGTAGAATTGTTTTCTACCTTTTTAATCTCAATCTATGAATTTCTTTGGGATTAAGTGGGTTTCTTTGATACAGCGTATTGTTGAATTTTTTTCTCAATCCATCTGCCAGCCTGTATCTTTTGATTGGTGAATTGAGGCCATAAACACTGATTGCTATGACTGTTATGTATTGACTTTTCATTGTCATTTTATTTGCCTATTGTTGGTTCTTTTGCTTTTTATTTTTCCCTCTCTCCCTTTATTTTATTGCCTTGCATGGTACATTTGCTTTGTTGGCTGTTATGGAGTTATGGTCTTCATTTTCTTTTACCAGAATATTGTTTAGAAGTGTTTTGAGTGCCAGTTTTGTGTTCATGAAATTTCTTAGGTGTTCTTTGTTATAGAAGTATCTTATTTTCCCATCCATTTTGAAAGAGTTTTTCTGGATACATCAATCTGAGTTGGAAGTTGATTTCTTTTAGAACTTCAAATACCTCACTCCAGGCTCTCTTTGACTTGAAGGTTTCTGCTGAAAAGTCTTCTGTTATTCTGATAGGCTTTACTTTGCATGTGATTTGTTTCTTTTCTCTAACAGCTTTTAGTATTTTTTTACTTCTGTTTAGTTTCCAGGATCTTGATTATTATATGTCTAGGTGCAATTTTATTTTTTTATCATTGCTTGTTGGAGTCCTATATGCCTCAATTATCCGTATGTCAAATTCTTCTCTTCTGTTGTGGAAGTTTTCTGCTATTAATTCTGTGAACATTTTTTTATGTTACTTGAAATTTCTCCTGCTACTTCATGGATTCCTATCAGTCTTGTATTCTTCTTCTTTGCCTCATATAAGAGTTGTTGGATTGATTTCTCATGGCCCCTTATTGTTTTTTAAGAGATCATTCATCTTTCTTTTCATGGTCACTGACCACAATCATATCTTCTGTGTCTGAAATTCTACCTTCACATTCATTCATCCTACTGTGAATGCTTTCTATATTGTTTTTAATCTCCTGGATATTTGTTTGGATCTGTTTCATGGCTTCCATTTCTTATCTCTTTGGGGTATTCAAGTTTTCCATTTCTTTCATATGCTGGGCATTTATGGTTTCCACAATGGTCATGATCTCATCTATTTTTTTTTTTTATCTGTTTCTGTTCTAGAGTCTCTAATCATGTCTTTCATTCTTCTCAACATCTTGTGGTTATCTGGGAAAGTATTCTGTTTTGAATTTTTCTAGACCCTCATTTATGTTTTTTTTTAACTTCCTGTGCTATAGGCTCAGTGTGTCCAGATGGTTGACTGTCAGCCTTTTCCATCTCATTTCCAATAGAGTTTACCTTTTGTGGGGTGGAAGGTTGTGTTTGTGTATTGTTTAAATGCCTTCTTATTTTTATTTTTGTTATTAGTCCTGTCCTTAGTTTAATTCCTGGGTTAACACTTCAATCTCCCAGATATAGATGGTCTTTAGGTTTTGAGTCTGTAATTTCTCCAAGGCAATCTCATTTTCATTGTTCTAGGGAGGACAACTGATTAGATCAATCACAGCACCTTAGCGCAAGTCATACAATCAGCAACACAATAGCATAAAGGACAGCTTAGAAAATGACAATTTGTGGTAGTTATTAATCTATCACCTGTAACTGTGTGAAGTAAATAAAAATGGAGGATCAGCCCAAAATATGTTTATAGTGAATGAACTCTTCAATATAGCAACTTTTCCCTTGAGGATGGGAATTTAATTTTGAAGAAGTTGGAGAGGAAGGGATAGATAAATAGCATAGAGAAAGGTTACCAGTGAGGTCAGAGAACACTGGAAGTTCACCCAATGTCTAGTGAGCTGCTGAAGAGAGGAGAAGCCAGAACAAAATACACACAAGAACAGAATAAACTAAATGTAAAAGGGAGGCTAGAGACTGTAATCACTTCTTTTTAAAACTAATGGCAATTGAAAAGGAAAAAGGAAGACAAGGAAAAGAAAGTAAATAAATTCAAATTAGGATAGGAATAGAAACAAAAAGGGGGAGTAATGGAGACCAAGGTGAGAGAGAGAGAGAGAGAGAGAGAGAGAGAGAGAGAGAGAGAGAGAGAGAGAGAGAGAGAAGGAAGATTTAAAAAGCAAAATAAGTTAGAAAAGAAAAATATAGATAATTTTTAAAAAATATGATTGAAGACAATAGAGAAATACTACTTTGAAAATAAAGAAATACAAATAGAAATAGCAGATCTCCTTCTGGGTGTGTTTCTATTGACACAATAGACAGTGTGGGCAGGAGTGTGCAGGTCTAAGTTAATTAGTTTCAGCAAGCCAGCAGCTGTCCCCTGAGGTTCAGTCTGATTTTTGTCTGCAAGACCAAGTTGATATCTCTGCCCTCCTGATGAGATGAACTCTGCAAATTTCTACTGCAGGCTCCAGTAGTATTTCACCCAAAGTTAGATTAGGTTCCAATGTGGGATGCTGGTACTTCCAACTTACCAATTACAGTGGAGTGATGTGTCTTTATTGCAGATTTTCTTCATTTCTCCAGTGAACTTCAATTTTCCTCTAGAAGCCTCAGAGAGGCCCTCTTTCTCTTGTTCATGGGGGTGCACATGAACATTCTGTATTGGCACATGTCCTGCTGGGCCCCTCTGTCACACGTGGCTGAAGGGGTGAGCCCACCAGTTGTTTGTGATCCACTATTAGTCTCCTTTGGCTGGCTGAAGCTTGTACTGTTTTTGGGCATTTACTTTGTTTTACTTTGAAACAATGGCTCCTCTGAATATGTTTCTGATAAAAATCTGATAATTTCATAGATTAATGTATAGCTTTTATGAGTACAATATAAAATCTATTACTGATTTAATTAAGTTCTTTATGAGTCATGACTTCTGTTTCCAAGTTAGCAAACAAAAGTCATATATCTAATTATTATATTAAATCTGATGAATAAAAATTTTTTATTCCCTGCCCTTAAAGTTAGTATAACATAGCTCATCTGGAAATTCTAGGAGCCAGTATTTCTCCCCAGCTTTTAATCTATGAATCCAAGTAAATTATGTTTTTAAAAAATTGCAAGGGTAAGCTGGTTGTGGTAGTACATGCCTATAATCTCAGTACTTAGTATGGTTGAGGCAGGAGGACCCTTCTGAGCTCAAAGCCAGTCAGAACTAATAGTGAGGCCCTACCTCAAACCAAACCAAACCAAAACAAACCAAAACAAAACAAGAATTACACTACCATAGGAGAGACATTTCCATTACAAAAGTGAGAAGTAAAAAAAAAATTAAAAAGGAAAATGTGAAATCCTAGCTGGTTGAATAACCAGTAAGGTCCAAGGCTCAAGAATAATCTCTTGGATCTATTCCCTGCCTTATAAGCAACACTCAAACATTCTGGGGTAATTGTCCCCTACTTTGGCACCACAGCTCCAGTCTGTTGATGCACAGGTGAGGTCCTGTCTACTGGAAAACAGTCCCTTCCTGTGAAGTGCAGTAGTGGCAGTTCTGATCACCAGGCCCTTACATGCAGGGGCTATGATGAGCATGGCAATCCTCATGATTCAAAGATTGCCTCTGGAATTTTTCTTATCTTCTGTAGAAAGATAACCTATTTTTGTAGTCAGATATTCCTGTGCTATGATCCAGTAAGTTCTGCACAATAATTTTTTTAAACTGTGTTTCCTATAATCCAAACTGGCAGTGTTTCTGCTGGGGTAGCTGATTACATCTAATACTCACACTTGGAATAGTTTCCTTTTCAGTGTTTGAATATACCCTTGGTGTTGCCTGTCAATATGAATGTTACAAATCTTTGAGTTTAGTTAGTTTGTTGCTTAATTCACTTCTATTTCTTCATATCACATAGCACCATGAAGCAGTCAAGAGGAACGCAGATGAGATACTCCTTAAAGATGCTGCTTAGCAACCCCTCACCTCAGCATCCAGCTTCACCACTCACAAGTTCTAGATACACTAGAACAGAAATACAATTGATCCATGCTCTGCCACTTCAGAATGAAGATAACCTTTCTGCCATTTTTACTATAATGGTCTTCATGACCATCTAAGAGCTCATCAGAGCAGACTCTACTGTTCATATTTTTACCATCACTCCACTTGTCACTACTTACTCTGCTTAAGGAAAGCACAGAATGTTTACTCTGCCCTCATCAGAATTGCCTCAACAAAATTACAGCCCTCTCAAGAAAATAGTGATTTTTTTTTAATCTACCATATATTCAAGACTCCAGCCTCTCAAAAATTTCAATGCTACTCATTTATTTTTGGTCCTTATTAACAGACATCTCTCACATCTCAATACTAGTCTCTGTCCAAGTCAGTTTGGATTGATATAACAATATTAAGCATTTAGAGATTTGACAAAAATTTATTCCTTACAATTTGAAGACTAGGAAGTTTATACCAAGGGGCCAGCCATTTCATTTTCTGGTGAGGGCCTTAGTGATAGAGAGAAGGATTATTCCCATTGAGTCTTTTCTTTTAAGGACACTAATTTGATTCATAAAAGCTTCAACTGGGCCAGGGATTTAGCTCAGTGGTTCAGTGGCCTGCCTTGCAAGCACAAGGACCCGAGTTCAATCCCTGGTACCAAAAAAGATAAAATAGAAAAAAAAAACATAAAAGATTCAGCTTCACAAAATAATTAACTTTCAAAGCTTCACCTCCAAATGCTAGTACATTAGGAATTAGGACTTCAGCATATGAATTTTGCAGAGGCTCAAACTTAGAGTCTACAGACCCTTTATATATTAGTATGGAGTTTGGAAAACCTAATAAAAACACATTATAGCTCTAGGTGAGGATACTTTAGAGAATAGCTTATTTTAGATTTCTATATAATACATTGGTTTCCTTGAATGGATGTCATAAGCAATCTAAGAAAATCAAGTCAATTAAAGAGAATCCAAGGGGCCAGGGATTTAGCCCAGTGGTTCAGTGGCCTGCCTTGCAAGCACAAGGACCCGAGTTCAATCCCCGGTACCAAATCAATAAATAAATAAATAAAGAGAATCCAAAATGCTGTTTCCATTTGGCAATTTTTCCTAATTTATTCATCTTAAACTTTTTTTATGTGCAGAAAAGAAGCAAGCAAGCAATAACACAAAACAAAATGAAACATTCTACAGGTATTATGTGCTAAGAACTTTTTAAGTCTTCTCTTATACTCGTCTCATATTCAAAGCTAGCACTACAAAGAGTTTTTGTGCTTTGCATTTATAAATTGATTACTTTAAATTACATTTGACCTGAAATGGAAGGTTTGAAATGTGATAGTAAAAATGTGAATATAAAATTAATGTTCACACTTGTCTGCACTTAAAAATCTTAACTGTTGTTCCAGGGATTTAGCTGAGTGGTTCCGCCACAAGCACAAGGACCCAAGTTCAATCCCAGTACAAAAAAAACAAAACAAAACAAACAAACAAAAAGATAAAACAAAAGAAATAAAAAAGAAAAATGTCTTAATTATTTAATGTTTTTTATGAAAAAGCCAAAAGTAGAAAAAAAAATGAAAAATGATTTTATTTATATTTGGAGGTATACAGCATTTCCTAGGTTCATAGAGAAAATTATTCAAAATCCTGAATCCTGGTCTTTTAATACATATCCCATTATCCTATCTCTATTTGTGTGTTCCATAAAATTAAGTACACATTATATGACTGAAGATTTATGGGATATCTATATATAAATGTAGGATAAACATATAAAATTATATTTTAATAGGAAAAATAAAGTTTAAAAATAAAATTTTTCTCTGCCAGTTTTAATCAAGGAAAACAAGAAGCTTTGAACTATTAACTGGATATATTTCCATTTCTGCATTGCTATTCTTAACATGGCCCTCTCCCAGCACAGTAAATCCATTCTTGGTTGATTCCTCATTCTTCTAGCAATTAACACACTTTATCAGGTCATGAATATGCAACAAAAATAACCCTTGACAGATTTTTCTCCCTCCTGGTTATGAAACCAGGCTTAGTTTTCCATATGGCATTCCAACTGCTGGCACAATTGTTGTACTTCTCTTGGCACTGACTGCCTGACTACTGTCTTCCATTCATTTTATCAGTGTGTGCCCAAATTAACCATTTCTCCACTTAGAAGCAGAACTACTCAATCATCATATTTTAAAAGTGAGAAGAACTTTTGAGCAATGGGATGTGTTAAGCAAAGAACTGAAATTAGGTGTAGACTGCACGACAGCCCAGTTAATTACATAAACAGAGTTTTAAGGTATTGTTCTGGGTTTTAAAGCATAAAAATACACAAACCTCTTTTGTGGTGTATCTTTATTTTATTATCTTTACTTTTACCCATTATTGATTACCAGAAATAGTAAAGTTGAATGTAAAGATCAGGAGCATTACAAAAGCTGTAAAAGTTTTCAGTACTGTTGAAAGCCAATTTTAACCTGTGGCAAGCCGTGGGGTCCTTTCTCCTCTCAGGTGATTTGGAGCAGCAGAAGCACACGACCCCTGCTCATTGTGTACTTACATTACAGGGACAAGAAGAAGTTGCATATGACAGGTGAAATGATCTTGGATTCTTGTACATTTCCAACAGCAAAATCCAGGAATGTGTAACAGACTGCTTGGGTGTTGTTTTTTAAAATTTAGTATATAATTCAAATAAAAATTGGTATAGCTTTAAGGTAAATATATCTGTCAGTAGCATTTTAATCTAAATAACAGCTCAACTATTCTAACTTTCAATATTGTAAAGGCAATGAGTTAAGGGAGTATTTGATAGCTTCAGGCAGGGAGATATTTTTAAACATTTTTTTTGTTTCTAATATTATTTAAAAGCTTTTACTTAAAAGCATGTCAAGAATAGGATAAAATACCGTAGTACTTGCAAAAATCAGACCAAAATTACTAATGTTTAAAAGCACTGTATCCTTGGCATAAATATTGGCTCAATAGAAACATACATACATAAGTGAATAATGTTGAAAAGAAATAGAATGCTAGGCATGGTGGTGTAGCCTATAATCCCAGGCCTTAGGGAAGTTGAAACAGGAAAATTACAAATTAAAAGACTGCGGTGCAGCTCAGTGGTAGGGCATGAATGTGTTCCATCCCCCAGTACTACAAAATACATACATACATAAGTACATATGTACATATGTACATACATATTAAAATGTAAAAGGAACTCCTATAATCATAAATCTGGCGCCACCCTTGTCAAATCACTGTCTTTTGTAATGTATCTTTGAGAAGAGTGTTACTGTGCCTTCAGTTGTATGTTGAAAGCTTGCTACATTGTAAGATCTGCATAATGAGCTTCGTAGCCAGTATTAGTATTGTAACAGAAGAGTCAATATGACTGCAGAAGCTGTGAAGGCCTACGATGAAATGTAACTAGTATTAGCCCTCAGTGATGAATACGCCCAGTCATTGTCCTTCTGCAGTGGCAGTGTGGACTCCACAGTGACTTGTTGCTAGCTGCTCAGCATCCACGCTATCACACTGTGCTGTGAAATAAGCAGGGTTCCATACTTGGCTTTCAGGGGATATGCATACATCCTGAGTGCTTTCAAATGACAGATTTTGTTTATATTTAACATGCATCTTTATTTCATTCTTGATGCCACACCAATATGTGCCCTCTTGACTAAATATTGAACTTGAAAAAAAGATTATGCTTAAAAGGAACCAATGAACAGCTTTGTCTCCCAAGAAATGTGCCTATCATGAACATTCTCCTTTCCTGCTCTGGTTTGAGGTGCAGCACTTTCAAGGAAAAAAAAAATTTCTCTTGTTTGTTTTTAAAAGTAACTTGAAGTGTTTAGCTATCAAATACTCAAAAGAAATTTAGAGGGAGGGAAGCAGTGAGGGAGGAAGGAAGGAAGGAATGAAGGAAGGACTGCATTATTTTAATAAATCTTACAAATAAAATCCCAATGCTCTTACAGTCCTAGAAGAATATATTGGACTACATTTTTCAATGATGTTCATGAGTCTAATGAGGCCTCCTGGTGTTTCTGTGAAAGGAAGAAGGTAAGAGTTAATGGGAGCCAACTACAAGCAAGTCTATGCTTCATCTTCATCCATAAATCTAATTTAAAACTTAAGCCTAATTCCAATAAAGAGAGAAAAGACCTTATTATCCCATGAAAACATGGATTAGATTACAGCACATTTCCTATTGAAGGAGAAAATTTTTTCATTACTTAACACTAACGTGATGAAACCATTACTATACCCTTTTAGACTTAAAATAAACATGTGTGTTATGTACTTATGTCTCCTAAGAGTGATCTCAAATGGTGTCACATTGCATTGTGGATCCATTAGCCACATAATGGCATCCCACCAAGATCTTGCTAATGGTTTAAATTCAGAATCATTTTGTTAACGGCTATATTTTCAGGGATCATTTCTATAGGTGGTTACTAGAGAAGTTTCTCTGATGGTGCAGAGTACCAGAAACTAACAAACAAACAAAAAAGCAATTTGTTAAAGAGGAAGAGATAGGTAACAGAAGAGGAAGAATGAAGAAAAGGGAAGAGAAAGGAAGGAAAAACAAAGGATAGCAAAGGAGGAAGCAAACAATAGCAAGCAGAAAGAAAAAGACCCCAACTCTAAATTGTGTGCTGAGCAATTCAAAGTGTGACATTTCAAGAAGAAAATGAAAGTAGAATATTCAGTACTGTGAAAATGTTGTCTAGCATACATTAATTAACAAAGAATATAATCCATGTAAACTTGTTCAATAACATGTATTTTCCTGAATAGACAAAGGAGAGTTGTAAGAAATTGGAGGCTTGTGATTTAACTTGGAATATACACCTAATGATATGCTACAGCCTGTATGTATATATCATGCACAGAGAAAGCTAATGGCTCCCCTATCTGTAAAATTGTTGTAATTTCTGGAAAAAATGGATGTAGGAAACTTATAGTCATAAAAAATACTAAAAACTTCATTTCTAGATAAAATGGGAAAACAGTCTAGGGTAAGCTTATGTCATGAGTTTTCTTTTACTGTTTTCAGAGGATATACAAATAAGAGGTGGGGCACATGATTAAAACATATCACACTGTAACTAGAACATGTCTGTCTCTGATTGCTAGTAAGACAAACAGGATACATCAAAAGAAATGTGCAAACACTGTGTAGTTTCTCTGCTGTGAGAAACTGAAAGAGTAAATAAGGATCAAAATGTATAATAGATAATGCGAAACAGGAAGAAAGGATCCAAGGGGAAGGGGAAGTAGTAGGGATAGGGGAGAGGAAACAAGAGAAAGGAATAAATATGAGAAAAGGAAAAAATGGAAACAAAGTCATTGCAAAAAGGAAGCGGTGAAGGGGTTGAAGGTAGGTCAGGGGAAAGGGAAATAAATAAGAAACAAGGTCTATCATGTAAAGACACAAATTCCAATGATGAACGTCATCATGTTGCATGCATAAAATGTGCCACTAAACTTAATAAATAAAAATAAATAGTAAATAAATTAAAAAGAAATATGTTGGGAGATTTCTGGCTCACAGATGCAAGCCAGAAATGTTCCAAAAATCTCAGCCATATCCTTGGTTACTGAATAGTGTCCTAATGCCATTAAGATCCATTAAATTTCTCTCTTGCTTTCTTTATTTTAAAGAGCATGCTGAGAGTAGTGATTCTGATCATTATTTTCTTAGGAAAATATAGGCATATGTTCACTCATTCTGCCATGTTGCACTTAAATGATTAAAAATTCATGTTCTAAGTAAAAAGCTGTTAAGTAGCTAATTATTTATTCTGTTTACAAGTTATGCCCCCAAAATGGATGTTGGGGGCTGAGGAAAGCATTAAATCTATTTAGGGTGAAAAGGCCAACCTGCTTCCTGGTCGGTGTATTACCAAGTGCTACAAATTGAAAGAGTATCTTGAACAAATAAACCACCCATTCAATAAATGGAGAATTAATTTTAGGAAGACATGGAATATTATCTTCAGCCTTCTGATAATTCCCCTCAAAAAATCTATTTGAAATTCATTGTCAAAGAAAATCAATTCATTAAGTATCCCAAACTAGATGGTTGAATGGAAGAATATTTTAAAACAGAATACATATCACAGTAGTGAATTTTTAAAAGGAATTGGAGAATACAACAAGTACATTAGCATAGGTTAATATTATATAGTTATAATTCTTAAGGAAAAAATGTACACTAAATTGTTAAAGAATGTGCTTTCAGTGGAATTGAAAATGGTCACTGAAAACTACTAATGATAGATGTTTCTGTGAAGCTCTCAAAATTAGGAAGACAGATATTAATGGGATACTTGACACAAACAATGTGAAGGAACAAATTTATATTCTCAAAATTAATTCAGTAACACTGTCAATTGTCATATCATGCTTATGATTTGCATAAAGAATATACAATCTGCAAAAATGATGAGGAGAAAGTGTGCTGGGTGGTACGCATGAATAAATTGTGTGAAGTCTGTCCCTGAGATTTCAGAAGTCTGTTCCAAAGAGGAAAGAATCTGAAGATCAATATGAACTGAAAAGTAGCCTAAAAACCCATGAAAACCTAAATGAACTTTTATTATATTTTTCAACTTCTGCTAGAATGTTAATTGCCTCAAGATGTGAAATATTTCTAAATGAATACGTGATTAAATTAAGAAAGTCTGGCAAATAGTTTTTTTTTCATTGATGAAATAACCTTAACAATAAATATGACATAACTCACAATCTTACAAAGTTTGTGTGATAAGATATACTAAAACTATCCTAATAAAATCTGGTAATTCAAAATATTTCAGATAATAAATCTAGAAATAAATTAGCATTGCATGAAATTATTTTTTCCTTGTCAAAGAAATAATCAGAATAGTCTAAATCGCATTTAAGTTTCTTTTGGATCTTATGACTTAAGATTGCCTCCTTTTGTTATCATTGATGACATAATGATCCATGAATATAGTGACAGCTGGAAAAGCTGATCCAGGTCTTGTGAGAACTGTGTCAATAATCTAGTCACTGCACATGTATAGGTTTGAATATACTTCTATTTTCTAACAATGACTAGGCTAATGAAACAGAAAATGCAAATGTAGCTAGAATCATAAGTATCAATGTTCCGTGTATAATAAATATTTTGCATTCTGCTTAGCACTGCCCATTAAGGTTTTAGTTGACCAACTCCACAGAAATATTTCCTTTTAACCTTGGTGCTTACATAACTAGAGCTTGTAGAGCATTTATTAGACTGGCGGTGGAACATTTACCTTCTATGAATGTATAGTTTTCAAGTTATTAGTAAGTTTGGCACACTTTCAAAACTAATATTTTAAATGGAAAAATAGATAAGATATATAACAAAAATATCAAAGTAATGTTTTCAGTTTTATACAATCAAGGATTACATATAAGGATTTCTTAAACATCTACAACAGTACTTAACAAGATATAGCCTCTCAGCCAAATAGCCCACAACTTGATTTTATGAATAAAATTTTGTTGAAACATTGTTATACATGGTCCTCAATATTAGTGAAAAATAACTTCCAAGCATAATCCCTGGGAATGTATAATAATTTATTTCATGATAGGAGATGAGGATGATTGTAGTAGGTTTATCTTTTTAATATGTAGGTTTTAGTTATTTTTTGAGGTTGCTATAAGCATATAATCTATTATAATATTTTAATCTACATTAAATTCATAATAATTTAACTCTTGTGAAATATAGAAAATCTACACTCTGTTCTAATACTCACACATGTATATAATTATATATCTACATTAATATCCATGTGTATTTTAAATTTATATATGCATAGGTGCTAAAGCAACTGCCACTGGTATGTATGGGTACAAGCAGACTTTGTAGGTCACAGCACCTGAAGTCTCTGGGAAACTTTGCAAGGTTCAGTTATTCAAAATAATAGGTGGAGAAGGTGGCTTTCATGATGGTCTAGTGAACATGGATGTTCTCTTGCTTTAAATGTAATCACATATGTAGCACAAACAATTATAAATGCTTAGGATTCTAATTTAAGGAAATAACAATGATGAATTTAAACTAGAGGACAGACTGATGTATTAATCTATCCATATCTTCTCACAGTTAAAACTCCTAGTTTACAATTTAAAATTTTATAGAGTTTAAGGCCAAATTAAACTTTATAATGAAAAACATTATTGTCTAATGAGATAGCCAAAGAACACACGACTCAAACAATAAAAGGAAAGAGTTAGACAAATGTGTTATGGAGCTCTTAAAAGAGGTGCTATTTTTCTGAATTTTAAGGTGCTGATTGCATTTATAAATTTTTGAAAGATTTGAAGAATCTCATTCTACAAGATGAACATAACAGAGAAAATACCTCTGGGATGAGACTATTTTATTTTGTTCTATTATCTAAAACAGTGTTTCTCTTACTTAGTACTCTTTACCAAAACTGAATTTGAAATAAGTGAAAAATTACCATCGGTAGTTTGATATGAATTATTTTATCATGTCATTGATTTTTTTCATTTTTTTTAGATTTATTACTTATGGTGCAAAAACAGATTTAAATGAAATTAATGTATAAACAATGAATGGTTAGAAAATAGCAAGGGAAGAAAAAATTGGTAGAATGAAAATATTAACAAAGAAATTTTGCCTAGTATAAATTTGTTTAAGTTGATATTTAAACAGTGGAACAGTATACAGCCATGAAAAAGTCATTGAGTCATTCATAGGAAAAGGAATGTCCCATCAGTCCATAGTGCTAAGTGAAATTATCCACAAATATCACTTGGTTTCTCTTATAAGAGAAACTCAATGTATACATAGTTTAAATAGCAAAGTAAAAGAAAGCATATGAAACAATAAAATAGACTTTGTGGAGCTAGGAAAGGAGTTGGGATGGGGAGGTAGATGGAGAAGAGCAAAAAGGATCAAGATGGGCAGAAATGTGCCTGGACCCGTAGTCCACTGTGCACACATTCATCATGTGCCACAGGCTTATATTACAAAAATACTTTAAAGGTTAATGTGCTTCGACAATGCTTTGTGTTTGTAGCCTGTGAATAGAAAGTATTTATTGCTTCTATGCAAAATAGTACTATATCCTGACTACTTCTAGTCATTTCAAAGTAAAATATATTAGCCTGGGCTGCAGCCTGTGAGCCAGGAGAGGCTCCCAAGCCTCTCAGCTTCCCTCAGGTGTAGTGTAACCTCACCTATATCAATTTCAATTTCTTTATATTTACTAACCTGTCACAAATGTTCCACTAAAACTTTTTTACAACAATTATTCATAACATTACTATAGTGCCCACAAAGTTTCAGGTTAGTTGCTTTAGACTTATTTTTCACTTTTTAAATGTAGGAACAGCCACATAGATGAAGTTGATGAGGGTTATTACTTTGGACATGAATGTTTTTAGGGTGAAAACTGAGGACAGCTTGAGTTCTCTAGAGATATGATATAAATAGACTAAATCACAGTTTAGTCTTTTACCAGACCATCCAAGTGCATCCTGTAGAGGTACAAGTTCCCATAGATGAATGTAACTGTACTGTGCAAAGATTTAACCACAAAAAGAATAGCTACCAGCCAATTTGTTTAATGAACATAGATCCAAATATCTGTAACAGTCAGAATATAACAAATGATCAATAGGATCACACAGCTTGACCAAGTAGGCTTCATTTCTAGAATGCAAGGATGGCACTACACATGCAAGTCAATAAATGTACTACATGACATAAATAATAGCAAGGACAAAAATCATGTTTTTGGTCTTTGGCAAAGGGGCCAAAAGCGTACACTGAGGGAAAGATAGCCTCTTTAATAATGATGCTAGAAAAAGAGGATGTCCACATAGAAGATTGAGTCTAGGCCATATATCTCAAAGTGTACTGTACTAATTTCA
>NW_022900947.1:51026419-51143039 GCF_012274545.1 Fukomys damarensis
TACTATACATATACATATATATATATATACACACACACACACACACACACACACCAGGGATCGAACTCGGGGCCTTGTGCTTGCGAGGCAGGAAGCGGAACCATTGAGTTGAATCCCTGGCCCTCAGAGATATAAATTTTAAAATAAAACAATCTGCTGGAAGATAAAATAAGTAAAACTCTTGAAGACAAAGGTATAGGCAAGGACTTTTTAATAGAACACTAAAGACATAAGAAATAACCAAAAATAAACACATGAGATCACATCAAGTTAAAGAGATTGATTCTTCAGGTAAAAAGCAACTATCAGAGTGAAGAGACAACATACAGAATGGGATTTTAAAAAAAGTTTGCTAGCCATTCTTCAGACAGAGGGCTAACATTTCAAAAATACAAAAATGTAAAAAGAGACAAAAAAGACTCCTTAAAATTAAAGACCCAAACAAAAAATGGGCAACTGAAATGAATAGATACTTTTCAAATGGCCAATAAATACATGAAACAATATTCAATATCATTTGACAAATGTAGATTTAAACTACTTTGATATTGCATCTTACACCAGACAAAATGGCTATCATGAAAGAAATCTAATAATATCTCATCCTCGCAAGGATGTGGGAAAACAAGAACACTTGTACATTGCCGGGGTAATGTAAACAAATATAATCGCTATCGAAATCACTGCAGAGACTCCTTAAAAAACTAAAAATAGAAATTTCATTTAAAACAGATATCAACCTTCTAGGTTTCCTCTTCAAAGAGTCAAAATCAGGAATAAAGACATGATCACGTCTATATCAGCACAATTTAAAATATCTAGACCTTAGAAGCAGCTTGTGTAACCACCAACGGAAGAATGGATAAGGTAAAAGTATTTATGCACAATGTAGTACTACTCTGGCATAAAGAAAGATAAACTTGAGGTAATGGTGGGTAAATAAATGCAGCTTGAAAACATATAGTGAAATAAATCAGACACAAGATTAAATATCACATGGTTCTCTGAGAATCATCTATGCATCTATCTGTCTGTCTATCATCTATCTATCTGTCTGTCTATATGAAGTAGGGAGAAATTCAAATAAGTCACCAAATTACCTACATTTTATTGTTTCAAAAAATTGAAATAACATGCAAAATTATTTCCTTTATACAACTAGTTTCTCTTAGTTCATTGAAAAGAAAATTTGTGCTGTTATCTTTCTTATTTGTAAGAAGGAATCACTTTTGACTATGTCTTTTACTCCTCTGTGTAACTCCTTTGAAGGTAATGACTACACAGTATGTTAACTATTGCATTCTTATTATAATTTTGTTTTTTTCCTTTTATTGAGTTTATTGGTACATTTAAGGTATATAGTACAATTCCATTCATTATGGGGATCTTGTACCTTTACATGACAGGTCTTGGTTCTCATTTTTTCCTCCTTGTCCATGCCCTCCCTTCACCCACTCCTTCCCTCCCCATTTACAAACACTTTATTTCCATTTTTTCATTTTTTCATATTTTTTTCTTTTCCCTTATTATTTTTCCCCTACCCTTTCCTTTTTCCCTACACCTTTAGCAGTTTTCTTCCTATTTCACATGACCAGTTATATCATTAGGATCTTTTGTGCTATTATAGTTTTTCATGCCAGAGAAACTATTTGGCATTTACACATGTGTAACATTTAGTTCACTTAGGAGTATATTCTCAATATATATCCATTTTCCTATGAATGAATCTAATTTATCATTCTTTATGGCTGAGTAGTATTCCATTTTGTAGAAAAACCACATGTTTATGCAGTTTTCAACTGATGGGCAAATGGGCTGTTTCCAAGTTTTAGCCATTATAAACTGTGCCGCTATAAACATGGGTGCACATATATCACTGTGGTATGATTTTTTAAATTCTTTTAGAAAGATGCCCAGCAGAGGGATGGCTGGGTCAAATGGAACCTTAGTCTCAGGTCTTTGAGATATCTCCATATTTATTTCCATAGTGGTTGCGCCAGTCAGTACTCCCACTAACAATGTAGAAGGGTGCCTTTCTCCCCACAACCCCACCAACATTTGTTATTGACTGATTTCTTGATAGCAGCCATTCTTTGCGGGGTAAGGTGGAATCTCAGTGTTGTTTTCATCTGCATCTCTCGAATGACAGTGATGTGGAACATTTTTTCCTATATTTATTTGCTGCTTTCACTTCTTTGTCTGAGAAATATCTGTTCATTTCAGATGCCCACTTTAGAATTGGGTCTTTATATTTGGGGGGGCTGATTGTTCTGAGTTCTTTATATATTCTCGATAGTAGTCCTTTGTCTAAGGAGCAGCTGGTACAAACTTTTTCCCACATTGTAGGTGGTCTCTTATTTCTGCTGATGGTTTCTTTTGCAGTACAGAAGCTTTTTAATAAGATGAGATCCCACTTGTTAATTCTTTGTGCTGAGGATCTGTTCATAAAGTCTTTTCCTATGCCAATGTTTTCAAGAGTTCTGCCTAACTTATCTTCCAGCAAGTTGTTTTGAAATTTCACTTTTTAATAAAATTTTAAAATGATAAAAACCCAACAAACTACACCTAAGAAACTAGGGAATAAACTAAACACAAAAATAGCAGAAAGAGGGAAAAAACAAAAATCAGAATAAGAATTAGTGAAATGAAAAGATAATCAATGAAATTGTTTCTCCAAAAGATAAAAAGATATCCACAAACTGTTAGCTAAGCAAATTCATGCAGAAAAAGACATAAGTAACTAAAATGAAGCCAGAAAGGAGAAATTTCAACTGATATAGAAATACAAAAGAGCATTTCAACAATTAAGGTAATCGAGAAGAAATGATAAATTCACAGGCAGATACAACCCATTAACTAAACTGTGAAGAGACAGAATAGCCTCATCAGATTAAAAGTGATTTAAACAATTGAATTTGTAATTAGCAACCCTCCCAAGATAAAAAGGCCAATAACTGGTGGTTTCACTGGTAAAATCTACCAAATACATAAAGACTTAATGTCATTTTTTAAAAAGTGTTTGCAAAAATCTGAAGAAGAGCTGGACATAGTGGTACACACCTATATTGTAGCAGTAGGGAGGCTGAGGCAGGAGGATCACCACAGGTTCAAGGCCAGCCAGGGATATATAATGTGTTCAAAGCCATTTTGAACTACATAGAGAGACCTTGTCTCAAAAAAAGAAAAAAAAAAAGAGGAAGGGTGATGATTTCTCAACTTATTTTCTGAGACCAGACTTGTTATAGATCAATTCTGAAATGTTTCCCTGAAGTCTTACGTGATCAGAGAGGGCACGTTTGGGAAGTGATTAGATCTTAGGGGGAGTACCATGTGCATAAGTGATTAGTTGATGATTTCACAGTTCCATATGCTCTTAGGAAGTGGGACCTGACTGCAGAAGGTAGGTCACTAGAGTTGAACATGCAAGCACATACTCTTGCTGGTTCCTCCTGTGCAGCTTCTGCTGCCTGGTTATGAATTGAGCAGTTTTCCTCCACCATGCCATTTCACCATCCTATGTCTCCCTTGGAGCTATGGACTGAAACCTTAGAAAGCATGGGCCAGAATTCGCCTGTGTTCCTTGAAGTTGTCATTTTCTGGTATTTTGTTCTAGTAGTGGGACAGTGACTAATATGAAAATTGATACTGGAAAAGCAGAGTCATTAATGTGAATATAGCTTTTAAAAAATGGATTCAGAAGCCCCTGAAACTGGTTTGCAGAAGGAGTTTGGAAATTGGAGAAGCTGGTTACAGGAGCAATAAGTGGGCTGTAAACAGAGGTTGATGGGAGAATCTGCTGGGAGACCAGAAAACTGGAATGCTGAGAGTGAGTTAGGATCATGCTGTACCAGAGCTATATGGAAACATGGTTGTGCATGCTGTCTGTTGGCAAAGAATTTTTCTACATTTTGCCCATGTCTCAGAACTTTGGGTGAAGGCTGAATTTAATTGTGGTGTAGTACTTCACTTGTCAGAGGAGACTGTATAGCAGCCCAATCGTCAGTCAATAGCACCATTGTGGCTGTCTGCTGTAGCCAGATGTACAGTGAGAAACAAAAGCAAAACTACAAGTGAAATATATAAAAAATTGTCAGTTTTCTCAGAAACAAAGCACATGTAAAGTTGTTACCAAGGAGAGTGTGGTTGCTGAAAAGACTAGCACCATTATAAAGAAACAATATACTTTGAATAAAGATAATATGAAAGGTGATATGAAGGCATTTCAGGCATTGGCAAGAAGACCCCCCCCACACAAAAAAGTGTATAAAGTATACTTTGAGAGAAAGACTGCTTTGAGTAGAGAGCCTCAAAGTGCACTGCCAATCCAGAGTGCCCAAGAAGTGTCTCTCTGACTCCAGCTGCACTCAGAGCCCACTCCTGTCATGGTCCAAGGGGACCCAAATACTGCCAGAGCTCAGAGTAGACTTTGGTGGTAAGCACTTGGTGCTAGTTGTTTAAACTTGCCAGATCAAAAGGTTATGTAGTCACATATGTTTCTACCTTTTGTCTTAAGATCCAAGCATTAAAGCAGAAACATTGGAAGACAAATGCACTTGAAGCCTTGAGTTTAGGAAAGGATTTTTTTTAAAAAAAGAAATCCAATGTCACAAGAAACAAGAAGAATCAACAGAACCAACAGGGATTGCATAAAATTAAAAAGTTTCTGCACAGCAAAGGAATCGATTGTAGAATGAAGAACAAACCTATAGAATGGGGAAAATAATTTGTCCACTTTTTCTTAGACAGAAGTCTAATATCTAGATATATAAAGGACACAAAAAACTATGACACATAACATAAAACATTGAATGAAGCAAAGAGCAAATAAAATGAACAGACATTTCTCAGAAGTACAGATGACCAACAAATATATGAAAAAAAAAACTGTTCAACATCCCTGGCCATGAGATAAATGCAAATTAAAACAGCATTAAGATTTCATATTACACTGGGAAGATTGACAATTATCAAGAAGTCAAAGACTAACAAGTGATAATGTGACTCTGGTGTAAAAGAAATTGTCCTACATTGTAAGGGGGAACCCAAACCTATGCAACTAGTATGGAAATAAGTATCAAGATTTCTCAAAGAACTAAAAATAGTAATTCCACAGGACTCAGCTCTTACCCTTCTAGATATTTTTTTACAAAGAAACAAAGACATCATAGCACAGTGATATGTGGACAGTGATGTTTAAAGCAGCACAATTCATAATAGATAAATCATGGAAGCAGCCAATATACTCAAAAGTAGGAAAACAATAAAGAAAATGTGGTATCTATACTTAATGGAGTAGTACTCACTTATAAATAAGGATACATTCAACACATTTGTAGGAAAATGTAATGTTGAGATAAGTAAGTCAGTCACACAAGCTTAATTACCATATCATATCTCTCATTTGAGTCAGGCAAAGAATAAAGAAAGAATAACAAAGAAAAGATAGAAAGAAATTGATCCTTTCAAAATGGGAAGGGATCCAGGAGGCCAAGGGCAAGAACAAAAGGGGAGGGGAATTTGAAATAAGTAGAATTAAAATAAGCCATGGGCAGGAACCTAGTAAACTCAATGAATATAAACACTGTATGTCATCAACATGAGCAAAGATAATTATAATAACAAAAATGAAAATCAGGAAAAGGGACTTAAAGGCAGAGGAAGGGAGATAGAGAAGATAGTAAAGAGCACTGAAAAAAGAAACAAGCTTTGCTGTGTTCACGTGCCCACTCTCCAAGATGATTGTAAACATCATATGCAGCAAACATGTACTAATAAAAAAGAGTAAATTATACGCTGAAGAAATATCCCCTTCAACAAATGGTGCTGAGAAAACTGGTTATCCATATACAGAAGAATGAATCTAGACTCATATTTCTCAACCTGTATTAAAATAAAACAAAAAAATAATTAAAGACTCAGATATTAAAATATAAAACAATTTGGGGGAAAAAGTTGTAAAACTCTTGAAATTATAGGCAATGATTTTCTGTAAAGAACTACAATTGCACACAAAATAATATAAAAAAAACAACAAATGGGATTATATGAAATTGATGTTTCTGCACAAGAAAGGAAATTAACAGAATGATAAGATATCCTTCAAATTGGGAAAAATTTTTGGCAGCTACTCCTCTGACAGAGTACTACTATCTACTGTAAAGATTAGGAACCCCAAATAAAAGATCCAATCAAAAAATGAGCAATTGAAACGAATAGGCACTTCTCAGAAAAAAGGACATACATTTTTTATCATTAGCAACACACAAATCAAAATATCTCTGAAATCCACACTAGATCCATTTCAGAAAGAATGGCCATCATCAATAACTAATAAAGAAACAAATGCCATGAAGTAATAGGAAAAAGAAACTCTTTCATATTCTTGATGAGAATGTAAATTTGTAAAGCGACTATGAGAGTATATATGAAGATTCCTTAAAAAAAACTAAAATAGGAATTCCTTTTGACCTGCTGTACCTCTTCTGGGTATCCACCCCAAAGAGTTAATGGCATTATATCATAATGATATATGTACATCCATTTTTACAATAGCACAATTTATATTAGCTAAATCTTGGAAGCCACCAATATGCTCATCAACAGATGAATGGAGAAATAAAATGTGATATATACACTCAATGGAGTATTACTCTCAGTAAAGAATGGTTAGTTTGAGTCATTTATGGGAAAGTGGATGTATCTTGAGACCACAGTCCTAAAGTAAGTGTAATACATGAGATACAGAAAGTAAATATCAGATAGTTTATCATATGAGAAGCCAAAAGTATACCTAGTTTGTAGACAAGAATAAAAGTTAGATGATAGGAAACAAAGAGGTATACATATTGCAGATGGGAAAGAAATCTAGGGATGGAGGGAGAGGGGAAGGGAAGAGGATGTAAAAATGATTAGGATGTGATATGTATATGTATCACTCTACATAATGAATGTTTCCATTGTTAATCACAAACATGTACCAAAAATAAAAATGAAAAATAAAAATGCAAGACTAAATCCTGTTGATAAAGACAAATGCAAAATTTTAAACAAACAACTAGCAAATTGGGCTCCATAGCAGGTTGATCTACACTGATTTAGCAAAATTTGTCCTAATGATGCAAGAGAATTTCAACATACACACATTAATAAATGTTGTATAAAAGTTCAACAGAGTCATTTAAAGATACAAGATCTCAGTAATGAATGTAACTGTACTGTATACCTAGAATGTACCAATAAACTCAAAAAAAACATTATGGTCATCTCCTGTATTCAGAAATAGACATTAGCAAAACTCAACATCATTTACTAATATAAATTATCAATAAAGAGGTGTAAATTAACATTCTTAACATAATACAGGCCATATATAGCAATCCCATGAAACGCTGACATCTTTTTTCTTAAGATTATTAACCTGACATGATGTTCTGTCCTCCCATATATATCTGTTAAAGTAGTACTAGAATTCCTCGCCATAGAAATTAGGCACAAAAAAGAAATTGTATTCAAATCAGAGAAGTAAAACTGTGGCATTTTCATAAACATTAAAAACCCTGGGGACATTACATCAAGTGAAATAAGCCAGGTGCAGAAAGACAAATCTACATGATCTCCTGTATGCACAGGATACAAAAATCCAGTCTATACCACAGATACAAAGCGGAGAAGGGCAAACCAAAATTAGGAGTTTGAGAAGATACTAGTTAAACGGTACAAACTAACAGTTGTAAGATGAATAAATTCTTGTCCAAAATTACCTCATGATGACTTTTTTGCAAAATGTATACTTGATATTTGCTAAAGGAAAAGACGTGTTCTCACCACTAAAAAGGTGTAATGTTAGAGGATATATTAATTAGTTCAATTATAGTGATTATCTCATAATAAGCACAAACATATTGTAAAACTTTATCATGAGTAAGTTTTCGTCACTTCTACCTCAATAAAAATGGTAAAAGTGTAGACAGACCTGGAATGTGCCCCCGCACTCTCAAGGGTGTGGGCGTGGACTATAATTGCTAGAGCACCGTACTCGTCAGTGGTCCATGCATCGGCAGGTTTGGTAGCTAAGGTGCTGCTGGAGTTGGAACAGGGTGTGTGTGAGTCCCTGGGGCGGCCACCCGGACGAGTGGACTTGTGTCCAGGGGCCTCTACTTTGCTTTTTGCTCCTGCCTGCCCTGGGTTGAGCACTTTCTTCTCACAAGGTCCCTCTGCAAGGTTGTTTCTGACCTGGAGCCAGCCAACCATGAATAAAAGTGTGAGGCATAATAAACCTCTCCCCCTTGAAGTTGTAGATTTCAGGTATTTCATCTCAGGGACAGGAAAGTGGTTAAGACAATATTTCTCTGCCTTGAAAACAAAATAAAAAAATTGAAAAATGGGCACTCGAACTAGCCAATCTCTTAAAAATACAAAATTATAGTCCAAAATATGTTATTTTAAAATATTTCTAGTAGATTAGGACACTATTATATGTACTAAAAATATAACAATGCCTATCCAAGATGAGTATATTTAAATATGCCAAAAGGCTTTTCTAGGCCTCCTATAATTCTCTTGATCCATATTATAAAACACCACTAAAAGAAAAGTGAAAGACAATAAACTCAGTCTTATGAGACTCACTAAAAGAAGGAATAATCATTTTTCAGAGGTATTGTTTTAGGTAGCTAATATAAATTAATCTCATTAATTGATCATCTGGCTTTTCTTAGTTGCTTCCACTGTAAAGAGAATGGGAATGTTATATATAGAATGACCACGGAATCAACTTGGAAAAGCAAAATGCCAAGTACAGGTGCTACTGTAGAGTTTGTGGTTTTTTTTTTTTTTTAACTTAGACAATGATTTATTGATCCTAACCACATATTGAGATATGTTACATGTTCTCTTCTACCTGAGATATATCACTGCCATGAACAATATTCCTATACTTTTAAACATTTATTATCCATCCTTCTTAATTTAACCTTATTACTTATTTATCCTTTTCTGTTTGTGAATATGTGGCTGAGATCGGGGAGGGAGAGAGAGAGAGAAGGAACAAAGTGAAGTGAAAGGAGAAAGACAGAGACCAAATTGTTCTTTACCTTTTTTGGTTAATTAAGCATTCACCCTAATGATGTGGCTTCAGGATAATGTATAGTCCTTTCTCTCTAGCAATCCACTTAGCTCTCTAGTCTTCCATCATTTTCTTGAGGATCCCTCATACCCTCACAGGAACACTTGTTGGGAAAGGCCACCTCCAGATGAAACTGTCTTTGTTAAAAATAAGATGATAAATTAAGCTCTTTAACACAGCTTGATTACCAGTGGGGGTTAACCAAATTTCAGCTGAATTAATTATCTAATGCATTTTAGAGTAGAAAGACATTTATAATCAATGAAGCTTTCCTTTAACTTCTGGTTTTTATTCATGTTTTTACATTGAGGAATTTTGCAAAAAACAGGAGTCAACAAAAATAACTTTGAAGCAAAATTTAAGTGTGGAAAGGCTATTAAAATATTTCAAATGTTATATGTTTCAAACTTTGAATGTGTGAGGACAAAAGGATTTTTGAACTAGTATCCTAGGTAGATGAGCTGGGGAAATGTGTATTCCATCTCAGATAATACATAGCAGGGTGTTTCTGAGCAGCCTTGTATGTCTGAGGGTAATGTGTCACATGAATAGAAATAATTCACTACATAATTTCTACCCTCAAGGGCTTTACAGTATAACTACAAACAAGTTTATACAAAAAATGAACAGAAACTATTTGCAAGAACTTTAAACATACAGCAACCTGCATTATTTAGAATGAGAGATAAATCATAGAGGAAAAGGTGAGGATGCCACAGAGGACACAGGGCTCACTGAGGTGTGAATTATCTCGTAGAGACCCCGACTGTGTTACTCTGCGGCTCATCACTGCAACATAAAGGAGGAGTGATTTATGTCAGCTCACGATTTCGCGTTTCAGTCCATGGTCTTTCTGATAAATTGCTTTCAGGCCTACAGTGAGGTAGAAATAAGGCGAAGTGGTCCAAAGCTCCTTTGCTCTTGCCGGCCAGGAAACAGACGCAAAGGGAAAGCGCCAAACAGGAAAGGGTCAGGGAGTCACGCGGTGCCCAAGGCTCCCTCTCTAATCTGTTTCCTTTAATGAGGCCTGACCTTCTTCCTCCCACACTTCCCAATAATCCGTCAAATCAAAATCTCAGCAGACATGAATTTACACATAAAGTTAAACCTTTGTGAGCAACTGGCATTGTGGAAGCCCCACCTCTGAAGATGTGAGACTTGGAGAACTGTTAGGTTTGCCCAAACTTAGGTCTGATCTGGGCTACACTAAGTGCAGACATATGTTTTGGGCCATGTGTAAAATATAAAGTGAATGTATATAAACAATAAAACATTATTTTTGGGTTTTACTGACAATTCCAGTGTTAGGCAGATTGTATGTATAATTATAAACATATCCTAAGCAAAAACTCTTTTACCATATGTGCTGCTGAAGTGAGTACAGCAAAAACTTTTTAATACATTATGTGCTTCCTTTTGTATAGCTGCTAAAAATTAATTTAGCTTATTTCACTTGCATAATTATTTTATGAAATAACATCAAGCCCAAGTTTAGTAAATAAACACAAAATTTACATGACTCCTTAATAACAATAAATGCCTGTGTTCAATGGTGCACATGTGGAGATAGATGAAAACAGTATCATTTATTATTTTTATTGGTACTTTTAAGTACATAGTACAGTTACATTCATCATTGGGATTTTGTACCTTTACATGACAGATCTTGGTTCTCATTTTTCCCCATAGCCCTGCCCTCCTTTCACCCCCTCAATACTCCCCTATTTACAAAGACTTTGCTTCTATTTTATTTCCTTTTCTCATATTTTCTCTTGTCCCTTATTTCCTCTCCCCTACCCTTTTCACTTCACCTACACCTTCAGCTCTATTCTTCTTATTTCACATTGTCAGTTATATAATTGGAATCTTATTTATACTTTTAGCTTTTCACACCAGAGAAACTGTTCAGTATTTACACGTGTGTCCTATTTACTTCACTTAAGAGTATGGCCTCAACATGCATCCAGTTTCCTGTGAATGACTAGTTTCTCGTTCTTTATGACTGAATAGTATGCTATTTTATTAAAAAAAAAAACACATCTTCTTTATCCAGTTTCCAACTGATGGGCAATTGGGCTGCTTCCAAATTTTAGCTATTGCAAACTGTGCCACTATAAACACGCGTGTGCACATAGCATTGTGATATGATTCTTTTAATTCTTTTGGGGAGATACCCAGCAGAGGGATAGCTGGGTCAAATAAAACCACTACTCCTAGTTCTTGGAGGTATTTCTATATTGATTTCCACAGTGGCTGCACCAGTCTGCACTCCCACCAACAATGGAGAAGGGTTCCTTTTTCCCCACAACCCTACCAGCATTTGTTATTGCTTGATTTCTTGATAGCAGCCATTTTTTCTCAGGCGAGATGGAATCTCAGTCTTGTTTTCATCTGCATCTCTCAAATGACCAGTGATGGTGAGCAGTTTTTCATATATTTATTTGCTGCTTTTACTTTGCCTGAGAAATGTCTGTTGATTTCAGGTGCCCATTTTTGAATCAGATCTTTATATTTGGGAGACCTGATTTTTTTTTTGAGTTCTTTATATATTCTAGATAATAGTCCTTTGTCTGAGAAGGAGCTGTTAAAAATTTTGTCCCACATTGTATGTTGTCTCTTAGTTCTGTCAATGATTTCTTTTGCAGTGCAGAAGCTTGTTAAGATGAGATCCCAGTTGTTGATCCTTTGTGCTAGTTTCTGTGCTACTGAGGATTTGTTCATAAAGTATTTTTCTATGCCAGTGTCTTCAAGAATTCTGGCTAACTTATCTTCCATCAAGTTTAGTGTTTCTGTTTTAATATTTGGATCTTTAATCCACTTGGATTTTAGTTTAGTGCATGGCAAAAAGGTAATGTTCTAGTTTTAATCTTTGGCAGGTTGAAATCCAGTTTTTCCAACATCATTTATTAAAGAGGCTATCTTTTCTCTAGTGAGGATGGTTGCTCCTTTGTCAAAGATGAGGTAGCTAAGAATGTCTGTTGTTGTCTCTGTATCTTCTAATCTATTCCATTGATCCTCAAGTCTTTTTCTTTGTCATTACCATGCTGTTTTTATCACAGTAGCTTTGTAGTATAGTTTCAAGTTAGGGATTGTGATACCCTTGCCATATCTCTGTTGTCTAGAATTGTTTTTGCTATTCTAGGTCTCTTCTGGTTCCAAATGTTTTTTTGGATTATTTTCTCTAGTTCTGTGAAATCTACTGTGGAAATTTCAATTAGATTGCATTGAATCTGTGTAGCAGTTTTGGTAGTATGGCCATTTTGATTACATTGATTCTTCCTACCCAGGAGGGATATCTTTCCATTTTCTTATATCTTCTTCAATCTCTTTTTTCAGAGTTCTGTAGTTTTTGGTGTAGAAGTCTTTTGCTACTTTTATTAGATTGATTCCTAGATACTTAAAATTATTTTTTAGATGTTACTGGGAAAGGAATTGTTTCCCTAATTTCTCTCTCGGTGAGTCCATTATTTGTGTACAAGAAGGCTATTGATTTTTCAGTGTTGATCTTGTATGCAGCTACTCTGCTGAAAGAGTCAATTAAGTCTAGAGGTCTTTTGGTACAGATTTTTTTGTCTTCTATGTAGAGTATCATATTGTCAGCACATAATGACAGTTTAACTTCTTCCTTTCCTATCTTTATTCCTTTTATTTATTTCTCTTATCTAATTGCTGTGGCTAATATTTTCAGAACTATATTGAACAGGAGTGGTGATAGTGGGCATCCTTGTCTCGTTCCTGATTTAAAGTGAAGGTTTTCAGTTTTTGGCCATTTAATATGATGTTGGCTGTTGGCTTTTCATAGATAGCCTTTACTGAGTTGAGATAAAGACTATCTATTCCAATTTTCTGCAGGGTTTTTATCATGAATGGGTGTTGAATTTTTTCACATGCTTTTTCTGCATCTATTGAGATGTTCATATGGGTTTTATCCTTTGTTATGTTAATATAGTGTATTACATTTACTGATTTATGTATGTGGAACCATCCTTGCATCCCCAGGATGAATCCAACTTGATCAGTGTTATAATCTTCTTGATGTCCTGTATGCTGTATGCCAGTATCTAATTGAGGACTTTTCTTCTATATTCACTAAGGAGATTGGCCTGTGTTTCTCTTTTTTTGTTGGGTTTTTCCCTAGTTTTGGAATCAAAGTAACGCTTGCTTCCAAGAATGAATTTGGATATTGCTTCCCTTTCAATTTCTTTGAAAAGTTTGAAGAGTAATGGCATTAATTCTTCTCTAAATGTCTTGTATAATTCAGCAGTGAATCCATCAGGACCTTGGCTTTTCTTTATTGGTAAACTTTTAATTATGTTTTCACTTTCACTGCTTGTAATTGGGGTGTGTAGAATTTTTTTATCTTCCTTCAACTTTGGTAACTTATAAGTATCAAGAAATCTGTCAATTTCTTCTATGTTTTCCATTTTATTAGAGTACTGATTCTCAAAGTAAGTATTGATGATTCTCTGGATTTCAGTAGGATCTGTTATGACTTCACCTTTTTTGTTCCTAATTGTATGTATCTGAGCCTTTTCTTTCAATTTTTTGACAAGGTTGACTAAGGTTTTATCAATTTTATTTCTTCTTTTAAAAAAACGACCTCAATTCCTTGATTTTTTCGTATCATTCTCTTAGTATCTGTTGCATCAATGTGCTCTGAACTTTATAATTCCCTCCTTTGTATGAGCTTTGAGATTTTCTTTCTCACCTTTTTCTAGGAGCCAAAGATTCATCATTAGTTTGTTTATTTGAGCTCACTCTGTTTTCCAGGCGGAGACATTCACTGCTATTAATTTTCCATGTAAAACTGCTTTCATTATGTCCCATAGATTCTTGTATGGTGTATTGGCATTATCATTTTTTAAAAAAACTGACTAATTTCTTTAATTTCCTCTGCTACCCACTGATTGTTCAGGAGAGTGTAGTTCAATTTCCATGTATTTGTGAAGTTCTTATGGTTTCTTATGCTATTGATCTCCAACTTAATCGCACTATGGTCTGATTAGTATCATCTATTTTTGCTAATAGCTGCATTCTACTTACCAAGTCACACAAGCACGTAATACATCTGATGCACGTGGTTTTCAATCCTGTGGAACATGACGATTGTATGAAGTGAGGTTAACAGTCCAAGTTGGAGTCATGAAAATATCACTAAAAATCACATAATATTTTTTAAAGTTGGTAATCATGTAAGCCTACATCAGAAACTGTTTAAGCCATGGATTGGATATACCTGATTTAAACCACAAAACACGGCATTCTCTCATGGCCTTCTGCATAACGGATGGCAAATTAATACTAAAAAAAACCAAAACAAACAAACAAAAAAAACCCCTGCATTACTCTCACAATAAATCCAATGGTCTAATGCTAAATTGTGTAATTATTTAAGTAATTACAGGCTTATTTGGAATAATTTTCTATCTATTGGACTCTTTTTGTATTTCATCAAAGGCTTGGAAATCACAGATGTAATATTATAAAATGGATTGTAAACGTACCACTGTAGAGGCCTGAAAAGTAGAATGTACTAAAAAATGATTTATTTATCTCATGAACTTTCTTATATTGAGAGGGAGATATCTATCTATCTATCTCTATCTATCTATCTATCTGTCTATCTATCTATTTATCTATCTATATTATATTATCTACAGTTTTTCCCAAAATAAAATGTGGAGCTGAAGGACTGAGGGTGTAACTCAGTAATAAAACTCTTGACTGATAGACATAAGGCCTTGAGTTTGACCACCAGACAACCTACCCTGACTCAAGTACAAAACAGTGGTGCTGAAAAGTAAGTCCCTTTGGGTTGTGAAGAGAAATCATTTGCTTCTGGTTATAGGAATGAACCACCTAGTTTTTGCTAGCTATAAACTGAAGGTGATACTACTAAAGACAACTATAAACTGCCAAACAGGAAACTTTGGTTTTTAGAACATTTCTAGAGGCTGTTGGCTAATCATTGTCAAACATAGACACTTACTTTATTTGACCAGAGAGGAGGACTCTAGAAAAGTAGGCAAACAGAGCAGTCTCCTGTAACATCCTGTAAATAGCAGTGACAGCTCATTCCTGCCATATTCCACTGCTTGGTTTCAAAGTGTAAGTCCTGTCTCACTTAGGAGGAGAAGATTATACAATAGTAGGAAAAACAGGAAACAGAATTATGTCTCACCATGATACATTCTGCCCTTTCATGATTCCTCAGTGGAGACTACACTTGAAACAAAAAACAAGAACTTTATGATCATGATAAATGGTATAAGGTGTAGCAAAGATACTCATTTTACTTATTTAATTCTGATCCTAATTTTATTTATGCATTTTAATCTTGTCACCCAAACATACTAGAATTACTGAGTCAATAGATTGTTTTAGAAACATTTTAATATACTTATTTTAAATTTTATCTGACATAAAATTTGCCAATTTAACCATTCCAAGTATAGAATTTAATGGTATTGATTGTATTCATAATTTTGCAGCCAACTATCTATTTCTAAAAATTTCAACACCTTAAACCAAAATTCTATCCAACAAACAATACTCTGAATTCTCTCCTAGATTGATAACCTCTAATCTACTGCATTTATTTTCTTGCTTATGGGTACTATTGGTGCGGAGACATGAATATGTGCTAAAAACATCATTTAGCACAATGGCTTTGTGACTTGTCCCTGTTGTAGCACACATAAAAGCTTTATATCTCTGCATCGTCAAGTCATATCCCAAAGTATTCATATACCTTATTTTATTTATGTATTAATTTGGTGATAATACATGTGTTGTTTTTCCATTGACTACTATGAATGATTCTAACTTGGATTTCTTTTTATGCCTAAGCGTGCAATTGTCAGGCCCTGTGGCAGAGGTTAATGTTTTTGTAGCCACCAAACTCTTCAACTGTGGCTGAACCATTTCATTTTCCCAGCAGCGATGTACAGTACTAAGATTCCAATTCCTTCAAATCCTCAGAAACATTTGGGTTTTTCCTTTTCCTTTTCTTTCTTCTTCAGGCTAAGCAGATGTGCTGGTCAGCATCGGGTGGTGTTACCCTGTTGTCTTTATGTGTACTCTACCGATGAGTCATGTTTTTTAACATCTGTTCATGTTCTTATTGGCCATTATATAACACCACTGGCAAAAGAGTGTAAACAAATCTTTTATGCATTTTACACAATTCTGTTGTTTGCCTTTGGTTATTAAACTGTAGAAATTTTTAAAATTTTTTATTCATTAAGTTTATTGGTACATTTTAGGTATTCGATATGATATTCATCATTGGGAATTTGAACCTTTGCATGATGTTATCTTGGTTCTTATTTTTTGCATTCCCTGCCCTCCCGTCAACTCCTCCAAGCCTTCCTATTTTCAAAGACTTTGTTTTCATTTTTACCTTTTCTCATATTTATCACTTTTCTTCTTTTTCTCCACTCCTCCCACTTTCCCTTCCTTTTTAGACGTTTTCCTTCCTATTTCACATTATCTGTTATACATTTTGTTCCTTATTTACACTTTCAGTTTCTCATACCAAAGAAACTATTTAGTATTTACACGTGTTTCCTATTTATTTCACTTAAGAATAACTTTTATCAAATAAATGATTGGAGAATATTTCTCCCATTCAGTAGTTTGTCTCTCCAATCTTTGCCTAACATCCTTTGCATACACACTTTAATTCCAATGGATTTCAATATATCCTCCTTTTCCCCTCTTATCCTGTTTTCATAACTTTGGAATCATATGAAATAATCTATTTATTTTCTAAATGATTTCATGGTTTGGACTCATATTAATGATGGGATCAATTTGAGATTTTTTTTGGCAGATGGAGTAAAATGAAGCTTCAAATTCATTATTTTGTATATCTAAATCGAGTCATCCAAGCATCATTTTTGCAAAGGTTATTTCTCCCATACAGTGGCCTGGGAACCACTGTCAAAACTTAATAGTCCCAAATCTATGTTTGTTTCTGAACTTCCAGTCTAATTATCTTGTCCTATATGTTTGCCCTGTATGACCTCTCCTGATGTTAGCATATCCAGAACTTCACAGCTGTCATTACTGTAGCTTGGCAATACCTTTTCAAACAGGGAGGCACATGACCTTCAATTTTATTTTTCAAGATTTGTTCCTATTGAAGTTATTTGTAATATGTATGAATTTTGAGGTTTTATAAAAAAAGTTTGCTGGAATTTCATAGGGTTTGCTTTGAATGTGCAGGTCACTTTGAGTAGTTTTGCTATTTCAATCACTTTAAGTCTTCCTATTCATAAAGACAAGATACCTTTCCATTTAAGTAAATCTTTTTTTTTTAGACCATGCAGAAGGTTTATTTGAAAAACGAGTATTAAAGGGATAAGGGATAACTAGTTTCTGTAGAGAATTTGGGCTGAATAAAAGAAGAAAAGAGAAAAAGAACAAGAACAAAAGTACACCCTGGTCTGGGAGATCACTTGGTGGGGTTACTGTTAAGAGTAACAATAGTCCCATTTATGTAAGTCTTTAAGTTCTTTAAAATGTGTTGCAGTTTTTAGAATGGAAGTGTATTATTTCCTTGGGTCAACTTTTCTTAGATGTTTTATTCTTTTAGATTTAATATCTAATGTAATTATTTTATTTATTTTTAAGATGGTTTATTGATACAATTAATAGTGCCATAAACCATTAACTTTTATACTTAAAGTTTGTGAATTGTATAGCACATAAGTTATATCTCAACACAAGTGTTAAAATTGATAGCATAAAGTAAAATAAGATTGTTTATTCCTAAGATATTATGATACAATTTACTTGTATGTGTTTACCTTATACTGTATGATTTGCTAAATTAGTTTCACGGTTCTGGTTTTTATATTGTGAATGTTTTGTAATTTTCTACATTTGTGAATAGAAATAGTTATATTTTTGGATATCCAATTTTTTTCTTGTTTAATTAATCTGTGTAGACATTTTGGTAAATATTTAACAGCAGGGGTAAAGTGGATAGACATTCTTGTTGCTTACTTACCAAGTTTCATTACAATTTATTTATTTTGACTGAAGAATTTACATCGAACTTCATAAAAAATTCCTTTAAATATCTGATACATTGTGGAAGCCTTTTGAAAGTCATATATTTAAGTGAGAATTTTGGAGTTTGATTTTTTTTCTTTCTTTTAATATAATATCAGCTATTCCAAGTAATACAAAAGAAATGTCCACCAACCAGAACACAGATGATTGGCAAAAAGTAAACACTAACTTATTTGTTAAATGGATATAAACATCACCTTAATACTACATGACATTCTCAGTTCTAATATTCTTCTCTAACTCATTAGCATGCCAATAATTTGTTTGTTTCCTGGAAATAGGTACTAAATTTTAATATAACTACTTTTAGCAGCACCTCCTTATTTTTATGTTAACTTATTTCAGATCTAAACTGCTGAGGCTTTCCTTTAAATGTCCACTTCCTATTGCTACAGTTTGACGACTATCTTCTTCAACACTCAATAACAAAACCTCACTCTATCAATTCTGGGAAAGTGATTTATCATTTACTTCATCTCCTGTATGTTTAAATTAATGCTTTCTATGCCTTCTACTATCGCTATGTGCTACCCTACCCACATGTTATTTTCCTGCCAAATAAAATCAGAGGCAATCTTGAACTACCTCTTTACTCTTCCCTTTCATTTTTAGGACTTGTTCTGAAAAAAATATTTAAGGTCACCATTGCCATTTTCTTACTTCCTTTTTATTGCTGAATAAAATACGGAGTAATAGTCACCCAAACTGCTTTGTCAAAAAGCACCCAGGGTTTTCATTTAGCTCTCTTTCTGATTATGACCCCTTTGATGCTTTTGAAATTTAGCTTATTTCCCCTTAATCCATTTATACTTGAAGCATAAGACAAAAGGAGACTGACATAAGAAAAATATATGGATGAAATAAAGATAATATTTCCAAGGAAATAAAATTAGCAATATATTAGGATTGGAGGAATAAAACCCTATTTGAAAAAAAAATCAGTATATAGTTACAATCAGTGTCAGCAAATGGAAAAGTGACTATTAATAGAAATTAGTAACCTGAAACATTTTCAGCACAGTATCATAGGATGAGTGATTTTATGTTGAAATATGTATTGTATACACTATGACACAGATGTTCTGCGCTTAGCTATAAACGCCTCAGTGCTTTGCATGAAGGGTTAATTTTCTTTAGTTCCATACTTTTCTCCTCTGTGATTTCTACAATCTTCTGTGTGGTCTTTTATTTGTTGGAATTCCCATTTTTTAATTACTGAGGCACTTGTTGTCCTGTTCTTCTAAGTGGCCAAGCTCTTGTCTCTTTCTTTCTCATCCACGAATCTTACACTATGCCAAAGCCACTAAGGAGTCACTGATGGGCACAGCCGGAGGTGACTCACAGCAGTGTTCCTGTGGTTCCTCCAGGTAAGATGAAAATGCCGATGAGGAAATATAATGTTACTGCACATTCTGTAAAGAAAATAGTTTCTTTCAGAACCCTCAGCAAGTATTCCAAGTTTCCAAAACTAAATGCGGAAAACAATGCAGAATATTTCGTTACTATTTTTTGTTTTGTACCAGGGATCAAACACGGGATCCTGCACTTGCAAAGCAGGCAACAGCACTGCTGAGCTAAATTGTGGGCCCTTCCTTACTTTTTGATTGTTTTTGTTTGTTTGTTTGTTTGTTTGTTTTGCTTTTTTGAGAGAGCATCTCACTATGTAGTTGAGACTGACCTGGAACTCACTATGAAGCCCAGGTTGGTCTCGAACTCACAGCGATCCCCCTGCATCAGCCTCCCAAGTACTGCGATTACAGGAGTGCGCCACCATGCCCAGCTCCTTACTTTTTAATTACCTAAAAAACAGCCTCCATTCAAGTGGACTATGTGTTCTTTCATTTGTTTAATCATATATTTATAATTCCAGCTTATGAAAATGGAAAAAAATCATGGTAGAAAAATATTTTATAAAATAAATATCACTTAAACAGAAACTTCAAACTATGTTACCATGATAATGCATGACTTTTTCAATATATGAGAATGCCAAATTCTCTCAGCAGAAAACTGACAGCAACAAAAGTAATATTTTTTTATTTCTCTAAAATTATCTGCTACTTTGTCTGAGTTTTCAGGTGGCGACAACTTATAAACTTAACCAATGGTTAGGTTGGGAAAGATCACACATTTCACTCTCACTTAGAATCCCATTGCTCCAGAAGACAAGCATTCACTGGTTACTGCACAGTGACATTACGTACACTTTCACTTTTATATTTATTGCTCTACTGACAGCTGTATCATAGACCACATATATCCAAGACGACTGGATGATCTTACATTTCTTCATAATTTGGAAGCAGAGGCACTTAATAATTTTGATGTAAACTTTCTTTTCAGAGATAGTTATAGTTCATAATCAAAATTCCTGGAAGAATGAATTAACATTATCTTTCAGTTCACAACACATCATTCTTTTATCTTTCTTTCTTTCTTTTTCCTTCCTTCTTTCTTTTCTCTTTATTTCTTTCTCTCTCCCCTCCTTTCCTTCCTCCCTCCCCTGCCTCTTACCCTTCCTTCCTTTCTTTGCTGCCTTCCTGCCTTCCTTCTCTTTGAGACAAGATCTTACTATGTAGCCCTGATTGCCCTTGGACTCAAGACACTCCTGCCTCAGCCTCCTGAGTGCTGCAAATACAGGCTTGGACATGATTACTAAATGCTCGATATAATATTGATAAGGTGTGTAGCAATACGTTTTTCTTTCTATAGCGAGGTACCTGCCAACAATGTAAAGGAGGAAAGGTTTAATTTGGAAAATGGTTTCAGAGGCTCCAGTCCATGGTCCCTTGGTTCCATTGCTTTGAACATCAGGAAAAGAAGAATATAACGGCAGTGGAAGCTTGCAGCAAAGGAGGCTCTTACCGTGTGGAAGCCAGCAAGGGGGATAGGTAGAGAAGGAGGAAAGAAGGGGGGCGGGCATAACATCAGTGTCCTACTCTCTCCAACTGGGCTCCACCTCAGCAAGTTTCCACAATATTCCAACAGCACTAGCCGCAGATGGGATCACACACTCAGTACCTGAGATTGTAAGAAACACTGCAGAAAAGAGGCACTGTAGGACAAAGTTCAGGCCATTGTACTGAGCATTATAAAAATGTTGGATACACTAAGCTAAAAGATTCCTCTCTTACAACATAACCCACTCTTTCTGGGTTATTTTCTTTAGTAAAATAAAGACTACTCTACTTAAAACCTAAGTGCTATGGAATAAAACATGGTCTTGTCTTCAGAAGAGATGCACAATGGCCAGAATTATTTTACCTCTTTTATTGTTATTCTCAATTCTATTTCAGTTGTAAACGAAGTGACCTAGCCCTTCACCAAGATAATTTACCTTCAAAATACTGTATTTAGTTATTTAATTTTATTTCGAGAACTCACACTTTCATGAACCAAATGATTCAAAATTACAAAAATGAAACTCCTTACACTTTTGTCATATAATTAATTCCTCACTTCCCAGTAAACAGATCCATTTTTAATTTAGCCTTATACACACATATAAACTTTTAAATTGTTTTTATTATTGTGATACCACCAAATATACTCAATTCTTCACCCATCCTTTTTCTATTAAATTACAGGTAAATCGATAGAGATATTTTAAAAAATATTTAGGAAAGCACTGAGATGATTTGAAGACAAAATGTGAAAGTTGCATTTTAGTAGATACCGTGCTTGGAAAAAGCTAGCATTTTTTTCAAGGATATTTTTATTTCAAGTAAGGAAATATTATTATAAATTGAAAATATAAGTTGCCCAGGCTTAAGGTATAAGTTTAAGTTATAGTAAATTTATAATTCTATGTATTTTTAGTTATTGAAAAATTAATGGTCCTTTTAATATAGATGCTAAAAAATCATATTCAAAGTATACATTAGTCAGATATAGAATTATAGGTGTTCTAAAACTTATTAAACCATTTTAAATCAATTGTGTTTAGGAATTAGGTACAGTTAATAATCTGCTGACATGTGAAGTAAAAATTACAATCGTTGTAAATGCATGTCAAAATCTATTTTAAAAATGCACAGAAAGCTTACCTCCAAAAGCCTCAATTAAGCATGTAGATATTTATCTAGGCTATTACAGAAGCTTCCCTATATCTAAAAGGTGATAAATGAATTTCCACTAAAAATAGTTTTTTAAACTATCTCCAATTCATATTGTACTAGATGATTTTTCTGTGATCAGCAGGTGGACCATTATATTTACATTTGTAAAAATATTTCATATTTATCTAGAATATCTGTCTGTTATATTCATCATATACTTAAAACTAAATTGAGGAAAATTGAAACATAAATAATTATGAAGGGGTCACTTCTGCAATGCACTTAACTAAATTCATGAGAATATAGAAATGAGTTTTCATACTATTTGAATTCAACTCGGCAAAATCTTTCAGTCAACTTCATTAATTTCTCATGAGAAGTATTTTGAGACTTCAGCACAGTCAAGCCCTGTTTCTTTGAGCAATCAAAACACACTCAGTGGAAAACTGGAGATAAGCAAGTCTTTGGCCAGTGCTCACATCCATGTGTAACGTGTTATTTAGTATTTATTGAATGAACACACAGTCATGTATTGAATGTGTATAAACTATAACTGGAGAACAGTACCACCCTTCCTGTGTTTACTATTGAATGGGTAGACACAGCCAAGTGGTACGGTCACATTCACACATAAAATACATACGTTATACTTTATATTCTAAAACATTTCTGCACTAATTATAAACCTAATAAATAAATAAGATGCATGTATTTACGTAATTCAGGGAATGGTGACAAGAAAGAGTGTCTGTACCTGTCTGGTACAGATACAATTTTTCCCCAAACATGTTCAATCAGTGGTACAATGAATCTACACATGCTGAACCCTAGATGCTAAATGCCAACTGTAATTTTCAAACACGGAATAAAGTATAATGAAAAAACCATACGCTTCTTTGTCAGCACATAAATGGGTAACTGAACACCAACTGCATGAAAGTAGAAAGTTGTATTTAAAGAGGAAGTGTCCTTTTAGTCATAGAAAATCTGTAGTCCTAGACACCAGCTAAAATTGGGACAGTTAATCCCTAAGCTTCCTACCAAGCTGTATGTTTGGCTAGGGTTATTGTGGAGATAATAGCTGGACATTTTAAGGCATTTTTAGAGATGTTCACAAAGATGTTTTCATGGTTAGTAGAGGAAATTGTAAATTTGTTTATAGTTACAGAACATTATGAATATTGCCAAGGATTACATATAATGGTCTACTTATGTTAGTCATACTACTGTGCCTACATGTATTACTAAATAATAGCTAATAGTATTAGTTAATTATAACTAGTATATATAATTAAAATTCCCTATTCATGGGTATGTAGTTGTATATATTTATTATACCACTATGAATCATTGATCTATAAGCTCTTGTTTGCTACTTGTTCCTTTGTACTTAAAATCAATAAACAGAAAATAAAGTAGGGAGTTTTTATTGAGCAAGGTTCTTGATGGAAAGTTTGCGAATATTCTAGGGTTATTGTGGAGATAATAGCTGGACATTTTAAGGCATTTTTAGAGATGTTCACAAAGATGTTTTCATGGTTAGTAGAGGAAATTGTAAATTTGTTTATAGTTACAGAACATTATGAATATTGCCAAGGATTACATATAATGGTCTACTTATGTTAGTCATACTACTGTGCCTACATGTATTACTAAATAATAGCTAATAGTATTAGTTAATTATAACTAGTATATATAATTAAAATTCCCTATTCATGGGTATGTAGTTGTATATATTTATTATACCACTATGAATCATTGATCTATAAGCTCTTGTTTGCTACTTGTTCCTTTGTACTTAAAATCAATAAACAGAAAATAAAGTAGGGAGTTTTTATTGAGCAAGGTTCTTGATGGAAAGTAATTGCGAATGTATCAACAGAGATAGCTGCTGACAAAACAGCACTGAACTTTGTCTACATAGCTTCTACTGAATGTCCCAAATTACTTGTTGTTTGTTGAAGTTAGCTAATAAAAGAGAAATTCCAATAAAAGAAGTTATTAAAAAAATGGGACAGTTAAGCAATTGCCAAACTATTCCTGTCAGAGTAGAGAATATAATATATATATATAAGGAGAGGGAGATAGGTATTTCATAGAATTTACAATAGGTAGAATGGGTAAGCTAGAGGAGGAAAAGAAATAATAAGAATTGTGTCACATTTTTCTCCAAATCTATGACATATATAGTTCAAGTTATATATTTGATAATGTTTTAACATTCACAGTTATTTCCCAAAATATATTACTCAACATTTATGTATATGAATATGTGACATACTAATAACTATGTATACATCATATATATATGTGTGTGTGTGTGTTTGCATAAAAGTTTATCATATACATGCAGTAAATCCTATGTATGCATTCAGTAAATTCTAGAAAATCTATTAGATCAGGACCTCCCAAAAGCCAGACCTCAAAATTATTACTTTGCAGAGAAAAGTTTCAATATATGAACTTTGTGGTACATAAGTATTTAATCTATAAACGCCTACACCACACAGATGATTATGCATAGTTATCATCAAAATCAGAATACAAAAGCAGATCATCTGAATAAAGTATTTTTTCATTAAAATACTTTCTTCTGCTAAAAAAGCAAACACAGACACATACACACAGAAAAATAATTGTTTAACTCTCAGCTTTTCAATTTGATGAGGAATCATGGAAATTATTTTTGCCAATTCAAGGCCCCTAATTAACTTCTAGTGTTCTTTCACTAATATTAAAATCCAATTCATGAATTAACTTTATGGCTGGTGTTCTTCCAGGGTGAAATCGAAGCTCACAGAGAGCCTATCATAACTCTGACAATGAGAGGAATATTTCTAAAACATTTGATCCCACACTGGCCTGTTGACCCATGCTGTGCTATGGTGTTATCTCTATTTGTTTTTTCATGTTAGGCTCTGCTTCTCCACTTTATTCTGTGCTTGGCCATCCATTTTCCACCAGGAGCCCGGGCACCTGTTCTCAGGGGTGGAACTTTTTTGCATATGGCATCTCCACCTGTCTTAGATAGTGTGCCCCTGTAAAGCCACCTTAATCCTGAGTTTAAAATGTGTGTCATGTATTCATGATCACTATGGCATCATAAGAGACATGTAATGATTTGCTGTTCACTTCTCCTCTCACCTAGAAAATGAACCACATTCACCCTGAACTTTGGTATCTTGTCAAATTATCTTGGATTCTGTGTCCGATTTACCCTAGGGATAAATTCTGAGATGATACAGAAACTGAAAGTCCCATTTAGTCAATCAGTTGTCTTTTATTCTCCTCCCTTGCTTAAGTCTTACCTCAAGTCCAGAAAAATTTTGTGTTTTCTCTGTGGTGTTTAAAATAACTGGTAAAGGGCCAGGGATTTAGCTCAGTGATTCGGTGGCCTGCCTCGCAAGCGTAAGGACCAGAGTTCGATCCCTGGTATCACATTAAAAAAAAAAAATCTGGTAAATAGTTGTCTTAATCTGTGCCGCTGTTAATCCATTCCAAGATTAATAGGTTTTAAAGCACTATTTTTTTCTTCTTTATCTTCCTCTTGGAATTAAAATGTTAGGCCTTTTAGACTGTGTCTTTCTGTAAGGCAGTTAAAAAAATAGTCCAATTTTATATCTTAAGTAACTTTGCTCTAGGTTGTATCTGATAAGCTTTACAAAGTGAATACCAATGAATTACTTAACATAAAGGTGAGAGTAACATTTAAAAAAATAACAAAAATGTTCATTAGCTGAAAATATAATTATACAGTTTATCATATTCATATGATTACAATAAAATATCATTATTAAACATACATGCTATGCTTAATACTTTATGAAAATATAGGTAATCAGTGAGCTAATTATTGCAAAGGCTAATCAAGAGCACAAGGCAGCCAAATGGAGATAAACACTTCTTTTTATATGTACATGTAGGACTTTTTGTGTTTGCAAATTTTTATTTGGCATTTTTCATATAAAAATAATACAAATAACAATTTGATACATTATATCAGGCCATGTACAATTTCTAAAAATCCACATAACAAAAATAACACAGTTGAAGTGAAAATTATAATTAAAGATAAAACTAGAAAAATATGACCTAGAGAAAAAAATTTACAGATATTAAATGTGGATAAGCAATTTAGATTACCATGAACATATAATGAAACAAAAATTAATCATCAAAAGAATGGGAAAGAGATTATAATTGACTCTGTCTTATATCCTGATAAATTTCTCTTCTTTTTCCCTTCTTTTTATTTTCAATATCCTGTTGTCAATTAAAGACTGCTAGTAATTTCAGGAAGAGATGGAAAATTTGATAGTTTTTATTTAAGTACTTATTAATTATTAAGCCTATTTATTCTTTAGTTTATACTTTTTAAAATGTTCTTAATACAATATTATATGAAGTAGTATTGTACTGGGTTGTAATTGATAGAAAACTGAGATGGGAATCAAGTCATTACTGGTAGAGATGCAGCAGTTTGTTGATGTCAGACTCAGTGTCTCTGAAATTCTCTTAGCCTGTATTTATAAACTGTCTTCTGAGGGACAGGAGGATTTTGTTGTTGTAGAATTCACATGGATATTAGAAACACAAAAAAGCAGAGAACCAACCTGCTCTGGGAGTAGAATCCTGTAAGCACTAGAGATATGTATCAAAAGTTGTGTTTTCTCAGCAAATTTCTGTGTAATTTAACAAGGATTAAGTCAGAAATGAGACGTGCATCACCCCTAGTTGCAAATGTGATAGAAAAAATGTAAAAAATTGTATCATGATAAATTTTTTATCATATGCTACCACTTTTAGGTAGAAATATCGATTGAGATTGTGATAAAAAGGAATATGGCAGAATGTATATCAACCTCCAAAAGATTCTTCCACAAAAGTATCATTATATTCTGAATGTAATTTAAAATTAAATTAGTCTAATTTTTACTTAAATTAATGTAGTAGATCTATTTTATAACCACACAGCATAAAATCACGTATCTTTGAAAGGTTATATCTCTTGGTGTCACTCTGTTTCAGAGATCAGGCTTTGTTATTCTTCCAAAAATATTTAGAAAACTGGAAGTCAGATTAATCAGCCAGAGAGGCTATTTTTGCTCTTGGCCTTACCCTATGATGTTGACATTCTACATCAACATACAACATAAACACCTGAAATGAGCTTCCCAAGAATCTGAATCTCTTTATATAGCACTCTGCATGTATAATGAGCAAACTTGTGGGTTCTCATGCATTCTGAAACTTGAAAATCACATCTCTAGGCTGTTGTAGATGGATTTGTGACCAGACTCCATGAGATGAGATCAAGTAGGGCCTCAGAATGTGATGTTATTTGGAATAAGTCTTATATATGTCATTAGGGCAAGGCTTTGGAGAAGATATACAATGAACTATGCTGGGCTCTAATTCCAGGGACCAGTGTCCTTATTTATAAGTGACAGAAAAGCAGAACATAGACACAGAAAAAAATGCCAAGCAAAAGTGGCAGAGATTAGGGTATAGTCTATAAACTAAGGAATGCCAAGAATTGTCAGCAGCTACCAGAAGCTATGGGAGAGGGACGGAGCAGATTCTGAGGTAATAATTTAGTACAGGCATCAAGTTTGTATTAATTTTTAATGCAGTGCGACGAAACTGATACACATGGGACTAGGTGTTGTGTATGGATATTGGCTTTCCAGATTGAGCCTTAGGTTATTCTGTATACATAACTGGTCAAGGCCAGAATGAGGGGCATCTATGTAGGGCCTCTTATTAGATTAGATTACCTGAAGTTTTAATTGTGGCTTCATTACTACTTATTTCTCTTCCCAGTCTCGATCATACTGTCTTACTGATGTTGTTACTCAGAGCCCTTCAAAAAGCACTTCGTGTATTCAAATCTAAGAGCATGTTTCTCATGAATTCCAAACTCTGGCAATTCTAAAGCAGTGAAACTATCTGTCTTAAAGGTCACTATGACATTATTTAATCTGTATAACACTATTCCAAGAGAAATAGTGAGTGGTTTTGCTGATGGGTCAGGGCTTCGAAGAAGAAGAATTAAAAATCATGAAAGGATGAGGTCTGGTAGAAGACAAGTAGACAGTGATATGGGAGAAGTGTGACATTCATAAGGTGCAAGATCAGCAACAGGTAGGCTACACATACCCGGAACTAAGTGGCAGCCGTAGCAGCTGGCCTTACCTGCTCACTCCCAGTGATAATCACTCATCTAGATTGTTTGTGCCTCCTGATCCTGAAAATGAAGCTCCTAATGTGATTTTCAAAGGTAGAAATCTGAATAAACTTAAATGATGCCACCATTTGGTTCTTTGGGGCTCTTTGCATGATGATCCATGAAGTAAATTATAGGAATTAATTCTGGGAAGGAGAAGTGATTGTGATCATCAGGAATGGGTAAGGTTGCTCTAATATAATGAAGCCAGTGAAAACATTTTCTTTTTGCACAGTGTCAGTTTCTTAGGATATCTATTTGTCTCTCATCTCATCCAGTTGCTTTTTGTTGTTGTTGTTTTGGGGTACTGGGGATCAAACTCAGGATCTTGTGCTTGAGAGGCAGGTGCAATGCCTCTGAGTTAAATCCCCAGTGCCCTCTCTTATCTGATTTTGATAATAAGTTAGCAAGTTCAATATCAGTGACCTGAGACATGAAGAATCAAAGGGCTCAGATGTATGTAGATCTCAGTCTCTTTAGTGAACAATTAGATCATCAGAGGTTTTAGACACAAGGCCAGAAATCTAAAACATGTAATAGAAGAAATAAATAATGAAGAGTTGCTGCTGTCTGATCAGTTGAAGCTACATGGATTTTTTTCCTCATTAATTTTATAAGTCATCCAGAGCACTACCAACAAGAATTTTGGAAAATGTATTGCCAAATGGAGTGAAGATACTGCTTAGAGAATGAACTGTAAGTAGTCAAATGGTGAACTGTCACCAGGCATGGTGAGGCATACCTATACTCTCAGCACTCAAGAGGCTGAGGCAGACAGATCACCTCAAGCCCAATGCCAGGCGTGGATGCTGTTGATGTGTTCCAAATTCACATTTGATACCAAATTACTCAGTTCTTCCCTTCCACAGTTACAGGGTTACTTTACTGCCAAGTAGTTTTCTATGGAAAGGTACAAAGGCCTGTAATTTGGCATCCATGTGAGATCTCCCCACAATGCCATCAGCTAAGGCCTGTGCGACAGGTGCAAGACAAGTCCAGTTCTCTCCACTTGATCCTGCTTCTCTTTTGTACACATGCTGGAGAAACAGCAGAGTGACATTTATGGAAGTTTAGCTTTTGGTCACAGGCTAGTTTTCACTGAAGACTACCTTTACACCTATATTTTCCTGAATGTCTCATCCTTTTCATAAACATCTCTTTTACTCCCAGGTATACACTTACCAGTTTGAAGAGACTAATGAACTTCACCTGTTGTTCAAAGCTCTTCATATTGATGTTTTCATCATAACTCATTTCATGAAAAACATCTTTAAATCACTAGACAATTACTCCTGGAAATAATACATCACATACTTTTAATATTTCATGATATCTGAATATTTATTTACTTGCTTATGTCTTTTGTTAAATACCAGTTCTATACAGATGCTATAAACCCATTACAACATCTGCCCCCTAATATTTAGTCAATATGCATTTGAGATTTGATATAGAAAAATATTTGTTATATATACATATGTGTATGTATATGTGCACTTACCTTGTATTTGAAAGAAAATTTGCAGTGAAAGGATAAAAACACAGTGTGATCCAGAGGCCCAGTCCTTTGTTATTGCTTCCTGAGGTCATATTAGGTGTGAGTGGAATCTCACAAGGCAGGAGCACAGTCACTGATAATGGTGCTGTTTAATAAAAATGTTTATAATTTCTCATGGAGTCAGTGACAGGTTTCTTACAAATAAAGGTCACATTTTGTATCAGCTTGTCATTAATGATCTTTGCTCAATCAGGGAAGTTCCAAGAATTCCTGTAGGCATAGTTTCTATTTTCCTTTTCTTTTATTCAAAGTATTCTCCAGGTGTAAATTAAGAATTTAATATTCTCTTATTCTTCCTACATCAAGGCAACACATATTCTCGAAACAGGTGATATTTTTAAGTAGACTTTTCAAGGGCCATTTAATACCATATAATACATTAAGGAAGATGGATAATGCTTCTGGAGAATTAGTTCACCATCAGTTTAGAAAGTCAAACCTAACCCTAAAAATCATAATTAGCCTCAGAATTGTAGTACATGATTGGTGCTCAGCTGGTGCAGTTGTTCTCATCAGGGGGCATTTTGTCCCCAAGGGAAGTTTTGGCAATGTCTGGAGTCATATTTTGCTTTTTATGACTAGGAGTGGGCTGTTAACATTTAGTGGGTAGATCCTGGTAAACATTCTGCAATGCACAGCATACTGTCACAGTGAAGAACTTGCCAGCCTCAAATGTTAACAGTGTCCCGAAAAGGCCTAATCTAGCATAATTCAGTATTTTAGATGACTTGCAAGCAAATTTTTAAAAGGAACACGTTAGATTCCATATGTTAAATTTTCATTATATTGCCTCTTTAATGGCAAAGAATTTGGGCAGTATATAAATTTATCTTAAGTGTTGTACAAAGGAGCTTAAATTAGGACATGTTTATTATTTCTGGGCTATTTATTTGTGTTATTTCATTTCAGATAAATATAGATATAAATATCACAGCTAGTAACGAAGAGTAAAAGATTATTTTTTGTTATGGAATCCTCTCAAATTGATGTGGATTTATAAAATGTCATCCAGTGTTGACACACAACTTAATGGTGGAACAGATACTTGCCTACAATGTGCTAGGCCCTTGGTTCAATCCCCAGCACCATCTCCCCCAAAACAGAAAGTCATTTGTTTAGATCTATCTTATAGAGAAGAGACAATTAGGATTTCTGTGGTATACTTATGTTATTAGTATTTTCTTTAAATTTATTCTGTAATTATAAATAAGTATAATTGTATCTATAATCCTTTTTAGAATAGGATAGTATTCATTTCTTTAGTGTTTCTTTTTGTGACAAGATTACTTGACTATGGAATCATTTGACATTTTCTATTTTTTGTTATTGCTCTGAAACATTAAAAACTACAAAAATACCATTTTAGTACATTTATTTATCTTATAACTCTTCACTTCTGTTTACTCTTTATTTTTTTTATTCCTTTTTTCTTTTGTATTTACATTTGAAATTATTTTTATTGCTTCACTCTCTTTTGGTTTCTTTAATTTTAGAATATGTTATGAAAATTTCTATCAGATTTTTGTGTGAAACATTTTAATTTGCTTTCATTTTAAATAATATTGTCTTGGGTATAGAATTATATTCTCACATAGAGAATAGTATTCCATTATTTTCAAGTTTCCATAATTTCTGTTAAGACAATTTTTACTTACTTAATATTACCCCTTTTGAGATGAAGTGCTTTTTTTTTTTTCTAGGAAGTTCTTTAATTTTATGTACTATTCTAGGTGTATCTTGGTATAGGTTTCTTAATATTTATTTTGACCGGGGTTTACAGAATTTTTGAATGTAGGCTTTATTGTGTTTAATCAATGTTTTGAAACCCCCAACTCCATTTTTTCTCACTGTGTCCTTTCTGCCCACATTATATTTTCTTCCAAGTAATAGTCTTGTAATTATATTAGCCCTTTTCAAAATGTCACATTTGTTTTAATATTGTATTACACGTTTCATATTTCAGTGTGTTTCAATATGGATATATTCTGTGGAAACATTCAATTAATCTATATTCCAGATTAATAATCCTTCATTCTTTTCTAACTAGTGTCTTGTGAAACACATTTAATAATTATTGATATAAAATATTTTATGGTGTATATCTGGATGTCCCCTCAAAGCCTAATGTGCTCATAGCTGGGGCCTTGGGGACTTGATTGGATCATGGGTGTGTGATATCCATCAGTAGATTAGTGCACTGCTGAGTTTGCAGCTAAATGTAATGTTAAGAGGTAAAGCTCAGTTGGACAGAGTGAGTCACTGCTGTCTGCCTTGGGAGGGTATATTTTTCTCTTTCCTCCTGTGATCTGTCTTTATTCTCCATCACTGTGTCATGAGCTAGTTCTCTCTCAGGGCCATTGTGCCTTGGAGTTACCTGACTATGGACTAAATCCTGTACAAACCTCTGTAATTTGAGAGTTCTTTAAACTCTTTCTCATTACAGCTGTTAGTGTTAGATATTGTGTCTCAATGACAAAAAAAAAAAAAAGAAAAAAAAGAAAAAGTAGCTAAGGTTTTGGTACCAGAAATCAGGGTCATTGCTGAGATACCTGGCTGTGTGCTTCAGAAGCCTTTGGAAGTAGATTAACAGAAGTTTGGAAAGGTGTGGAGAGGTGGGCTGGAAAAGCAGCCCTAGAATGCTATAAGCCAAGCTTGATAGGAGATTTTGTTCAGAGCTCAGAATATGAGAATGAAGATAAAAAGGCAAGCTTTACAAACCAGGTTGAGGGGGTTTCAGTTGAGTACAAGGGTTCCATTATCAGTTGAACTACAGGGCATGTGTGTTATGCTCTGGCAGAAAATTTGTCAAAATTTTGCTCATGTTCTGAGACTGAAGGAAACTGAGATCAAAAGTACCAAATTAATTAATCTGGCAGAAGAAATTTCAAGGTGGCCAAACATTCAGTCAATGGTTTGGGCACTGTTCAGGCTTTAGCCAGCTTTACTTTGAGAATCAAGAGCAAACAGACAGGTGGAATGATTTAAAAAGTATTGAGTTTGGCTGGAAAGGAAGCTGTGGTAAACTGTGCCTGCTGTGATGGAGCAAAGGAGAGCTTGGTTGCTGAAAAGATTCACATTAAAAAGAAGGCAAGTACTTTTGGAGAGGAAAATAGAAAAAAAAAATGCCTCAAGGACATGTGAGAAAATGTCAAGGTTCCACCCTTCGAAGGCTAAAACAATCGGTACTCCATTTGACAGTAGCCTAGGGAGTGGGAATTTATTCTGTATAATCAAGTTCACTGCACTCAGAGTGACCTCTGAAACCACTCAGAGACCTCTGAAATCACCAGAAAGATGTAAAGGGGCTTGGACAGCCCTCTAGCTGGTGGCAGACAGTGGCAAAATCTATGTGCTCTTCTTGCAGAATGCGAGAGTTGGGTGGCTTTGGTCTTCAATTTGCCTCTGAATGAAGGAACTATGTATGAAGTTAAAAGGGCAGTGGAGACCCCAGAAGGTTGGAGAACCCAGTAACACGAAACATCTGAGACAGAGGCCATGAAAGCTACTGCCATCACCAGTGATATAGGGTTGGGGCCCCCAAAGCCTTTTGGAGTTCCCATATTGCCACAGATGACCCTAGTGCTGGACATGGAACTATGAGATTTAAGGTTTGCCTGCTGTATTTCAATATTGTTTTGGATTTCTTCCTATCTCTCCCCCTACCTTTTCCTTTTGGAATGGCAATATTTACCTTTTACCTTTTTATTTCTATGGTATTTAATATTCTTTTTGAATTTTACAGGGACCCAAACCTAAGCACTGGCCTTAAATTTCAGAGGAGACTCTGGACTTTGATGAAACTATATCCTTAGAGATATAATAAATGAATTTTGCATAAAGGGATACACGAGTCTTTTGTGGGGCAGGGAGAGAAGGTTATCAGCTGTCCCCCAAAGCCTTATGCACTTATAGAGGGGGCTTTTGAGAAGTGGATTTGTCATGAGTAAATGGTACTTATCAGTGGATTAGTCTATTAAGTTATAGCTAAATGAAATGTTGGGAGCTGAAGCTTGATTGGAGGAGGTGGACACTGGGACTGTGGCCTGACAAAGTCTATCTATCTCCATCCTCCCTTGATCTCTCTCTGCTTTCTACCACCATATCATTAGCTCTTTCTCCTCTTGTATGCTCCTTTGTCATTTGACTATGGACTGAAACTTCAATAGACTTATCCAAAATAAACCTTTCCTTCTTAAAGTTGTGGGTGACAGCTATTAGGCCTCAGCAATAAGAAAAAAAAAAACTGAGACAAATATTTTATTTTTATATTTTAAAATCTTCTGTATTTATAGATCTTAACCATCTGGTTATTTTGTCTATTTTTTATTTAGTTTTGCATGTGGTTTTCTTATGCAAATATTAGACTTTATTTTTGCTGTTTCTACTGTGCACCTTTACAGCTCATTTCTCAATTACATGGATTTATTTTTCCTTGTATCTAGAAATTAATAATCTTGTTGAATTATAGGGATAGCATAGATTAAAAGTATACATGCTTCAATTAATATACTCTTCTTCAGGAGAATGACTAGGGCAATGTAATCCTGACTAGTTACCTTAAATTAATGATGTTCAGTGTTTTATAAAGGCAAAATATGGCTTCTGTAACACTTGGCCATTACTTTTTTATCCTTATGCATTCTCTATTTTAAATAGCCCATTTTCACTATGATTCTTTCTCCCGGAGGAGGTAGAGTAAGAGGAAACATCCCTTTTAGACTTTGCTTTGCAAGAGTTTAGAAGGTTAAGCTTGGCTTTCAAAAGTTTAAGAACTCAAAACCAACTAATATCCCCAAATAAAAGACCCAATCAGGAAATGGGCACAAGAAATGAACAGACACTTTACAGAAGAGCAAGTGTCCCATAAATATATGAAAAATGATCAACATCCCTGGCCATTAGAGAAATGAAAATTAAAGCAACACAGAGATTCCATCTTACTCCAGAGAGAATGGTCATCACCAGAAATTTAGACAATAATAAATTCTGGTGAGGTTGTGGGAAATAAGGATCACTTCTACATTGTTAGAGGAAATGTAAACTAGTACCACCACCATGGAAACAAGAATAGAAATTCCTTAAAAACTAAAACTAGTATAAGTCACACATGTGTAAATACTGAATGGTTTCTCTGGTGTGAATAATCTCCAATAATACAGAAGATCCTAATAAGATTTCTGACATTGTGAAATGGGAAGAAAGGGGCTAAAATTGTAGGGAAGGTAGGACAGGTAGGGGAGGGGTAAAAAGGGAAAAGAAAAAAATGTGAGATAATGAAAAGATGGAAATAAAGTGATTGTAGATGGGGAGGGGAGGAGGGGCTGAAGGGAGGGCAGGGACAAGGGGAAAAAATGAGAACCAAGACTTGTCATGTAGAGGTACAAGATCCCAACAATGAATGTAACTGTACTGTATCCCTAAAATGTACCAATAAACTCAATCAAAGCTAAAAAAAAAAAAAAACAACTAAAACTAGTAATTTTGTTTGACCCAGGTTTTCACCTTATAGGTATGTATATTCCCAAAGAGTTAAAGGCATCATATAATAGTGATATGTACATATCCATTTATAGCAGTAGAATTTATAATAATTAAATCTTGGAAGCAGACTATATGTCCATCAGTATATGACTGGATGAATAAAATGTGGCATTTACATACAATAAAATACCATAAATAAAGATAAACATGAGTTATTCCTAAGAAAATGGATGTACCTTGAGACCATAATGTTAAATAAAATAAGTAAGACACTGAAACTTAAATATCACATGGTTTCTCTTATTTGAAAAATCCAAAATATAAAGAGCAAAATAAAAGATAAATGTTTCTCAAAGAGGAATGGGATCTAGAGATGGAAGAAAAGTGGGGTTGGAGGAGGGAAAATAGGATGCAAAAAGAAATTGAGAGGTATTGCATACAATGTACCAATTTCCCACAAGAAATGTAAATGTTATGTACTCTAATCATATGGTAATAAAAAATTTTAAAAATACACCAAAGAGACAATGCAATATTTACACATATGTGGTGTCTGTTTTACTTCACTAAGAGTATAGATTCAAGGTTCATTCATTTGGCCATAAATGTCTCCAGTTTATCCTTCTTTATGGTTGAGTAGTGCTCCCTTGCAAAGAAAAACTACATCTTCTTTATCTATTCATTGGTTTATAGGCATTTGGGTTGTTTACAACATTTAGCTATCACAACTGATTCTTCTATAAACATGGGTGTGCATATATTGCTGTGGTATGATATTTTTAATTCTTTTGGGAAGATACCCAAGAGGGGAAAAGCTGGGTCAAATGGAACCTCTAATCCTAGCTTTTTTTTTTTTTTTTTTTTAGAAATAGCCATATTGATTTCCATAGTAAGTGGGGAGGAGGAAAGGAAGAAAAGAAGACAAAGTGTAAATTTTTGTAAATAAGGAAAAGGAAGATGGGTTGAAGGTAGGGGAGGGAAATGGGGAAAAATCAAGCTATATCATATAAAGGTACAAATTCCTTATGATGAATATTATTATTGTTTAAATCTAAATTTTACTAATAAAATTAAAAATGAAATGAAATAAAATAAAATAAAAGTTTTTAATTCAAGTTGTTAGCTTTATTTTCTCCCTTAATTGAAAATAACACACCAATAGCTGATTACTTGAAGTAAATCACTAACTTTACTCAGCAGTTGTTGGGTTGCATCTTCTGTAAAACATTTGTACATTGCTAGTGCAAATTTAAAGGAATACATTCCCTGCTGAGAGAAATATTACTGATTACATATTAAAAAAATAAGATAGGTGATATCATTTGATGTAGCAATGCTTCCTCTAAAAGCTAACCTGAAGATATTCTTCAAATAATGCAAAAGAATATGTATGCAGATGATTAAGTTTTCATCAAGATAAATACTTTTATAATAGAAAAATATACTAAAATAGTTAGACTTCCCAAAATAAGAAATGTAACAATTTATTGTGATGATGCACGTATAAAATGTAGTACAACTCAATTGTAAAGGAGTGAAACATCTCTGTGGCCTGATATAGAAGGATTTGAAGATATAGTTTCAAACAAAAATTATTAGAATGGAAATGCATGTGCTCAATAGTAACTTTTGTATATAAATAAGGGTCATACAAAAATACAGACGTTGGTTAATCTTCACAAAATGAAGATAGAATGAAGCCTGATTACATACAATAGATGACAGGGGAAAGGATAAAAGGACTATATGAGACACTGTTTTTATGACTGGTTTTCATTACTACATGTTTTCATGTAGATTTCAATTTTTGGAATCATGTTCATATTCTGAATATTCCAAAACTACAGATAGAGTCAATCTTTAGTAATAAAAATAAAATTGAAAAATATCAAACAAAACAAATCCATATGAATTTCATGAATAATATGAGATATTTTAAAAAAATAATCCAAGAGGCTGACATGTACAGAATTGGCTGTACCTGTTCAGTTCTGGGTGTGTTGTACTAGAGGAGAAAAAAGTAAAATAATTCTCTAGGTTGTTTATATTATGCATTCCTATATCCAAAAATACTTTTGAAATAAATGTATTCATTATCAATTGATTAAATGAATAAATATAATATTGGGTGGTCTCAGCTCTCACCATGGAATATATGATAAATATTTAAAGTGGAAAGACAAAAATCTTCAAAGAAGGTATACTTTTGTATTAGAATTGACAATGTCAGTTGATCTCATTGTTTCTAAAATGTGATGTGTGTGTAATGTCTAAATGCATACATTTATTACCTCTGTCCACAAAATAGTGTTGTAAACAAGATGTTTTAGCCTAATGAACCCTTCCAGTGACACAATCACTTTTCACCAAAAATAATCACAGCTATGTTGAAATGGCTGATTTCAGGATTCAGAAAGTGTATGCACAATGTGATCCTGTGGCATCTTGGTAGGACACAAAGTGAGGAAGTACCCCAAAGAATGAGGAGAGTCACAGTGCATAAAATGGAACCCAGAACAGCCCCAAAGTCTAAAGGTCAGAAACCAAAGTAAAACCTAAAACATAGGAATGAAGTATACACCAGTGAAAAACTAGGAAGTAACACAGTCCTATTCATATCCAGCAAAAATAGAAATGAGTAAAGGAAAAACTTTTGCTTATAGCAGAACATCAAGATACAATTGGTATAAAGAGATTTAGTGATGTAAACATCATCAGATACATAAAAATGGCTCACAAATATAGAAATGTATTTTATGTGAAGCAAAATATTTATATATCTAAGCATTGCCTGCCTATTATCTATCATCTGTCTATCTATCTATCTATCTATCTATCTATCTATCTATCTATCATAATCATCATCAAAATTACCAATGGAAAACATAGGCACTCTATAGAAAAAAAAAAAACATTGCCTGGATGATTAAGGCTAACTTTATCATTTACAAAGAGTGGTCATCATATGACTCCTTTGTAGTCACTGAAGAAGACATATTTTGCATGGTTGATAATATCTTTTTTCAGTAGATGGCAGAAATGAAAGTATGATAAATATTGCAGACATACACCCTCCTAAATAGGTAAAACTTTGTTGAGGGGAAAGAGCTTTAAGCATATTGGAGCTTTGGCTAAAGGGAATCAGCCATTGGTGGAGAAAGTGACCAAGCTGCTTCTTGGAACACAGAGAGCAGAACATTTTTCACTGGAGGCCTGAGTTAAAGTCTGGCAGTTACCATTGGGCAGGAGAGTAGTTTCAGTATATATTTCCTCTTGCCACAGATATTGACAACTGTGTGATTATTGTCACCATAAAGTAGAAGTGATTGGATTTTCACGTAGGTCACACCATCATGCTGTGCAAAACATCTTGGCCTTATAGGTCTGGGCCTTATGATAGGAATTCAAATGTGTGGTTTTCTATGGTTCCCGAAGAAGCTTCAGGATAGAGCCAGAAAGCAGGGACTGAAAAAGATAAAACACATACCAGTTCCAATGTGGAGTAAGAGAGTAGGGATCAGAAGGCAAGGGGACATAAGGAGAATTAACATGTGAAACCAGAAAGTAAGTGTCATAACAATGTGCTCTAAATATGTACTGCCAGGCCTGGATTTAGCTCAGTGGAGCCAGTGCATGCCTCTCAAGTGAAAGAACATGTGTTTGATTCCCGGTACGATAAACAAACAGAAATTGTTACTACTAAAGGATAAGTATTTGAGAAAATAGGGCATATTACCTTGTATTTTAGTTTTGGACAGAACATTTTTTAATGATCAACATGTCTACCTGCAGAGCTGAGTAAAATCTGATCCAACAATTGAGAACAAAAAGGAACAAACACAATACAGACACAACATACTAAGATTTTTATCCTTTATTCACCCATCAGATTTCAGAAGGCTCCAGGGAAGGGTCAGGGTTTTCAGAAAAAAATGCTTCTCACATTTCTGGGAAGTAAACTTGGCAATTGTTACCCTAACCCACAAATCAGAGTCATTGTCTACAACAAAACTAATAATGATGTATTGCCCTAATGTGTGACTTCCAAACTTTGTGATTTTTAAATTGACAAAAAGCAAGTAAAGGTCAAAGACTTATTTAGGTTTTTCCTTGTTAATAATTTTTTATTTTATCCTAACATTTTGATTCTTAGGTTTTATCTGGGTCTCATTTGGGTCTGTTAAAGCATATCATGCTGCAAAGTGTAATAATGGTTCACAACACCCAGAGACTTACGTTGTTGTTTTCACCATCTGTTCCTCCACAGTCCCTCCATGGTGGTCCCCAAGCACCTCACCAGAATTTAAGAACCTGAATATAACCACAGGGAACGTGAGCCAAAACCAAAATGAAGAAAGTTCTATTAAAGAAAAAAAAAAACCTTTTATGAGATATTGTAGGAAATACACTTTTAAGGGGGAAAGGAAAGAAGGGAAAAGAAAACATGAGAAAATGGAAAAATGGAAACAAAGTCTTTGTAAATAGGGGAGGGAGAGAGGGTGAAGGGAGAGTGGTGGTTTGGAGAAAAAATAAGAAACAAGGCCTGTCATGTAAAGGTACAAGATCCCACTGATGAATGTAACTGTACTGTATATCTAAGATGTACCAATAAACAATGAGAAAATAAAAAAGAAAATGTCAATGAAATAAAATGCAATATGATATGTGGAAATATTCCAAATCAATGAGAGTAAAGGGATATGACAATAACATGCAGTACTTAATCTTGAACTGAAACAAGTATTCTGATGTGGAAAATAGGCAATAAAGTAGTGTTTCAATTGGAAAATAGACAGTACATTACACAGAAGTGTGACATTAACATTAAATTACTAAATTTGCTATGTAAGTATGACTACACTAGAGACTGTTGTACATTTGAAAGTATTTCAAGAATAAAAAAATCATCATATGTGAAATTCATCTAAAATAGTTTTGAAAATTTTTAGATGTGCAGTAAACAGAAAAAAATGAATACTCGAGTATTTTAATTGTTAATTTTATGTGTCAACATAAGTAGGTTATGGTGTCTCCTTGCGTCTTCCAAGACCAGTAGTATAACTGTTTCTGTGAAGGTCTTCTGGTAATGACATTTTGTTAATGTGATTAACATTTCATAACCACATTTAAAGTAAAGCATACTACCTTTCATAATGTGGGTGTGTCTTAGCCAGTCAATGAAAACACTGAACAACAAAGATTAAGCTCTCCTGATAATGAAGAAATTTGGCCTCAGGGAACACCCTACACCATATTAGCATATTTTGAAGTTAATAAAAGTGATGTTTTTAACTGGGCTGCTTTTGTGTGTGTGTGTGTATGTGTGTGTGTGTGTGTGTGTGTGTGTGTGTGTGTGGTTCTGTTACTAGATTTTTGGGTGCTGGAATCTCCTTTTGTGGTGTTTTTGTTTTGTTTTGTTTTGTTTTGTTTCCCTGTCCTGAACAAAGAACTGGTCAAGACAAGTGCAAAAGGTAGCCCATCTAACATTTATAAAACATAGGAAAAAAAAAAAAAGAATGCTATACAGAGAATTCGGGTCAACTAAAAGAAAGAAAATACAGACTGCAACCCACAGGATGAGCCATTGACAGAATTAGCAGTTGCAGGTGGCTTTAATGGCAGCTGTCTTTCATGTCTCGCATTCCTCAGGTTGACAGCAGATCTAGGACATCCTATCAAAACCTGCTTGATTCCTTGTGAGAAGAATTGAAGGTCGCACTGGTTGGTTCCTAAGGCAGGACTTTGAAAAGTGTTATGCTCATAGATCCTGCAACTCTGGCCAACAAGTCATGTCCACGTCAATTTGTCATGCCCTTAATCTCCTGCCAAGGCCACTTATAAATTTTAGAACACTTTTAAGCTGTGCAGAATGTCATTGCTATTGTGATAAAAATTTCTTTGAATCTATAAAGTCTTTGGAGTAGTATGGACACTTTCACCATATTGATTTTTCTAATCCACACACATCAGATATCTTTCCAGTTATGTATGATTTTCAATTTATTTTATCAATGTTTTGTGATTTTCATTGTAGAGATATCTCACGTCTTTGGTTAAAATTCTTTCTATGATTTTTTTTTAATTTTTTGGTGGGGAGTAATCACCATTCATGTGATAGCTTTCTTGATTTTTATTTCAAATAATCATAACAGACATAGAGGCAAACCCAATGATTTCATATTCTGATTTTTTTAAATCATGTAATTTTACTGGATTTGTTTATTTCTTCAAATAATTTTTGGTGGAATTGTCTTGGGATGTCTGTATATAAAATTATTCTGATATTGTGGGGTGGATGTGACAGAATCTAGGGCCTTTTGTATGACAAGCAAATTGCAAATGTATAATCAATAGTAAAAGCAAAAGCATATAAACTTACTGGAAATAAAGCACAAATGGGTTCAGGGAAGGACCAGGCAAACAGACATCGGAATTAACAAGGATATCCTGGAGAAGATGCGACATGAATGATAAACAAAAGGAAAACTAGAAAAATGGGATTATAGAAAACTAACAACTTCTTCACAGGGAAGGAGAAAATCAACTGAAGAAAACACATAACAGAATGAGAGAATGTATTTGTAAACTAAATATATGACAAAGCATGATGCCAAGAATATACAAGGAACTGCAAAAATTCAATAGAAAAAAGAATAAATAACCTAAATAAAAAATGGACAACAGACCCAAACAAACATTTCTCAAAAGAAGGCATAGAGGTAGATTATGAGCATCTGAAAAATTCTCAGTATGAATCTTCAGAGAAATATGCATCAAAACCACAAGAGACTTCACCTTGCTTTAGTAAAATGGCTATCATCAAAAAATACTCAAGATGAAGTGCTGGAAAGGATAAGGAGAGAAGGAATACTTGCAGACTGTTGGTGAGAATTGCTGCATTTATCATGGAAAACTGTACAGAGCTTTATCAGAAATTTAAAAATGGAACTACCATATGATCTGGCAATCCAACTACTGTGATTTATGTCCAAAGGAAATGAAATTAGTATGTCAGAGAGACAGCTTGTGTTCACTGAAGCACTATTCACAGTGCCCCAAATGTGGAAATAATCCAGTTGTCCATCAAGCGATGAATAGATAAAGAAAATCCTGGAACACATATATTACAGAGAGTTAAGTTAGATAGAAATTAATATTCAGACAGAGAAGGATTGGACCTACAAGAAAGTCAGCATGAAAGTTGAAGACATCAACACTGTAGCTGGAGGCAAATTGGAAGAGAGCGAGGCCTCAAACAGAGATACAATAGCCAGGTCTGTGGGCCACTTAGAAATACACAGAAACTTAAGATTGTACTGTAATTAGCACCTCCTGATCCCAAAATAGGCCTCAGGTGCATAAATGTAATACAGAGAGGATATTAGGGGCTGAGGAATCTACCCCCATCATCCAGTTGAGCTCTGATGTGACTGTAGGAGCATTCCATTTAAATTCAGACTGAAGCTCAGGTGACTCACTGTTTTCCTCTCCCATTCTTGATGTAGAGCCTGATTTATCTGCATGGCTTGCAGTCTGGCTTTTTGCCAACCCAGATCCATTTCTCTGCTTGCGACCTTCAATCAATGTAGCTGTTCCTCCCTAGTGTATGCTTATTATTTTTTGCTTGCTGTACACAAGAACTTGGAATCTATCTGTTGCATCAACCACTCAGTAGCAAGTGGGTGACCAGAGAATTGGGACCCATCCTTTTCTATGAATGCCTTTGTTCTTTCCATGTACCCTTGCCTGTTTCCTCATTTCCCTATTGGATCACTATTAGCTATATGAGTATACTACATGCTGTACCCACTTCATGACGCTGCTGTTTAAAATACTCTTAACAAAGTGCTTCAGTGGCCAGCCAATTGAGACCCTTCTTGGAAATCCAAGAGCTGTTCCTCTCTCCTTGCTTCTGATAAAACATTTCTAGCCTCCTCCTTTGACTTGTGACTTCATTCCTTGATCTTGTGAGACCAAGAACTTGTTACCTCTGACATCTAACAGGTTGGGAGTTAGGGGCCCCATCATATATACATAACCAAGCACTCTGAAGCCATAGAAAAGAATGACATCCTGTCTTTTTCTACATCATGAATAAAATCCAGATCATCATATCAGTGGAATAAGTAAGGCATAGGAAGACAAATACCTCAGTGTTTCATTAATGGAAAAACGGAAGACTCACATCTCATAGGAATGAAGACAGAGTGATAGTTATCAGAGCACTGGGAGAGCAAGACATGGAAGGGATGTGAGAGCTAAGTTACTTTTACATGAGAGCAAGAAGCTTGGCAAGATGGTGTATGCCTGTAATCCCAGCACTTGGGAGGCTGAGGCAGGAGGACCACCTTAGGCCCAAGGCCAGCCTAAGCTGCATAGTGAGTTCCAGGACAGCCTAAAATTCAGAAGACTATAGAGAAGCCAAAACAGACAAATGAGATTATCCCAAAACAAAACAAAAACAAAAAAGAACAAGAAGTTGTAGTATGTTATTATAGAATAGTGTGACTATACATAACAATGTTAATCTTGTATTCAAACTGTTAGAAGAAAAGATTTTGAACATTTTCATCACAAATAAAAGGTGAATGTTTAAATACATAGATATGTTTAAAGTGATTTAAATAGAGTGTACAATGTATATATGTATTAAAATGTCACATTTAATGTATATTTTAACATATATTTTTATGTCATTATGAATTAGCTCAGAAGCTTTTAAGATTCATATTTTAAAAAATTTTAGATGAAAAAGTGATTCACATAAAACCTCTATCTTGGTCTCCAGCTGGCTGATTGCAAGTATGCAACATCAAGTCACTGGAATTTCCAAACTGTCAACCTGCTCTGTGCATTTCCAAATCATCAGCCCCTACCACTGTGACTGAGGGAGCTGATTCTCCACAATAAATCTTCCACTAACTTCTATGTGTACACATACTCACTGATTTTGCGTTTTTGAAAACCAAAATATAATGGTATACTTATTTATAAATGATTTACTTCAAAATTTGTTGTAATTGAAACCTATCTAAATGTCCAATATAAAATCTTAAGTGATCACTCATATCATATTTTCAAATCACATTACAATATTAGCTTATAATTGCATTTTTATATATTTATATGCTCTATACATACATGCATAATTATGTATATAAATACTAGTATATGCTGTACACATATTTTATGTTTATTGGTGCTTGTGTATGTATAATTAACAGTGAAATAAATATTTTTTAAATTTTGGTAGTAGAAAATTTCTGGAATGCAGAGTAATTTTAGAATGAACAGGATCAAGAAAATGATGAAGTAGACTAATTCCTTTAAGAAGTAAATTTCATAGATAAATTTTAAATAATTTCTCAGTCTTCTGGCTAAGATCAAGTATGATAAATTTTAAATAATTGTAAATCTATGTCACATAATTAACACATTGTTTTACTACATTATTGATAAATAATTCCAATAGGATAATTTTATTAATCTATGCAGACATAACTATCTACAGCTCTTGATATATTCTTATCATTATACATAAGTAATAAAGGTAATATATAAACGAGTAAGCTAGGGTTAATGACAATATAAATATCAGACATTTCAGATAGAAAAATGTTCCACTTAAAATTTAAGATAGACAAAGGACTAATATCTAGAACATACAAATCATTGAAAAAAATCAGACTCCCCCAAAAATTTAAACACCCAATTGAAAAGTGGACATATGAAATAAATAGACACTTCTCAGATGAAGAAGTACAAATGGAAAATAAATATATGAAAAAAAGATCTACATCACTGGTTATTTGAGAGATTCAAATTAAAACTCTGGTGAGATTCTATCTCACTCCAGAAAGAATGGCTATTATCAAGAAATCAATCAGTAACAAATGGTGGCTGGGTTGTGGGGAATAAGGAACCCTTCTCCACTGTTGGTGGGAGTGTAGACTGGTGCAAACACTATGGAAATTTCTCAGAAAACTAGGATTAGAGATCTGATTTGACTGAGCCATTCCTCTTCTGTGTATCTTCCCAAAACAAAAGCATCACACCACAGCAATATATGCACGCCCATGTTTTTAGCAGCACAGTTTGTAATAGCTAAATCTTGGAAACAATCCAAATGCCCATCAACCAATGAATGCATAAAAAGATATGCTTTTTCTATACAATGGAGTATTAACTCTACCATGAAAAGTTTAAGCTTGAGACATTTGTACTTAAATGTATGCACCTTGAATCTATACTCTTAAGTGAAATAACTCAGACAGATATAGGTAAATATCACATTGTTTTTCTGGTGTAAGAAATTTAAAGTATAAATATGAACCAAAATGTATAATAAACAATGTTTAATAAGAAAAACTTCTTCAAAAGGAAGGGGAAACTAAAGAGGAAGGAGAGGGAAGGAAAGGAACAACAACAACAACAACAAAAACGAGAAAAGAAGAAAAAAATGGAAATCAGGATTTTGTAAATAAAGAGGGAAAGAGGGGTTGAAGGAAGGGGAGGGGAATGGGAAAATAAGAAGGAATCAAGATATATCATGCACAAGTACAAATTCTCTATAATTATTTTTAATCTTCAATAAATTATTACTTTTTCTAGAATTGTATTTCTTTATTTTTAGTTAATTAAAAAATATATTAAATGGCACCTTAAGATCATAAGTACTTAATGGCACTTTAAATACTAAAGTTTTTAAGTACTAAATGACAGCTTAATATAGCAACACTTAAGAAATGATAAAAACTACCACCTGTGTTTAACTATTAATGAAGTAATATTTGAAATTTGAATATTTTTATGTAATTTTACATGCAAATACTAAAAACACCATAACCAATGTCCATGGAAAATGGGGCCAAGAAAATTGAAGTGATTTACACTGGGAGACCAAGAAATGTTCAAATAATTAGTTGATTTAAATTAAACATTTGAAATTAAATAATTTATTTAAGTCCAAAGAAAAAGGTTTTAGCTCATTTCTTGTTTCATGAATTCATTTTTTCTGATTACTTTCTTGAAACCATGTTCTAATTAACTCCCCATGATAATTTTCTTTGAAGCAAGCTTTCTACCATTAGTAATTATTTTACAGTTTAATAGTTTTTATCTAGCCTTTGAATTACACACACACACACACACACACACACACACACTTTGATTCATAAATGCTTCTGTTCATGAAAAATTTGATTAGAAAACACAAGTGCTCAGCAGAATTTTATATTTGCAAACTCCCAATCTGATGACAAGCACAATGGTGGCCATCTTCCCTGCATGAGTATGGCCAGAATCCAGGAGTGAATTAAGTTCACGAACCAAGGTACCACTAGAGTACTGCCACTTTGAGTAATGATTTTGATTGTAAACTTAAAAGGATAACTTGTATTACTTTCATAATGTCTCAATAAATTTAGCATGAAATATTTATACAAGTTTTTCTTTTCCTGAAGTGCGTAGATGTTACTCTGAAAGACCCTGTTTTGTGTGTGTGCTATTTCACAGCTTTTTTTTTCCTTATTGAGTTCATTGGTGCTTTTTAGGTATACAGTATAATTGCATTTATCATTGGGATCTCAAAGCATATATAGTTGTACATACAACATGCACAATTTATACAGTTGCATATATGATGTATATTTTATAGTAATTGTACAATGTACATCTAATTATATAATTATATTCTGAATTTTATAATGATTTAAATATAATTTTGAAATATAATTTTACTATTTATATAATCATATAATTAAACTTGTATGAGTAAACACATTATAAATATTTAAAAATCATATAACTGTTTGTTACCAGATTCCTTTGTTCTTCAACATTTTATTCAGTAGTATCCAATACTGTGTTCACTATAATCAGCATTTCATAAGAGGAATCATAAGTTACAAGATTCAGTTTATAAAATAAAAAGGTGAAATACATTTTATTGAGGAAAAAATTACTAGAAAACTAGAAAAGAACACCAGTATTCCTAGTTAAACAGACTGTTGAACTGCCAAGAAAGGAGGAGAATTAACACTGTGAACATAGCAAGCAAACCTTTTCTGGCTCACAGGAAAGGAATTTACATAGACGTTAATTCCTATTTCTGTCCTATATTGAATTTATGAAATAAGAGAAACTTTATTTTCTACTTTTATTTACTTTAGAAGATCTTGTCAAACATTTTTATAAGGGAGCAAACCTAAAATCTAAGAAAGAGACACGTGACTGAGAAGATTTATGGTCGAAGAAGTCTGACCCCATGGCTTCTACATGGTGTGCTTTTTTCTCAGTGTTATCCTAGAGATACCTTTGAACAAAAATGACATAATGACAAGAAGATTCTTACCAAAAACAAAAGTTTTCTGGTATAGATTCTTCCCTGGTATTTCCATTATACAAAGGGGACATTCTTAATTTTCTGACCACTCCCAAAATTCCAGTGTCCATCCCTGGGGACAAATCAGAGAAGAAAACTAAAAGGTTGCCTTTGGAACACTGCTATTGAGTTTGGTGTGCCAACCTGAAAATCAAGGCCATTAAATATGAAAATCCACTCATTGTCTCAGCCCAGATTGTGTCCTATTTTTCAGATCAGGCTTCCCATAGTCATAGCAACCCTAATAGGCAGAGGTGCAATGGACCACATCATTTGCACAGTGTCTTTCGCAGAGAAAAGTTTTGTCACAAATATGTGTGATTAATGCCTTCAACTATTATCTCTAATTGAACAGACATGAAAGGAGCCACTTTGTCATCCCAGATAAGCCTATCTTATTTCTATTAAGGCATATTCAGCCCTTAGTGAATTAATCTATTATTGCCTCGTCTTTGGCTACCATAACATGTTGTGGAAAGGCAGGGCAAAATTTGAGGAACTATTTGAAACACAGTTCCAATAATCCTCTACATATGAGTGTAAGAGAGGAGGGCAAAACTATTTAGTTCATAATTGAATGTGCTGTGTGGTTTACATTAGTATTAAGCAGTGGCTCTTTATTTTAATGCATTTATATCTGAACAGTGCATTACCTTAATATCACTAATTATTCAGCAAGATCTACAGAGTTCCTATATGTAACCCTAACTAAAGCACAGGAGCAACAGAGACCCAGGCCTCTTGTTAGTGTGTGTGTGTGTGTGTGTGTGTGTGTGTGTGTGTGTGTGTGTGTAAGAAGGAGAGAGAAAGAAGAGACAATCAGGGACAAAAATAGAGCCATAACATTTGAAGTAAAAGTAAGCACAATATTAATCAGAGGCATGCAGCTGTCATCATCTGTCTGATTGATGCAGAATACAGCTTGTGGGCAATACAGACACTGAAGAACAAATCCTTGCTCATGCAGTGACATTCATGCAGCAGGAATGGCCTCTCTGCCAGGGCTGCACAGAGAAATATTGGGTCCATGACTGGATAGGTGGAGGATTTGCATGCAAACTCCCCCAGTAGCTGTGTCTAAAGAACATACGAATAAAAACAGCATGAAATATAACATTTAGTTTAAGCCACACAATTCCACTTCACAAGTTGATGAATTATTTAAAGGATTCTTATAGCATTTACAGGTTAATAGGAAATGTAGAAAAATTACATGTAGCAAATTAAAATTGAAGGATAAATAAAACAACTTATTTCATTTTCTTTTCTTTTGAGACAGAGTCTCACTATGTAGCCCAGGCTGGCCTTGAACTCTTTCTGCCTCAGCCTCCTGAGTGCTGGAATTATAGGCATGTGACAACACACCTGGCATTTTCTAAGTAAATTGTAGTGCATATTTCTTTTCCTGTTAAACTTAAACTTCCATAATCTGTTTACTTTTAATTAGAATTTTACTTATAAAACAGCAAAATTAAATTTACATAGCACAAATATTTAAAATGCATTCTAGAATGACTAAAAATATAAATATAATTGTACTATATATTTAATTATATATGAACTATAAAGCTATATAATTGAACTATAAAGCTAAGATAGTATAAGATTAATTTTAGAGAACAAGAAATCTCACATGGAATTCACAATTTTAACATTAATTGTTTCTTTAAATTTCTCTATATAGAAAATGATACATAAGCTAAAATAAAATGATAGGGCAAAATTCTTACAGAATAAAATTATTTGATTATAATAGGTAAAATCTCTAAGCAAAAAGGACACTCAATTTGAAAGAATAGATAAAATTGTGAATAGATGTTCATAAAAATTCAAATGTCTAGTGTAAACTGCCACCAGGCACAACGCAAGCAATCTGCATCAAGAGAGAAATGAAAATACAAAAATTGAAATGCCATTTTGCTCACAAAAGAGTGGCAAGAAATTCAGTTTATCATCTGCATTTTCAAAATAGTATGAGAATAAAAGTACTTTTGTTATACTTCTAGTGCCCAAAAAAATGGATGTAGATATTGAAGAACAGCATTTCCACATCTGTTCATAAAATAAATCTCATTGATGTGCAAATCCGACAAAAAATATCTATCCCATGAAACTGAAATCCTATATACTGTTCATAATTGTATTGCTTAAATGTATGACCATACATAGGTAGCCTGAAATTTCATCACTAAGAATTAAACATCTCCTACTTGTCTCTGAGCTTTAACATTTTAACAAAAATTATCTTGGAGCAGCATGGCATGCTGGTTAGATGTCCACACTCTGAAATAAGTTTGTGGTCAAATTCTGGATCCACAAAATCTTTTCTTTTTCAACTTTGAAAAAATGCCATAATTTTCCTTTATTCATTTACCATTTCATTACAATTAGTTTGGTAAAATGCCTACAGAAAATTATTTTCTGTTATAAAAATTACTTTAAAAATATGCATATAGCACAAAAATGCACACACATTAAGTGCTAGTTTTGAATTTTACATACAGTTGCTCCAATCAATATACATATTTGACTTTGATTTATTGCATAAACATTCTGTTAACTCATACTCATCCTCTTCTAATTATCCCCAAGGTTTTAGCTTAGATACCACTTTTATCAGAAATATTTATTTAAAGCACAAAGCCTGGGCCAGACAGACATATTCAAAGGTTTCAGAGTTTGCTCTGTTTTCCCATTAGAACACTGATGTCTCTGGAATAATGGTGTTATTTTGATTTCTTCATTAGGACGCAAAATACCAGAACTATTATATTTAAAGTCACCACCTCTGGGGTGAAACAGATTAGCTCTGGCTCTTTCTTACTCTACATACTTGGCCACATGATCTCTCTCATGTATAGTTTATAAAGTCCCAGAGATCCTCCCTAGAGCATATAATAATGTTATTTTTGTAGACCCCTTAGCCCATATTAACAGCTAGAGCAAGTCCACAATAAGTGTTGGTGATATTATTCATCTACTTAAATCAATGTCCAGTGCAGAACAGTCACTTAAAAATTTTGGATAAATAGAACAAGAATTGTCTCCAGTAACATAAAATTCCACTATTCTTATACAAATAGAAATAACTTAGTCATTCTTATCCATCAATGTTCTCAAAACTTTCCAGTAAAGCACCCTAATACCTACACTTTCTAAAAGAAGGACAAAGAAGACAGCAGAAGCACAGAAATTTCCATTATCAGAAATATGAAAATATTCATAATTTTCAAATATTTTTAGATATTGCTAAAGACTATGAAAATAACCCTGTCAATCTGGGGTAATATATGTATACATTTAAAATGCATATGTATTTTACTTTAGGAATCCATTTTTAAAACTTTATAAAATAAAATAATAGTTAAGTGGGTAAAGATTCACAAGCAAGCATTTCAATGCATCATTATTATAGTGAAAATTTAGCAGCTACTTAATTTGGGCATATGTCCAATTATTTATGAGAAACCTATGGACTGTGTGCCACTTTCAAATAATTTGAATTAGAACGTGTATCATCCTTGAGAAAAATCTAGAACACTTAGGATCATGTCCCTGAAGTGCAGCTTTTGTGCTGCCAAGACTCTTGCCAAGTCAAAGAAACATTGTAAGTTGACAGGGACCAGAATGTCCACATAAGTATTACCTGAGAGAGACAGAGATCTGGGCAAACAAGTGTTAGCTGTAGAAATCACTGTGTTGCTCATATGCTAAGTCAGTTGTTTCATGGAATGCTGGTGAGATGATGGGAGCAAACAAGCAAATGATGTCCCTGCTCGGTACCTCAGTGTAAGGAATCTGGCCCTTCAATATTACTGAGTGCAGAGCAGACCTCCATGGACTACTGTTTTCCATGGTGGCTGCCACTGGACACCTTGGGCTCCTCTGGTCATTTTCTGTCTAGTCAGTGGCCACTGGACAATCCAGATTCCTTCTGGAAACTTTCCTGTCCAGCACACTGCCTGTTAGGAAGTTGTATCTTAATCCTATTTTTTTCTGGGTGGCACTTTAATAAGTCTTCTCACTCACAAGCTGTTTCTGAGTATTTTCTTTGATCTCTCAGTACCTACTGCGCTGCACAGCACATCTGGACTCTAGAGGAGACAAGGCTTCACAAGTATCATCAAACGGTGGGTTAGAAAGCAAAAAGTGCAAGTTTATTCTATTAGGTTATGTAACTAACAAGGTGTCTGTGGGCAGGTATTTTAAAATTAGTTAGTATAGAAAGAAAAGTGATATGCATAGAAAAGAAGAGATCCAATTCTCATAATTAGCAGATGACGTGAACTCCCACATAGACAACCAAAATTGACTAAAAGACTCCTGGAATTTAAATGCAAATTCAGCAATATAGCATGCTAGAAAATTAGTGAACAAAACTCAATGGTGTTCTTCTACAACAATAATAAACTCACTGAGAAAGAAATTAGAAAATCAGTACCATTCATGACAGCACCAACAGAATAAACATTTCAGAGTTAACATAAAGAAGGAAGTGAAGGAACTCTACAATTAAAACTGCAGTACTCTAGGGCCAGGGATTTAGTTCAGTGGTTCTACAACCTGCCTCACAAGCACAAGGACCCAAGCATTCAATCCTTGGTACCCTCTCCCCCACAAAAAATCTACAGTACTTTGAAAAAAGATCATAGAGGATATGAAAATTGGGCAGATACCCCTGCTCCGAGATGGGCAGCATCAATATTGTCAAAATTGCCATATTTGCAAAACTGATATACAGGTTAATGATAATCCCCATCAAAACAGCAACAGAATTCCTCATATAACTAGGGGAAAACCTAAAAGTCTTAGGGAAGCAGAAGAGACCTAGAATAGCAAAGCAATTCTGAGCAACGAGAGCAAAGCAATAGGCATCAAAGTCCAGGATATCCAATTATACTACAAAGCCACAGTGATAAGAGCAGCATGCTACTGGCACAAAAACAGATAGATGAATCAATGGAATAGAGTAGAAGATACAGAAAAAAACCCAGTTTCATTTGGCTATTGCATCATTGATAAAGGGGCTGAGAACACCTGCTGAAAGGAATATGGTCTTATTACTAAATGGTGCAGGAAAAACTGGTTATTCACATTCACAAGATTAAGTGTAGCACAATATCTTTCACTATGCATTAAATCAAGATGAAAATGGATCCAAGATGTAAATGTTAAAACAGAAACTTAAATATAAGGTAGATAAAACTCTTCAAGTTATAGGCATAGGCAAAGACTTCCTGAAAAGAACCCCAACTGCACAAGAAATATCATTGAGATTCAAAAAATGGGATCACATCAAATTGAAAATCTTGTGAAAAGCAAAGGAAACAACTGACAAAATGAAGAGAAAAATCTACAGAATGGAAAAACATTTCACTGGCTATTCCTCAGACAGAGGAAAAATATCTAGAATACATAAAGAACTAAAAAATTAGACCCTCAAAGTAAAAGACCAATCAAAAATGGAATACTACTCAGCCATAAAGAATGAGAAATTAGATTCATTCGTAGGAAAATGGATACATATTGAAGATATACTCCTAAGTGCAATAAATAAGTCACACATGTGTAAATACTGAATAGTTTCTCTGGTGTGAAAAACTATAATAGTACATAAGATCCTAATGAGATAATTGACCATATGAAATAGGAAGAAAAGGGCTAAAGGTGTAGGGAAAGTGGGAAGGGTAGGGAAAAGGTAATAAGGGAAAAGAAAAAAAATATGACAAAATGCAAAAATGGAAATAAAGTGTTTGTGAATGGGGAGGGGAGGAGAGGCTGAAGGGAGGGCAGGGACAAGGGGAAAAAGTGAGAACCAAGACCTGTCATGTAAAGGTACAAGATCCCAGTGATGAATAAAATCTCACTGTATACCTAAAATGTACCAATAAACTCAATAAAAGAAAAAAAAATTGGTAATTGAAATTATTAGTTCTCAGAAGTACAAATGGGCAATATATACTTTAAAAATGTTCAACTTATCTGACCATTGGGGGAATGAAAATTAATATAACACTGAGAGTCTATCTTCTTCTAGAAAGAATGGCTCTCATCAAGAAATCAAACAATAACAAATGCTAGAGAGGCTGTGGGGAAAAATAAACTTTATTGCATGGTTGATGGGAATGTACTGGTATAACTGTTATGGAAATCATTATGGAGATTAAATTGAGTTTATTGGTACATTTCAGACTCTAGAATAGAAACTGTCAAAAATTAGATGAGCTCAGGACCATGATAGAAGCCATGAAGGCCCAGCATAAGAAAGAAATGGAAACAATAGTTGCCCAACATAGGAAAGAAATGGAATCCATATCCATATTTATAGCAGCACAAATAATAGCTAAATATCGGAATTGACCAATATGTTTATCAAGAGATTAATTAATAAGAAACTGTATTTACACACAATGGATATTACTTTGCCATAAAGAAAGGTAAACTTGAGTCATTTGTAGGAAAATGAGTGCACCTTGACCATGTAATGTTAAGTGAAATAAACCAGCTACAGAAATCTGGCATAAAAATAATGAGAAAATTAAAGGATAATAGAAAATAGGTAGATAGGTCTTTTGCAAATGGAAAGGGAATGAGAGATGAAGAGATGAGTGAGGGAGGGAAGGCGGAGAGGATGTAAAAAGAACTCAGATGTGTTATACACAAGTACCAAATCCCAGGAGAAAATGTAATCACCATGTACTATGAACATGTAGTAATAAAATAGAAATTGACCATATAGTTAATATGTATAACAATGGTAAATCAATATTGTATAGGAAACAGGAAGGCGGACGAAATGATGGAAGATGGGGGAGGGAAGAGCACAGAAAGTGAAATAAAAATTATTAAGTTGTGTTGAGCACATGAGCCAAACCCACAAGATAACTGTAACCATTATGCCCAACATGTGATAGTAAATTTTTTTTTAAATCAAGAAAATTATGTAAGACATCTTCCTAGGCATGCCATTTATTATTTAGAACAGCTGTGTGGGTAGAAGAAAGAGGATAACATTTACACTTGACAGAAGGGCATCACATTAAGTGCATTTCACATTATATTTTTCCCTCAGGGCTTGTCTCATTTTGCACAATATGAAGCAAATAAAATGGAAGCAGAAAGGCTTATATCCACCTGCTGGAGTATTAGAAAACAATTTGATATTTCTCAGACATAGAAGTACAAACACATGAAAAAATGTTCAACATCTCTAGCCATCAGAGAACTGCACATTAAAACAGCACTGATATTTCATCTCACTGCAGAAAAATGACTGCCATCAAGAAATCACCAATAGCAAATACTAGAGAGACTGCTAGGGAAAGAGAAACTCATCATCACTGATCAGAGTGTAAATTCATACAGCTAGTATGGAAGTCATTATAGAGATCCTAAAAAAAAAATTAGAAATTCCATTTTACCCAGCTATTCTCCTTCTGGACATCTTCCCAAAAAGAGTTAAAGTCATCACATTACAGTGATCCATGCAAAACCATGTTTATGGCAGCACAATCAGGCATTGATAAATCTTAGAAGCAGTCTATATGCCCATCAACAGATGAATGGATAAAGAATGTATAGTACTTGTACACAATATAGTACTACTTGCCATAAATAAAAATAAACGTGAGTCATTGTAGGAAAATGGGTGTGCCTTGAGATCATAATGTTAGGTGGAGTAACTCAGACACATAGGCTTAAATATGGCATGGTTTGTCTTATGTGAAATATTCAACATATAAGTGCAAAATAAAAGACAGACAATAGGAAAAAGATAAAAAAGTTATTGCAGGCTAGCATGACCAATGTATTTAGAAATATCTTTGATTTAGAATCAGTCTTATGTGTTTTGTGAATTTTCATCCTGTTACTCCAGCTGTTAACCTGTATTTAGAATAATTAATTTGATAAAGATTAATGAAAGAAACAAATTAAATTAATGGTGCTATTTTTTTAAAATGTGGTGAAGGGGAAGGGGAGGAAAAATTAATTAAGATGTATTGTGTATGTGTACGAAATCCCCACAGTGAATGTTATCACTGTATAATGCAGACTTGTACTAATAAAAAATAAGAAGAAAAACAGTCTAAGACACTCCCGCATCCCATGTTTGGAAATTAAAGAAGGGAATGCTAGAAAAATAAGGACCCACAGGTGATAGAAGCTCAGCAACAATGCACATAAAATTCTTTGGTGCATTTGGCTGACCCTTCATCAGCCCATGAGCAGAGACGCCTGAGGAATGTGCAGAGTCAAGCAGAAAGATGGAACACCCACTGTGGGGCAGATAGGACCTGGAGAAAGAATTTTCCCATGGTACTACAATTTTTAGTTTCATAGTTCATATTTGAACATTTTTATCACCTCCATTTTTTCCTACACAAGTTCATTTTTTGCCTCTTATGACCAAATGTTTGTCACTTTATAATAATGTAATTAAAACTTTGTGCATTAATTTCTTCATCCCCAAATCTGTAGGGAGATTTACTCTAGGGTCCATATTTTTTCCTGTCAATAGTTCATATGTTCCTGTTTCTTCACATATTTAGTAGTGTTTCTATTGGATACTGCACACAAATGTAATAAAAGGAAATATGTATGTTTCAGTGTAGCATACATAGAATATATATGTGTGTGTGTGTGTGTGTGTATAAAATGCAGTACATACAGAAACATACTGTACCTTTGCAATTATTCTGTCTTCCTTACTATATATGAAAAGTACTTTAGAGATCCATTTATGAGACTAGGCATTGATTCTTAAATTATTGTTAAACTAGTCTATATTTAAGAAATTGTAAATGGAAGTTTAAAATTTCTGTTTTCATATTTTCAGTGCTAGTAAATTATTAAATCTATCAACTAATCCTTAGTTGTGCAAGTTTCTATAATCACTGATTAATTCTTGTAGCCTCTGGAGGATTTCTTAGTAATTTTTATATAGAAATTTCTGCATTCTGTCAATTATCTTATGTGTCTACTCCTTCTAAGCTATTTGAATTACATTTATTTTCTTTGGATTGAACAGACAGGACCACTAGCCATGTAGCACAGTATACAGATTTTTGACACATTTATGATAGCATGCATCTATAATTGCAATGACATACAGAATAGTTTTCCTACCCTAAAATCTTCTGTGCTCCACCTATTCATCCCTCACCTCAAATTTCTGGTAACTACTTAATTTTTTACTTTCTCCATAGTTTTTCCCTTTCCAGAATGTGTTATAGTCATAGTCACACAGTATAAAGGTTTCTCTGATTGGCTTGTTTTACTTAATAACATGCATTTAATGTTCCTTCTTGCTTTTTCATAAATTAATAACTCACTTCTTTTTAATGCAGCATGATAGTTCATTGTCAGGATATACCATGAAATCTATAGAAACACATCTGTTTAGTATGAGTAAAGCTAATATAAACATATATCTTGAGCAAGTTTCTGAATGGGAATAACTTTTCAACACTTTGAAGAAAATACCAGAGAGCACAAGTGTGGAATTGCATGATATGAGAATATGTTTAGTTAAAGATAAAAAGAAACTACCAAACCCTGTACCCAAGTTGTGCCATTTCACCTCCCACCAACAATGACTGCACATTCTTCTGGCTTCACATCCTCACAGGTATTTGATGTTGCTGACCCTTTAGAATTTGGCAACTCCAAAATGTGTTTAGTGCATCTGTTTCAATTGGTATTCACTTAATGACATATCATTCAAAGCATCATATCATATTTATTTTAAAACTGCTTCTCTTCTTTGGTAAGGAGTTTGTTCAAGACTTTTGTGCATTTTAAATTGGGTTTTTAATTTCTTATTGTTACTTTAAAGGTTCTTTATATAATTTGGATATCAGTCCTTTACCATATGTGGCTTGTTCAAGTTTCTTTTCTCAGATCTAGTACACTTAAGCTGAGATTTAATTATTTTTAATAATTAAAGAATTTTGGTATGATTTGTCTTCACATAATTTGTTTCAAATTAATATTGACTTATCCAAGACAATTTTTACATACCTAGTTCTACACTTCTCCATTATACAATTGACATAGTATCACTCTTATACATGTAGTACATAGATAGGGGTTTTAGTTGTTCCTTGGGCAATCATATTTCCTCTGCAGAAATTAAGAGAAAAATAAGTATTTAAACCAAATACATCTAGTTGAATGTATAGAATTTCTATAGTTTTATACATGTGTGCTATTAACATTGTTCTACATTGCTCTCTGTATCTGAATTACCATCTGGTCCTATTTTCCTCATTCTAAACCATGAGCTCATTGCGTTGTTTATAGAACGGGTCTTTACTGAAGGAACCTGTCAATTTTTGTTTATGTGAGTATGCTTTTACTTTGATTTGAGTGATAATTAGATGAATATAGAATTAGAGGCTGACTTTGTTGTTAGCACTTTTAATGTAACATTTCATATCTTTTGATATTGATATTTTTGATGAGATGATATCTGATAATTACATCATTACATGCCTGCAACCTGTCATTTTTCTTTTGCTGTTTTCAATATTTTTTATTTATTTTATCTCTCAGCAGTGGCTATATATGAATATCTTTGTAGTAATCTTATTTGTGTCCAGTACACTCTAAAATTGTGCACTTTTTGGGTATTCAAATAATGTTGGGAGTAAAGATTATGGTCAAATGCCAAAAGCAATGAGGGTCTCACTCTCTGTGACCTGAGCCATGTGTGCTGAGGATCATATTCAAAGGTACAGCAAATTTGCAACATTTCTTTTGCTCAAATTTCCATGGTAATTTCCCTCAAAGTTTCAAGTCTTCAAGGTGCACACAAACTTTAACAGTAACCTGGAACTGTGTAGTAGGCCAATGTCATTGCATTCCTACAATTCTCTCACTTCTGAACACTCAGTAAGGGATTTCTAAGAGCTTTATCACCAGCTCCTAAATGCACTCTTTCTAGTAATTAAGACTATAATTTTGCCACTTTTACAAGTGAGAATGAAATCTCTGCAAGATAAAATGTACCACGCTACTGTCTTACACAACACAAAACAGGTTATTATAAGTAGCTACATATGATCCTCAATAGTCATAGATTCCATATTTACAAAGTTATCTTCTGGCTAAAATTTATTTGAAATCCTCAGATAAACACTCAGAGACTGTGGGGATCACGCACAAGTATACTCAGACAGATGGAAACTTTAAGTGACACACAGTCCAATTCAAGGTTGAAGAAGGCAGTTTTCCCCTTTGTTTTATTCTCACATGTTAAAGATGTATCATTTTCACAGTGTATTCATTGCCAAGTTTTTCATATTTTTGTTCATTTTGGTTGTGATTTTAAATTGCTCCAAGAGCCTGATGCTAAGTTCAAGAGGACTGTGATATGTTGCACATAGAAAATACGTATGTTATATAATTCATTGCAGTATGAGTTACAGTGATGTTATCCCTGAGTTCTATGTTAATAAATGAGTAAAACACACTCAATAAGGTGTCTTTAAACAGAAACACCCATGGATCAAAAATAACAACTGCAGTCACGGCAGTGGTGAAAGAGGAACCTTCTAAACTTGTTGGAAGGAATGTAAAGTAAAACCATTATGAAAATTGGTGTGGAGATTTCTCAAAGAACAAAAATTAAAAATTCCATTTGACCCAGCTAATTGTAGGTATCTTCCTCAAAGAGCTTCAGATATCACACTACAGTGATACATACATAGCAATGTGTACAGCAACACAATTCATGATAGTTTAATTCTGGAATCATCCTGTATATTCCTCAACAGATTATTGGATAAAGAAAATGTGGTATCCATTGGTAAGTGAGCAAGATTCTGGGGGGCAGCTCTGCGGACCAGAGTGCCGTGGCTGCCAGTGGATCCCAGCCAGAGGTGGACTCCAATCCCAGAGGCTTCAGTACACTGGCCCAAGCCAAAGAGCTGCAAAGGCACACAAGCTTCAGCTAGAGGCCCACAGTACCATTGGCCACAGCCAAGGGCCCACCTGGAAAAGAACTACAAGACAAATAAGCAACAGCCAGAAGCTTGCCCTGATACCATTGATTAGTGAGTGGAGACCCTGGCCAGAACCTATACAGATAACAGGAACTGGGGTTCAAAGCACCCAGCCAAAGGTGCTCCTAGATAACAGCTACATAGGGGCCCCAATGCGGGGCACACATCAATACCATCCCAAGTGTGCATAGGCCCCAGCCAGAAGTCTGCCCAGACAACAGGTCTGCTCAGGGATCCAGAAAACCCCCATTCTGAACTCAGGAACTGGTGTACTGGGGAGCAGCAGAGTAAATGCTTCTTGGTGGCTTGCTGAGAATTGAAGACCACTGCGTGAGAAAAAAAGTCACCTCAAAAAAGGTGAAGCAGGCTTCATCCATTGAAATGACAAGAAACAGAAACAAGTCCCAAAACCAGCTCTCAGACAATCTAAGGCAAGGCCAAAGGGAAACAAAATGGCACAATCTAGTACTTAACCATTTCAAGTCCCTGAACTGGTAACAAAAGAGGATCTGGAAAAAAGAGGACAGAAATAATTTCTCAGGCAACAGCTGAGGTTGTGCCCATCATGAAAGACATGATTAATAAGTCTGGAGCAGACACAGATTAAAAAAAAATAGAGTAGCTGAGGAACATGAAAGAATACCATCATAGGAGACAAATGGAATCCAGAAGACAGATGCAAACTGATTTCCAAGAGGTTAAAATCTCCAGTGAAAGCTTACACAGCAGAATGAGCCAATGTGAAGAAGGAATTTCAGATATAAAAGATAGAATTGCAGTTAGTGATTAGGAAAAGAAAAATTTCTTAAAAATAGTAAGGGACCATGAGAAATCAATCCACCAGCTGCTAGATGATGCAAACAAGAATAATATAAGACTGATTAGAGTTAATGAAGAAAAGAAACAGGAGAGAGTGCAGATGATATAATTTTCACAGACATAATGGCAGAAAATGAAGTACAGATAAGTGAGGCATATAGAACTCCAACTAGCCATGATAACAAAAAATACTATACATAGGCATGCAATAGTCAAGATTCCAGAAAAACCACAGAAGAACAAAATTCTACAAGCAGTCAGAGAAAAGAAACAAATCACATACAAAGAAAAGCCTATCAGAATCACAGCAGAGTTCTCAAAGACACCCTCAAGGCAAGAAGAGCTTGGAGTAATGTATTTCAAACCCTAAAGGAAAGCAGCTTCCAACTCAGACTGATGTACCCTGCCAAACTATCTTTCAAAATCAATGGTGAAATGAAATACTTCATGACAAAGAACACCTTAGGAACTTCATGAATACCAAATAAGCACTGAAAAAAATTTTAAACAATATCCTATCTGAAGAAAATAAAGATCACAACCCCAGGAAACCTAGAAGAATAAATACATCAGGTACAACAAGAAATTAAATGCAAAGAGGGAGAATCCAACAAAAAGAAAGAATCATGATAAGGATGGTGTAAATTCACCAATCAAAAGAAATTGACTGGCAAGATGGGTCAAGAAGCAAGATCCAACAATGTGCTGCATACAAGAAACTCACAATTCAAAAAGAAACTCATAGACTGAAAGTTAAAGTGTGGAAAATAATACTCCATGCAACAGGACACCCTCCCAAAAAAAGACTGGAATAGCTTTCCTCTATGCAGATCAAGTGGATTTCAAACAACACTGATTAAAAGAGTCAAAAAAGGACACGATGTCCCTGTAAAGGGAGCAATGCAAGAGGAAGAAATGACAATCATTAATAAATGTTCACCAAAACATTAAGACAACCAACTATGTAAAACAATTACTAACAGACATGAAATGTCAAATAAGCACTAATACAATAGTGGTAGGGGAATTCAGTACTCCCCTGTGACAAATAAATAGATCAACCAGACCAAAAAATAAACAATGTAATACCATAACTCAATCAAACTCTTGAACAAATGAACTTAACAGATGTTTATAGTGTGTTCCACCCCATAAAATCAGAATACACATTCTTTTCAGCTATACATGGGTCGTTCTTCAAAATAGACCACATATTCACTCATAGAACATGTTTAAGTAAGTATTAAAGAAATAAAGTTATTCTGTGTATATTATCTGACCATAGCACAATGAAATTGAAAAGAAGCCCCAAGAATTTCATAAACACATGGGAATTGAACAGCACACTTCTGAATAACCAGTGGGTCACAGAGAAAATTAAAGAAGAAATCAGACATTTCCTATAATTAAAAGATAATGCCTATTCAACTATCAAAATATATGGAACACAATGAAAGCAGTCTTATTACAGAAATTCATAGCAGTGAATACTCATATTAGGAACACAGAGTGGGCTCAATTACACAACCTGATGCTGAACCTCAAGCTTTTAGAAAAAGAAGAACAGAACAAACCCAAAGCTCACACATGGAAGGATATTATAAAGATCAAGGCAGAAATCAATCCAATGGAGAGTAACAGACTGATATGAAAAATCAATGAAGGAAAGTGTTGGTTCTTCAAAAGAATAAATAAAATTGCTTAGCCAAACTTATCAAAAAAGGAAAAAAAAAGGCCCAGATACATGTAATTAGGAATGAAAAGAGTGAAATTACTACAGACCCAGCAGAAATTCAGAGGATCATCAGCACCTACTTTGAGAAACTATACTTCAATAAGATGGAAAATAGAAAAGAAATGGACAGATTCCTAGGTACAGATGAATTACCAAAGTTGAAGGAAGAAGATGTAAAAATTCTAAATGACAGTATCAATCAATGAAATTGAAAAGATGATTGAAAACTTTCCAACTAAGAAAAGTCCAGGTCCTGATGGCTTCACTGCTGCACTTCTGCAAGCCATTTAGAGAGGAACTACTGCAAATTCTAGTTAAACTCTTCAATTAAATTGAAATTGAAGTAGTACTTATGAATGCATTCCTGGAAGTAAGTATCACTTCAATCCACAAAGCACAAAAAGACCCAATCCAATAGGAGAACTATAGGCCAATCTCACAGAGATACAAAAATCCTTAAGAAGATACTGGTAAATAGTATGCAGAAGATCATCAAGAGGATCATACACCCTCATCAAGTGGGATTCAACCGAGAGATGGTTCAACATATTCAAAGCAATAAATGTAATACACTATATTAATACAGCCAAGGATAACCATATGATCATCTCAATAGATGCAGAAAAAGCATATGACAAAATCCAACACACATTTATGATAAAAACCCTCCAAAATTTGGGATAAACAGTCTACCTCAATCTGATAAAAGCCATCTATGAAAAACCAACAGGCAATATCATATTAAATGGTCAAAATATGACATTCACACTAAAATCAGGAACAAGATAAGGATGCCCACAATCACCACTCCTGTTCAATGTAGTTTTGGAAACATTAGCCACAGCAATTAGACAAGAGAAAGACACAAAATGAATAAAGATAGGAAATGAAGAGTTCAAATTGTGTTTATTTGAAGATGACACAATAATCTATATAGAAGACATCAAGAACTCCACCAAAAGTTTTTTAGACTTAATAACCAAATTCAGCAAAGTAGCTCAATACAAGGTCAACACACAAAAATCAATAGCTTTTCCGTACACAAAAAACAGACTCAGTGAGAGAGAAGTGGGACAAACAATTCCTCTCACAATAGCATATTGAAAATTGAAATACCTAGGAATCAACCTAACAAATCAAATACCTTTTCTCTAAAATACAGCACTCTTGAAAAAAGAGATTGAAGAGGATATAAGAAGATGGAAAGCATCTCTTGCTCCTGGAAAGGAAGAATCAACATAGTGAAAACAGCCACACTTCCAAAACTGCTGTATAGATTCAATGCAATCCTATTTGAAATACCAGCACCACATTTCACAGACCTTGAGAAAACAATCCAAAAATTCATTTGGAGTGAGAAGATACCTAGAATAGCAAAAGAAATTCTAGGCAATAAAGACAGGTAGTGGGTATCACAGTCTCCGACTTGAAACTATGCTATAAAGCCATTATGATAAAGCAGCATGGTACTGGCAGAGAAACAGGCCTCTGAACCAATGAACAGATTAGAAGATGCTGAAACAATTCCGCACAAACAGCCACAACAACTTTAATAAAGCTGGCAAACCCCCTCACTGGAGGAAAGATAGCCTGCTTGATAAACGTTTCTGGAAATATTGGATTTCATCTTGCTAAAGATTAAAACTAAATTATATCTCTCCCACTTAGCACTTTAACACTAAACTAAAATAAAAATGGATTAAAGATATAAATATTGAAACAGAAACACTAATCTAGCAGAAAGAGTGGTTAGGTAGAACTCTTGGAGACATTGAGGTAGGAAAATATTTTATGAACAGTTGCCTGTGAACTAGCACAAACAATCAACAAGTGTGACCTCTTCTTATTAATAAGCTTCTGCACAGCAAGAGAAATAACCAAAAGAGTGAAGAGACAAGTCACAATATGCAAAAAATTTTCACCAAGTGTTTCTCAGACAAAAGTGTACTATCTAGAAAATATAACAAAATAAAAAAATCAGACCTCCCAAATATAAAGACCCAATCAAAAAATGGGCATCTGAGGTGAACAGACATTTATCAAACAAAGAAATCAAATTAACAAATGAACATGAAAAAAATGTTAAACATTTGAGAGATGTAAATTAAAACAATACTAAGATTCCACCTCACCTCAGAAAGGTGGCTGCTGTCATGAAATCAACGCATAAAAAATGCTGGTGTGGCTGTGAGGAAAGAGGAACACTGCTCCACTGCTGGTTGAAGTGTAGGCCGGTCCCGCAACTGTGGAAATCAATATGGAAATATCTCAAAGAATTAGGATTGGATGTCCCATTTGACCCAGCTCTTCTCCTGCTGGTTATCTTCCCCAAAGAATTAAAAGAATCATACCACAGTGATATTTGTGCACCCATGTTAATAGCAGCACAATTCCTGACATTTAAAACTTGGAAGCAACCCAATTGCCCATCAACTGGAGATTGGATAAAGAAAATGTATTTGTTTGTTTTTTTTAATAAAATGGAGTACTACTCAGCCATAAAGAATGAGAAACTAGAGACATTTATAGCTAAATGGATGCACATTGAGGAGATACTGTTAAGTGAAATAAATTGGACATGCATGTGTAAATACTGAATAGTTTCGCTAGTGTGAGAAACTGAAAGTATAAATAAGGACTAAAAGGCATAATAGATAATGTGAAATAGGAAGAAAATGTGTAAAGGGGAAGGGGGAAATGGTAGGGATAGGAGAAAGGAAAGAAGGGAATGGAATTAACACGAGTAAAAGAAAAAAAATGGAACAAAATATTTGAGATAGGGAGGGGTAGATGGGTTGAAGGGAGGGCAGAGGACTGGGGAAAAATAAGAACTAAGATGAATTATGTAAAGGTTCAAATTTCCAATAATGAATGCCATTATATTTTATACCTTAAATATACCAATAAAATTAAATTTAAAAAAATAAAATGTGGTGATCTAAATACAATGTAATAATATTTGGCTATAAAGAAGGACGTGTTGGAGACTTTCATAGGAAAATGGATGCACCTGAAATACATTTTGAGTAAAATAAACCAGACAAAAAAATTTAAATACCATGTAGTATCTCTCATTTGAGTAAGGTAGAGTACAAATAAAAAGTAATAAAAGATGGATAGAAAGAGACAGAGAAATGGATCTCTTGCTAATGAGAAGAGGCCTAAGAGACTCAGGTTGAAGGGTGAAGGGGAAGGGAAAGGAAAAATAGCTGAATAAAAGTATGCCAAATGAGGGAACCTAATGACCTCAATGAACATAAACATTATAACATCACAACTAAGATAAGGTAAGATTAATGATATCATTGAGAATGGAAATGGGGAAAGGCAAAATAGAGGAGGAAGCAGGGAAGGGAAGGGAATTTTATAAAGAAACAAGTTGTGTTGTGTATGTGTGTCCACTCCCTAGATGGCTGTAAACTGCTTGTACCACAAATATGTGCTTATAAAACAAATAACGAAGACACAAGTACATACATGAGAGACTGTGTTGTTCAGTTCATGACCTTACTGTAACCAGAGGCTGAGAGGGACTAGTGAACTTCCTCTAGGGCCAATGATTCAATGTTCACAAATTCAGCATATTAAAATCAGTACCAAGAGTAAAGAGAAGGTACTATGTCTCTCATGTTATCCAACTTTGGGTATTTTTAGTAGCGTGAAATTGCTGTTAGTGATAATTTGCTATAGTTATATAGCTCTTGGTTTCAGGATTCTTCAGTCTTCTCAAATTGTGATTCCTGCAAGGATAACTTATTGCTTATATTTTCTCTATTTTTTTTCATGGTTGGTATATTGTAGTTTATTTATTTGGTAGCTACTATACAATATTTTTTGTTTTATGATTTATTGGCTATGAAAATTATAGTAAATACAAATATTTTGAAGATATTCTGTATAGTTAGTTTTGTGGCTTTCATTTACATGATTTTTTAAAAAAAATATTTCTCTTTAAAAAAAGCTAAAACTTGGAAACAGCCCATTTGCCCATCAGTTGGAAACTGGATAAAGATATGGTTTTTCTATAAAATGGAGTAGTACTCAGCCATAAAGAATGAGAAATTAGATCCATTCATAGGAAAATGGATGCATATTGAGGATATACTCCTAAGTGAAATAAATAAGTCACACATGTTTAAATACCAAATAGTTTCTTTGGTGTGAAAAACTGTAATAGTACATAAGATCCTAGTGAGACAATTGACAAAATGAAATAGGAAGAAAAGGGTTAAAGGTGTAGGGAAAGTGGGAAGGGTAGGGGAAAGGTAATAAAGGGAAAGGAAAAAATATGAAAATATGGAAATAAAGTGTAAATGAGGAGGGAAGGAGGCGACGAAGGGAGGGCAGGGACAAGGGGAAAAAATGAGAACCAAGACCTGTGATGGAAAGGGACAAGATCCCAATAATGAATTTAACTGTTATGTATACCTAAAAGGTACCAATAAACTAAAAGAAAAAGCTACAATTTGAAAAATAAAAGCCTAAAGTATTTAGAATTGCCTCATACCAAAATGTTCACCTTTTGTACAAATTTTCTTTCAAAGGTAATAAATGTGTTGAAAATGAATAGAATACATATTTGGAAGATAAAGAAAATTGTTAGGTGAATAATTTTGTAATATACTTAAAAATAATAGAGCATCATCCATATGTCACTCAGTTTTCTTCCATCACATAGTTGATACTTGCCTGAGACATAACCGCATCTGGAGTGATATACATGAACAATAGTTATATTCTTTACTTTTAATTCTTTTTTTTTTTTTTTTTTTTTTTTTTTTTTTTTTTTTTTTTTTTTTTTTTTTTGGTGCTGGGGATTGAACTCGGGTCCTTGCGCTTGCAAGGCAGGCCACCGAATCGCTGAGCTAATTCCTGGGCCCAATTCTTATATAATTTTGAAGTAATGTTTTGCTTAATTTGTTGCTCTTTTTGAAATTTGTAAGCATGATACATATTATTTGTACTACTGTAAATGACCATACGGGTTCTCTCCATTTTTTTCTATCCTCAAATATGCGGCTATATGAATATCTGCTATGCTTGACAGTTTATATATAGTCTGTGCATAGTGGTACTTTTAGGAACAGATAGTATTCAAATCTTATAATTTAACAGATAATGTCATAAATGTTATAAAGAAGATGATAACTCTTAAAGAGCCACAGTTTTGTTAACAATCTCTATTGTAATAGTGATAGTTGAGATTTTTAAATTTTTTTCTCTAATTAATAATTTGGCTAAATATCTTCCAGTGTGATTATCTTCTACTTGTTTTATTTTTAGATCATTCTCTTTAAAATTCTATGGAAGGGTTTTTTTGTTGTTGTTGTTTGTTTGCTTTATATTTTTCATTTGAGTTAGTAATTTTTCTATTGTTTCATATTTTAGATATTATTACTTTACTAGATTTTTTTAATGTTCAGTATTGTATTCCACATGGCAACTGGCATTCGTGTTTTCTTGATATCTTTTAATGAATATAGTGTATACATGTTATATATTTTATATATTATTTTAATGAATTTAATTCTTCATTGCGTTATAGTTTAATTACGTCTTTTGATCTATTGTTCTTTTATTACTGAATCTCTGAAATATTATGTTTCATTCAAGAATCAAGTCTTTGAAATATACTAAGAAATAATCTTGTGGACATGTCAAGTAGAATTGAATTTAATTTATTATTCATCTTGGGACATTTTCCACTTCAGTAAGGTTGAATTTTCCAGTGTGTAAACCTGATTTATCTCCCTAGCTTTTCTGAGTGTATTTCTTTTTATACAAATGTATAAATTTCCCTTGGAAATCCTTGCAGACACTGAAATTTACTGCAGTGCCCCTTTTGTATCCACACCAGCTCACTGCACTTAACATCTCAAGTATCTTCAATTTTGTATCTGAATCTTAATATTTTCTGCACTCAGATGTCTGTATCTGTGCCATCGTTTCCCACTCTTAGTTAAAAGTATTTTATATGTTTCTCACACTGTATTTGTAGATTAATCAGACACAGAATCTGTCTTATCCATTCTTGAACCTAGCATACTATAGTCCTCAAATTAGATTCTCAGTAAATGTATACTTACTAAAGTGTAACCAATAAAATTTAACCTAAATTTAATGAATAATTATTGAACACATGATGATATAATGCAAAAATATTGTTGGAATTTTAAATAAAATTATGGATACCTCATCATCTTCCTTTTTTCTCATACCTCTTTCATTATTCCTGCAGATCTTGTTGACTCAATTCTTTGTTCAAACTGCTGTATCAAAGTAGCTTCTACTGATTTTTTTTTCTTTTTAATTGAGTTTGTTGGTACATTTTAGGGATACAGTACAGTTACATTCTTTGTTAGGATCTTATACCTCTACATGACAGGTCTTGGTTCTCATTTTTTCCCCTTGTCCCTGCCCTCCCTTCACCTTTCCTCCCTTACTGAATTATTTATGAACACAACTTACTGCTCTCAGCAATGGAGGCTGTGAAGTCCAGGATGCAGTCAGCAAATTTGATGTCTGGGGATGTCCCTCTCTGTTAATTCTTACTTAAATGTCATAATTTTGAAAGTGTTTTTCAGGACAAATCTATGTAAAACATCATTGTTCAAACCCATGGCCTGCCCTTTAGATTTAGCCTTTATGCCACTCCCTGCTTTTTATATTTTTTTCTGTTGTATTTTTCATCATAACACTACCACCAAACATCGGACTTGTCTTACCATTCAACATGTACAAAACTGTATAAATATATACTCTTGGTAAAAATTTATTTATTTTATTTAGTGTTTTTCTGTTCTCATTTTAGACAGTAAAGTATAATAATGAAGAGTTTTTCCATTTCATTCATTTCTGTGTAGTGTTAAGAACAACTGTCTAACACATGTTATTAACGCATGCTGAAAATTGAATTGGATGATTTTAACAAAATTATATGAATGAAAAAATTTGAAAAATATTTTAACATTAATTTTTAAATTATAGGGAAGATATTTATGTGTTCCTAAATAGTTTTATACATGGTCATTTTTAGTTCCATACCTTTTACTAGCTTATTACCTGTATTCACTACTGTATAAAGTTTGGGTCATAAATAAACAATAAAGAGCACTGATTTATAAGAGAAATAATCAAAGAATGCTATGACTTTCTTATTTATATTTTAATTGATTTGCATCCAAATTCATCAAATCACATTCCTGAAGAATTGGACAAATGATTTGTGAGAATATAGAAAATTTTAGACAGGAGTGTTGATGTTTAATTTGAAATCATTTTTATAATGCTGCACATGCTTGAAGGGGGATTTCTCATTAATTGAGATCATATTTCAGATGCACAGTGTGGAACCCATTAACGATGACCTTGTGAGAGGAGGAAACATGGGAGCACTAGTTAGCATGACAGAATCCTTCTTTAGAAGTACACAGTTGGTGCTGAGAGCAGATGTTTACCTCATTAATAACAAGTTTTATAATATTTATCCTTTAACTATTTTAAAATAAATTCTAATGGAAGTAAATGCCAATGGCCACTTTAAAAAAATGTTTGATAAATTATTACTGAAATACAAGGAAAGAAAACACATAAAACTGTAGCAAAGATAATCCTGAATATTAACATTCAAAAAATTTAATTATTTAACTATTGCTGCAACATCAATCATCACAAATTTAGTAGATTAAAACTAAATTTTATAATTTCTTCAACTTTTATAATTTACATTGGCTGGGTGATGGTTCTGTTCGTTGCACAAATATTACTAAAGTGACTGTCATTAGTTAACAAGACAAGTGTCTAGGAAGGTCAACCATGGCTTACTCATGTGTTTTGAAAATGCTGAAAGTCAGCCGAGGTAGCTTAGTTTTTCTCCTCCGTGGCTCTCATTTTCACGAAGTTAGATTTCTAGATAAAATGGCAAGAGTGTTCCATAACATTCCAGTGAACAATGGTGATTCTCCAAATCTTGTGGCTTGAGCTCTGGAACTCACACAGTGTCGTCTCTACCACTATCTGGTGGTTGTAGCAGGTCACGAGGGCTGTGGTGATTTAAAGGTTAGGGAAACAGCTGTATTATTAACACAGGTGCTACCAGAATCCATGATTGCATTTAACTTACCTTAATGCCACCAGATTGATTTATCCACTTTTGCACTAAGCACTGAGTCATAGTGGTGGCATTGAAAATATTACATTAAGATTTATAGGGGCCGGGTATTTAGCTCAGAGGTTCTGCCGCCTGCCAGGCAAGCACAAGGTCCCAAGTTCGATCATAAAAGGCTACTAATTAGAAGATTTAAAGAAAGATTGAAAACTGATCAACATAAGAATCAAAAGTGATATGAAATTTCATAGCTCATTTTCTATTGGTTGTTTTGTTGCTCAAGCAATATTTATTATTTTATTTTTATTGAGAAAAAGTAAAATTTAAATAAAAGTGTTTGCCTAATCAACATGAGGTTAACACCAAAATTATCTATAAAATAAATTATAGATACAATCGAGGTTCACTGTGTTACTAGATTAGCAGAATATAAAATTGTAAATGTAACATTGACCACACTGATTTTCCAATACTTGTGAGAAGACAATACTATAAAGTTTCCCAAGTGGATCAAACTTCCTTTTTTAAAAGTGGGATGCTTGGCTATGTTGCCTATCGTATAGCAACCAGAGCATTAGGTACTGTAATTAACATTACTCTCAGAAGAAAGATGTGACACCAAACATAATGCCAGATCAACACTTTTGTTTTTGGTTGAATAAGAAGAAGAAAGGTTCAAAGAAAATGAATAAGAATTAAGGAGATATTATACCTAAGCATGTTATGTACAGACAGAAAAGAAATGTCCTTTACAGTAAAGCTTAGGTGATTTTAAATTTTTTTCATTTTTTAAAAAAGCTGCCAACATATTTAGGTATCAACAACAGAAGTTTTGTGGGTTTTTTTTGTTTTTTTTTTTATAATGACAAAAGGAAGGCACATCAGATATTTATTTAAAACAGCATCTGTAACACTTCACACAGTACTGTCATTCTAACAATCTCATTCACAAGGTTACTGGCATCCTAGAACCAGTAATCTGCAGTCCCCTGAACCTGGGCAATGATAGGGGACATTGGGGACAGCATGAGACTACACACAGGCACTATATCTCCTCTGTACTTTCCACCTGTTTGTATGGGCACTGAGATTCTGGGTTCTGTGACACCACAATGCTTCCTGACAGCTGAAAAAACTCTGTTATGTTCACCGTGCTATGAGGAAAACAGCAGAGAATCATTTTCTAAAACTGTATATTAGAATTACAAGGGTTTTATACATAATCTTCAGTTGACCCATTGATATCTTAATAAGGACACATTCCTTAAATATTCTATGTATTTGAGATTATTACTGTCTTAGTAATAATTGTTCCCCCATGATAATTTGGTGAATCCAAAAAGTAAATCCTGGTATTAGAAAGAGCTGATTAATTGAATGATATTTGTTTCAGTATAAATTACCACCTGATAATATCTACAGTCCCAATAGTTCAGGTAAATCTGTTTGTAATCATCCCATTATTTTTTTTTCTTCATGGAGTTTATTGGTACATTTTAGGTATACAGTACAGTTACATTCATCATTGGGATCTTGTACCTTTGCATGACAGGTCTTGGTCAACAACAGAATTTAAGCAAGGAATGAATTGCATGCTCAAGCCATCCTCCAATGGTGGCCTCAGTCTTTATCCTCAAACACTGGCATCCACCCACCTGAGAACCCCCTGTAGCATGGATTACTGGGTCCCACTCTCAAACTACCGCCTGGTTTATAAGCCTCAGGCCAGGCCAGAGAACTCCCTCCTCTAACAAGTCCTCTGTGATACACTCCCTAGTTACAAGAAACACAGTTTGAGGAGCACTGTCCTGAATCACACTGCAGCACTCTTACACCACATCTTACACTGCATGTCTGCAGCAACCAAACATCCCTGCCCCCAGCTTTACCATCACTGCTGTTCCTAGAAGTTTTGTTTTTAAAACTCACAATGCCTTTTCTACTTCACACAACTTAGAATCTTTATAGTACACTTGCCGTTCCATGTGTAAGTGTCTTTATTTTCTTGGAAAACCCAGGCTACAAGCTAACCTTCACCACCAGAAAATGTGGGGCAGAAGTGGTTCATATTGAGGTCAGCAAATAAGAAATGACAAATATAGGCCCCAAAGAATGAGACCACAGTGGCAGGAAGGGAGCCTAACTCTTTCTGTATCTGAGTCCCTTGGACCTCTAATTTCAGAAGTCTTGGATAGACTCTAGTTACTCTTGTACAGTATAGAAAATAAGAGACTCTGAAAAGTAGAGGCAGCTCAACACTGAAGGATAACTCTTTCCTATTCTGCATGACACTAACAACAAGTATTCTAAAAACTTAAGTCAAAAGATCAAATTTCATCTTTCTCCTGGGATTTATTTCAATTTCACTATCACCAAATCTTTAGAAAGTTTTAGTTTAAGTTCCAAATTGCACTTTGAGGATGTGTGTGTGTGTGTGTGTGTGTGTGTGTTTGAGACAGGGTCTCTCTATGTAGTTGAGACTGACCTAGAACTCACTATGTAGCCCAGGCAGGTCTCAAACTCACAGCGATCCTCCTGCCTCAGCCTCCCAAGTGCTGGTATTACAGGCATGCACCACCATGCCCGGCTTGAGGACTCATTTTTGAGAAACAGAAAGAAGATTCCAAGAACTGATGTGATGTTGCTAATTGAGACAGATATTGGAAGAAAACAATACACATATGACAAAATTCAGCACTATAAGATTCAGGTATCATTTTCACATCTGGAAATGTTAAGACTTATAATGTGTATGATAAATTTAGTATAGATGGTTACACAGCTTCTTTTAATAATATGATGTGAGCACTTAAGATATGGGTTATGATGATGACATGTGAAATGAACAGAAATTGGCAAATATCAAATAATTTGAAGGAAAATGACAGGTTTCAGTGATTGAATAATTACAGGTATAGTGAAATATTTGCTTCAAGGATAAATCGGAGCATAGAAAAGTATTGTGAAAAGATAGGTACATTCATAAAGATCTTATTTGAAGAAAGAACATCGTTTTGAATATGTTGCATTTGTGGTCCCAGGAAAATATTTAATGGTTATATTTTGACATATAATCAATCATAAGGATACAAGAAATTTTTAAATGTGGGTTGTAGTGTCATTCACCAAAGTGAATAATTTTAAAGATCCTGATAAGCACATGCTAAAAAGTGAAACTTCTACAGTTTTTCTGCAGAAAAATTATAATGGAGACTAACATCTTTAAGAAAAATGTACTTGTATTTTTCTAATTTCTAGGTCCAAATTTTGGAGTATAGCAAATAACCAAAACTTATTTTATTAAATAATATCTTAAATAAAATTTATATAATAAGAAAGAATTGATACATATTACTGGAGCTGATACCTACAGTGTTTTCAACGTGAGTTAAGATTTGAATATATTATTAAGATAAGGAATATTAGTACTTGAGAAGATTCCTTGTTCTTTTAACCACAATTCTTAATAAAGAAATATTCAAATAATGCAAGTATGGGATTTGAACCATGAAACAGATTTTTCAATATGAATAAAACTCAAAGTAAACACAAGATTTAATGTTTGAGTAAAGCGTTGAGATGGAATGCTCAGCAGTGTTCAGATGGTCCCAATCTCAGGGTAGAATGTGCATGTGCACCAATTCCCTCAAATGAGTGTAATTATTATACACCACACATATAAGCTAACTGATAGCGATAATATAAAAATGTTTCTAAAATAAAATATTGGATTCTAATTTGGAAGGGGCTAGAAGGGGTCTTTAGTTTTGCAAAACACACTCACAGTGAAAATGCATGTGTGCACACACCAATGAGTAGAATGTCCCTTCACTTTCTAATTCGAGCTTCTCAGCCACATACTCTCAGGAAGATTATCTAGACTTCGCAGTCTGCTGAGCTTTCAAATTTAAACCATTTGTTATTAACACAACCTTGTATTATTTTGACTCTGTAATTCTCTGATCTTACTGCATGGGAAATTACCAATTGCCATTCTGACACGGCAAATTTGTGCCACATGTACATTATACGTGTCAGTGTATTTCCAGTCATAAAAATGATGGGAAAATATATAACCACTTACCAAATTTCTGGGATGGAAACAGTTTCCAACACTTAACTGTAGAAGGAAATGGTGACTGCTTCCCAAAAGAAAGTACTGTACAGCCACAGCGCAAGCATAATGATTTCTCTTTCCCCAAGGGAATCTAAACCATCTTGCTTATATGTAGTGTATGTTTGCAAAAGCAAAAGAGCACACATTTTGATAACTATGTACTGGCAGCAGAGTCCGATGTGATATTAATGCTCAGAACTCAAAGCATTCCCATGCTTCACTGTCAGAATGGCTGTATACAGGAGCCACGTGAAGCAGGAAAACCTGGCTAACAGCCTATAGCACTCTACAGTCTCCATGGACTCGCTTAGTGGTCATTTTCTAAGTCTAAATGTGTTATTGCACTGAGTCCTTGGCAATTGGAATGCTCTTTGTGTTAGGAGGTTGACCAGTGAAAGCTTTACAGCGGCAGGGGCCAAATGAAAACTTCCGAAACCACAACTCCTGGGCCAAGGTAGCAAGTTACACAGCTGGAATAGTATAGCATAGTAAATGGTCGCAAAAGAAGGAAGTGAATATTGCAGTTTAGGGAATTTAGGATGCACCTACACAGGAGGCATAGTATTTTTCCTTGGAGAATATCATTCTTTTCAGAAATAAGGTTTTTGTCTTGTGACAAAGGCAAGCCACTAAGATCAGTAAAAACGGCTGCATGCTTCACTTTGAACATATATGGAGAAGTCAGTCCACACGGCACAAGTACTGGCCTGTGACAATCCTCCAAAGCCCTTCCAAAAGAAATCACCTTGAGCCACACCAATGTCAGGAACTCCTGAAACTCTGTCTAGCTCCATTCTTTCACAGATGCCAGACCAACACTGCAGTGTTTCCCAGTTGAACTCTGCTTCCTCTTTCTGCATTATTAACAAATGTTTCTTCAAGTAAACTTCTTGCCTCCTAACACCATCCTACGATGTGCTGCCTGCTTTGAGTAGGTATTATTGAATATACTCTATGTCTTTGTATTGTTGAGACATTTTGATTGCATATGTTTAACTTTTACAAAGTGTATTTTGATATTAGTGCACATACTGTAATGATTAGCACAGGGCACCAAGTTAACCTGCCCATCACTATCTGTAGCAACCATGTGTGTCTCTTATATGTGTGTGCAAAAGGTACCTAAAAATACTTTCAATCAATTTTTAAGATATAATACAATATTATTAGCTACAGCTCTCATGCTTTATATTAGATCTCCAGATTATTCACACCATATAGCTACAAGTTATACACTTTCATTTACTTCTCCATGATGCCTCCCTGCTCCCCATCCCTTAAACCACAACTCGTTTTGTGTTTGAATTTTTAGATTCTGCATTTGAGTGAGATCATGTGGAAAATTTCTTCTTGGCTTATTTCACTTAGTATAATGGCTTCCAGCTTCAACTGCATGGTTGGAAATGGTAACATCTTCTTTCTTAAGTCTGGACAATATTCCATTATGTATAAATACCATAGTTTCTTGAGCCATTCACCTCTCATTGGACATCTAAGATGTTTCTATATCTTGGCTACTGTATGTAATTCCACAGTGAATCTAGAAACAGAAATAGAGCCACAAGAACCTGACTTAATTGATTTTAGGTATACGCATACCCAGCAGAGATTGATGGGACATACAGTAGTGCTATTTTAAGTTTTTTGAGAAGCTTCCATATTACTTTCCATAATAGCACAATAATTTACATTCTCACCAACAGTGAGTAAGAGTTTCCTTTCCTCTGCCTCCTCACCAACATTTATTTATACCTGGTTAGGACTTTCATTTACAATCCCTGATGATTGGTGATGTTGAACACCGTTTCATTTATCTTTAGCTCTTTGTGTGCCTGGCTTTGACACTCAAGTCTTTTTGTCATTTGTCAGTTGCATTATTCATTTGTGATAGTTGGGTTCAGTTGTTTTCTGACTATTGAGCCGAATGAAGAGCATATTCATTATAGGTGATCTTTTTTCAATATATATCTTACAAATATTTTCCCCAAATAGGGAAGTTATCTGTTTTTTCCATCATTTATCTTTACTATGCAGAATTTTTTTTTAGTGTAATTCTATTTTAACCATTTATTTTAACTTTTGTTTCTTAGGTTTTTAGTATATGCTAACAATCAGTTTCAAAAAGTTTTTTGTTCATATTTTCTTCTTGGAATTTTGATTCCAAGAAGTGGCTTCAGAGCTGAGTGACTCTTTCTGTGCAGTATAAAATCTGGGCTCCTTTGATTTTGTGGCATGTGGATATCCAATTTTCTGAACATCCTTCAGCGAAGACTGTCTTTCCCCATGTGTCTTTGTAGTGGCCCTGTCTAAAAGCAATTTGCCCTTTATTTCTAGACTGTGTATTCTGTTCCATGGGTTTATGTGTTTATTTTTATGCTAGCACTGAACTACCATGATTACTATAGAATTGTAATGTAGTTTGGAGTCAGGGTGTTTGAAACACTCAGTTTTGTTTTTCTTTCTCAAGTTTGTTTTTCTATTTGTGGTCTTTCAGAGTTTATGAGTGTTAGATTTATCCCTGGGTTGCAAGGTCGGTTCAGCATATGCTAATCAATGGATAGGCACACCACATTAACAAAATGAAAGATAAAAAATAGGTAGTTTCAATAGATACATTTGATAAAGTCCAACATATTTTCATGACAATTATTCTCAACAAAATATATATAAGGAAATTTTGTCAGCATCAAAACCTTTACAAAAAATGCCTCTCTCTGAAAAGCCATAGCAACATCACAATCAATGGAGAAAAGTTAAACATCTTTCGTCTACCTATTTCACATCATCTATTACACATTTTGATCCTCATTTACAATTTCAGTTTCTCCCACCAGAAAAAATATTCAGTATTTACCTACAGGGAAAGATGAAGTGGAAAGGGAAAGGAAAGAAAAAATATGAGAAAAGGAAAAAGTGGAAACAAAGTCTTGTAAATAGGGAGGAGTGGAGGGAATTGAAGGGAGGCCAGGGGAATGGGGGAAAAATAAGAAACAATATACATGATGTAAAGGTACAGATTCCTAGAAATTGAAAAAAATAAATGAGTTCTGTGTAAATTCATTGCAGAAATATTCTATGTATAAATTAAATAATCTGATGAGTTTTTTAAATTCTTCCATTGTCTCCTTCCCAGTAATTAGTGATTTTTCTGTGCTTCTCAGTATACAATAAAATAAAGAAATGCATTAAATCACTAGATATTCATGGTACATTTTCAAGTTTCTGTTTAAATTATATTGAGGTGATTAATATTCATTACTATGTACATATCAAGAAACAAATGGCAAAACACATGAAAATTATAAGAGTACAACAAGAGCCTAAAAAGAAATGTTCTTTTTGCACTGAAGTTCTTTGAAGTTTGGGAAATTTGTTTGTCCAGAGTCAGTGTGTTTCAAATTATCACAGTTCAGTCTTAGAGGACACTTTAATGGAGATGTTAGAAGATTTATGCCCTGTACATTAGATCCGAACACTTTTACTGGGTACACAAAAACTCCAACCTCACTCTTCAAAGTCCTCACTTCCAATAATATGTTGTAACCACTCAATCCAATAACATTTCTTAACACCCATGACTTATTGTTTGTTTGTTTTTTGGTACCAGGGATCGAATTTGGGTCCTTGCACTTGCAAGGCAGGCAGTGGAACCACTGAGCTAAATCCCCAGCCCCCTAGAATGCTAATCCCTACTTAGCATTGGTAGAAGAGCACTTTTAGTATCTGAGGCTTGATTCTCTGGGCCTTGGGACACATTCAGAGGATAAATCAGTAGCAGAGAGTCTTGTTGAACTTGTTGTATTAAGACAGCTGAAGTTAAAAGGACAATCATCTCCCAAAGCTATGTCAACCCCAGACTCAGACTGCTTATTCCCAGGTTTTGGAAAACTCTCTCATGTATGTAGCAACAGGCACGGGCGCCACCTTCCAAGTCAGTCTCTTCCCAGTTCCCAGTGCCTTGAGGATTCTCATTTAGTGCACATGTACTAAATGCATAACTGAATGAGATGTTTTATTCTCTTGCCTGAAAACACTAAAATATCACTATTCTTTACAAAAAGAAAGCTATAATGAACTTAAAAATATGGACTAAAACCAAGCCATACAATGAAGCTTAAAACCATTACCTATCTAACAATGAAGTTATCTATATTTAGCAGAGAATTATGTTGTTTATAGGTATTTGATTCTCTTAATAGTGATGGAATATTTGAAGTAGATAAGCGTCATGTCTCAAATATTTTAGTATGTTTCTAAGCATACGAATTATTCAAAGAGAACACAAGGAAGATAAATTACCTTTGAATAACAGAGATGTGAATCTTAACCATAAAACAAAGATATTAACTCAATTGTGACAAAACCTCTTGTGAGTTATTGCTTTAGACAGAAAATTTGAATATACTGAAATGCTAAGTTTTATGTCAAAATACATTACACTGTGGCTTTCCCTTTGACGGGCTAATCAAAGTTTCTGTTATACTATAATGACAGACCCATATTGTGGAAAGTCTGGCATATGTTCACAGTATAGTGATGATTTTAGAGCTGGGACCTGCTCCCAAAGTTGCTTTCTTTTTTAGAATGAGAGAAATAAAATACTTGTATACAAATTAATATTAAAACATGTTTAAAGAGAAATAAATGTGATACCACTAATGAGTTGAGTTTAAGCCCATTGCCTGTTAATACATTCTAGAAGGAATTTTTCTCTTTATTACTTTCATGGTCAATTTGAAATGTCCAGTCATCTCACTTTGAAAATACACATAAATTTGAGAGGTCAACAGTTCAAAGTAGTATAGTACTAGCTGTTCGAGATCATGGCACTTGTTTGGAAAGGGCCCTCTCAGATAGTTCACATCATGTTAGGATCAGGTATGAGAGAAAGATTACATTTCAAAACTGAAAGCCACAGAGAAAAGATTAGGGTCCCACAATCCCTGCAGAGAATGTGGTCCAAGTTTACCTGTGGACCCTCCCACTAGGCCCAGTCTTTTAAAGGTCTTACCTCTCACAATACAGCTGCCTTGGTGATGAGTCCTCCTGTATGTGAACCTCTGGGGTGATACAACCTGCATCCAAATCATTACAGTGACTCAAGCACTTTACCAAAAGACAGGAAGTATTGTGCTCGAACAGGGAACTAAGAAAGAATATCTGGATTTATTCTCTGTCCTTAGCGAATACATTATTTGATGCTTAGCTTTTACTCATTTCAGTACTCTCCAGTTTCATTCTGTTTTGTGAACTTCTATATTCAAGTCTTTGTTGTGGTCATGTTCTCATTAACTCTGTGTTTTAAAAATAACATGTAATAATTTTTTTCCTTGAAGAATACAACATTCATTATTTTTTTCTCTACTAGTACATTGTAGGTGTACAGTACAGTTACATTCACGACGTAATACAACATTCATTATTTTTTTCTCTACTAGTACATTGTAGGTGTACAGTACAGTTACATTCATCATTAGCATCTTGTACTATTAAATGACGTATCTAGGTTCTTATTTTTCCCCCATTCTCCTGGTCTACCTTCACCCCCTTCACCCTTCCCTATTTACAAAGACTTTCTTTCCATTTTTTCCCTTTTCTCTTATTTTTTCTTTTCCCTTCTTACTTTTCTCCTACCCCTCACACTTCTACACCTTTAGATATTTTTTCCTATTACATAATATGAAATAAACATTTTGATACTTATTTACACTTTTAGTTTATCACACCAGATAAACTATTCAGTATTTACACGTGTGTCCTATTAATTTCACTTGAGAGTTATGTCCTCAATGTGAATCCACTTAGCTATAAATGTCTCTAAGTTTTTCATTCTTTATGGCTGAGTATACTCCATTTTATTTTTTAAAAAATCTTCTTTATCCCATCTTCAGTTGATGGGCAATTAGGCTGCTTCCAAGTTTTAGCTATTACAAACTGTGCTGCTATAAACATGGTGAGAATATATCACTGTGGAATGATTCTTTCAATTATTTTGGGAAGATACCCAGCAGTGAAATAGCTAGGTCAAATGCGGCTTCCACTTCTAGTTGTTTAAGGTATCTCCATATTGAGTTCCACAGTGGTTGCACCAGTCTGCACTCCCACCAACAATGAAGAAGGTCTTCTTTCTCCCTGAAATGCCACCAACATTTGTTATTGTTTGATTTAATGACAGCAGCCATTCTTTCTAGGGTGAGGTGGAATCTCAGTGTAGCTTTTATCTGCATCTCTCAAATGACTACTGATGTTGAGCATTTTTTATGTTTATTTGCTGCTTTTGCTTCTTTGTTTGAGAAATGTCTGTTTATTTCAGATGCCCATTTTTGAACTCGTGCTTAAAAAATTTGGGGGTGCATCTGACGTTTTTGAATTCTTTATATATTCTGGATAGTAGACCTTTATCATACGAACATTTGATAAAATTTTTTTCCCACATTTAGGTTGTCTCTCAGTTCTGTGTGTGGTTTCTCTTACAGTGCAGAAGCTTTATAAAAAGACGAGGTCCCAGTTGTAGATTCTTTGTGCTGGTTTTCATGCTACTGAGGATTTGCTCATAATGTCTTTTCCTCTGCCAGTGTCTTCTAAAGTTCTACATAACTTACCTTCCAACAAATTTAGTATCTTTGTTTTAACATTTAGATCTTTACTCCACTTGGATTTTAGTCTAGTGCATGGTGAAAGACAGGAATCTAGTTTAAACTTTGATAAGTTGAACTCCAGATCTTTAAAAATTAATTAATTTTATGGATAAATTGAAGGCATACTATGTAATGACACTTATCATTGGAAATTTGCACCTTTACATAATGCACCTTGTTTCTTCTTTATTTGCCCCTTCCTGTGCTCTCCCTTCAACCTGAAATCCAGTTTTTCCAACACCATTTATTAATGAAGATATCTCTCCTCCAGGGAGAATGGTTGGCTTTTTTGTCAAAGATGAGGTGGCTGAGAATGTCTGGAGTTGTTGATGCATCTTCTAATCTATTTCACTGATACTCAGGTCTGTTTCTTTGTCAGTACCATGCTGTTTTTATCACAGTGGCTTTGTAATATAGTTTCAAGTTGAGGATTGTGATATCCCCTGCCAGGTCTCTGTTGCCTAGAATGGTTTTTGCTATTCTAGGTCTCCCCTGGTTCCAAATGAATTTTTGTATTTTTTTGTTTGTTTGTTTCTGTGAAATATACTGTTGAGATTTCAAAGCAGGATTGCAACAACTCTGTATAAAAGTTTTGGAAGTATATTGTGAGTATCTTTGTGAGTATATTGGTTCTTAATTGAGAAATCTTTTGCTTCCTTCATTAGGTTGATTTCTAGATATTTCATTTTTTGGGATGCTGTTGTGAAAGGGATAGTTTCCCTATTTCCCTCTCACTGATTCTGTTATTTATGGACAACAAGGCTATTGATTTTTGAGTGTTTACATTGTATCCAGCTACTCTACTGAATCTGTCCATCAAGACTAGAAGTCTTTGGTAGAGTTTTTCTGGTCATATCATCAGCAAATATTGACAATTTAACTTCTTCCTTTCCTATCTTCATTGCTTTTATTTCTTTCTCTTGTCTAATTGCTGTGGCTAATATTTCCAGAATTATATTGAACAGGAGTGGTGGGCATCCTTGTCTTCTTCCTGCTTTTAGCATGAAGGTTTTCATTTTTTGAACATTTAGTATGATGTTTTGCTATTGGTGTTTTATAGGTAGCCTTTATCATGTTAAGATAGAGACAATCTATTCCAATTTTCTGCAGTTTATTTATCATGAATGGTTGTTGAATTTTGTTAAAAGACTTTTCTGCATCTACTGAGATGATCATATGATTTTTATCCTTGACTCTGTTACTATAGTGTATTACATTTATTGATTTACATATGTTGAAAATACTTGCATCCCTGGAATAAATCCAATGTGGTCAGGGTGTATGACCTTCTTGATGACCCTCTGTATTGTGTTTCCCTGTATCTTATTGAGGATTTTTGTATCTATGTTCATTAGTGAGATTGGCCTATAGTTCTCTTTTTTAGTTGCATCTTTTCCTGGTTTTGGAATCAAAGTAACATTTACTTCTAGGAATGAATTTGAAAGTATTGCTTCCTTTTCAATTTAATTTAAAAGTTTCAAAAATAATGGCATTATTTCTTTAAATAGTTTTGAGAATTCAGCAGTGAAGCCATCAGGACCTGGGTTTTTGTTGTTGTTGTTGTTGTTGTTGTTGTTGTTGATAAATTTTTAATTGCATTTTCAATTTCACTGATTGTAATTGGAGTATTCAGAATTGTTTTATCTTCTTCATTCAACTTTGGTAATTCATAAGTAGCTGGAAATCTGTCCATTTCTTCTGTGTTTTCCCTTTTGTTAGAATACAGGTTCTTGAAGTAGATATTGGTGATCCTCTGGATTTCTGGTGAATCTATTTTAACTTCACGTTTTTCATTCCTAATTACATAAATTTGAGTCTTTCCTTTTTTTGACAAGGTTGGCTAAGGGTTTATTGATTTTATTTAGTCTTTCACAAAACCAATTCTTCAGTGCATTGATTTTTTATATAGTTCCTTTAGTCTCCATTGCATTAATTTGTGCTCTGATCTTTATAATTTATTCCCTTATACCAGCTTTAGGTTTGTCTTCCTCTTCTTTTTTCTAGAAGCTTAAGATTCAGCATTAGGTTATTTGAGCTCACTCTGTTTTTCTAGTGTGGGTATTCACTGTGATAAATTTCCCTCATAGAACTCCTTTTGCTGTATCCCATAGATTCCTCTATGTTCTATTGGCATTATCATTTATTTGTAAAAACTCTAATTTCTTCTTTAATTTCCTCTGTGACCCATTGGTTGTTCAGGAGAATGTTATTCCATTTCCATGTGTTTGTGAAGTTCTTACAGTTTATTTTGTTATTGATCTCCAGTTTAATTGCACTATGGTCTGGTAATATACATAGGTTAACTTCAACTCCTTGGCATTTACTTAAACATGTTCTATAACCTAGTATGTGGTCCATTTTGGAGAATAACCTGTGTGCTGCCTAAAATAATGTATATTCTCATTTTGTGGGGTGGAACACTCTGTAGAAGCTTATTAAGCTTGGTTCAGTTCTAGTATTTCACTGTTGATGTTTTGTCTAGATGATCTGTCTATTTGTGATGGTGGGGTATTGAGGTCAACCACTACAATTGTATTAGCACTTATTTGGTTTTTCATGTCCCTTAATATTTGTTTTGTATAATTGGCAGTATTACTATTTGGTGCATATATATTTGTGATTGTAATCTCTTTCTCTTTGATTGTTCTCTTTACAAGGATGTAGTGACCTTTGTCTCTCTTAATTAGTTTTGGTTTGAAATTTACTTTGTCTGCAAATAATATAGCTACCCTTTCTTTTTTCTGCCTTCCTGTTGGATGGAGAACTATTTTCCATCCTTTTACTTTCAGTCTATGAGTTTCTTTTTGAACTAGGTGTGTTTCTTTTATACAGCATATTGTTGAATTTTGCTTCTTAATCTATTCTCCCAGTTGACCTCTTTTGATTGGATAATTGAGGCCATTAACACTGATGGTTATAATTGACATGTATTGACTTATTATTGTTATGTTATTGTCCTGTTGTTGGCTCTTTTTAATTTCCCCCCTCTCCCTTTAGTTTCTTGTCTTGTCTAATTGATTTGCTCTGTTTGTCCTCATGTTATTGTGACCTTTATTTTCTTTTTTAGAATTGTTTTGAGTGCTGGTTGGGTATTCATGATATTTCTTTGGTGTTCTTTTTCATGACAGTATCATATTTCTTCATCAAGTTTGAAAGACAGTTTTGAAGGATACATCAGTCTAAGTTGGAGGTTGTTTTCCTTGGGGGCTTAAAGTAGCTCCCTCCAGGGTCTCCTTGACTTGTGGGTTTGTCTTGAAAAGTCTGCTATGATTCAGATGGGCTTTCTTTTGCATGTTTTTTTTTTTTTCTCTAACTACTTGTAGTATTCTTTATGCTGTGTTTCTGGGATCCAGATTATTATATGTATAGATGTAAATTTTTTGTGATCATGGCTAGTTGGAGTCCTGTATGCCTCACTTATCTGTCAAATTCTTTTGCTGTTTAGGAAGTTTTCTGTCAGTGCTTCTGTGAACAGTTTTTTTTTTATGTCATTTGTATTTTCTCCTGTTTTTTCATGTACTCCTATCAGTCTTATATTATTTATTATTCTTCTTTGCATTATCTAGGAACTGTTGGATTGATTTCTCATGTTTCCTTATATTTTTAAATAGATCTCTCTTTTCATGGTCACTGACCACCATCCTGTCTTCTATATATGATATCCTGTCTTCAGATTGGCTCAGTCTGTTATGTATACTTTCATTAGAGTTTTTAATCTCCTGGTTATCTGTTTGAATCTGTTTCATGGATTTCATTTCTTTCCTATTTTGGGCATTCATGGTTTCCATTTCTTTCCTATGCTAGGCATTCATAACTTCTATAGTGGTCCTGAATTAATGTATTTTTTATCCAATTCTGTTCTAGAATCTCTAATCATGTCTTCCTTTCTGTTCACCATCTCTGTAGATATCTTGGAAATTACTTCTGTTTTGAATTTTTCTAGAGCCTGATTCATCTGTTTTGTTCTTCCTGTGCTATCAGTTCAGGGTGTTCAGGTGGTTGATTATCAGACTCCCAGCTTATTTCCCCAGAATTTGCCTTTGATGAATTGGCAACTTATGTTTGTGCTTATGAGTTGCTTGATGTCTTTTCATTTCTATTTTTGCTGGTGGTACTGTCCTTGGCTTAATTCCTGTGTTAATACTTTGATCTTCCTGTTGTAACTTGTCTTTAGGTTTTGAGTCTCTAATGACTCTGAGGCAATCTCATTTTCTTTATAGCAGGAGGGACAATTGATTAAATCAATCACAACACCTTAGACCAAGTAATACAATCAGCAGCACAATAGCATCAAGCACAGCTTAGAAAAATGACAATTTGTGGTAGTTATTAATATATCACCTTTAACTATGTGAATTAAATCAAAATTGAGGCTAGATCTTAGAACAATGGCCTTTGTGACCCTCTGTGCCTCTGTGGTATTAATCAAGGCACCAATCTATCCAGGAGGACAGAGGCTCTACAGCAGGAGGGCTGCAGTCACCCATGTAGCGTGCCTCTCACCATTCCTTTGCCAAGGCCTGAGGGGGGGGTCTTCATTATTTTAATGGTAGAATTTATAAAATAGTAAAGAATAAATAAATAATAATTCATAACAACATTCGGATCACTCTTAATCTGTAAGTTGGTTTCATCTCCTGTTTGCTCTTAATGTATAACGAACATGGATCCTTGACTCTAAACCTGGAACCAGACCTTTCCTGGTTTGGTTGTGTCATCCATGTAATCCTGGATACACTTGCTTCTTGCTCTCGTTTAGTCTGCACTCATTATTTTTCTAGGGACTGCAGTGATTATGTCATAATTATGTCGTGGTTCATCACTCAACAATATCAATAAGACCATTAAGAAAAATACCACCTAAACTAACATAAATTGTGACTTTCTTTGGCTACATAAGTAACCTTTTTGGACTATTGACTAACAGGACAGATTTGGAATCTCAATGGAGTTAGCAATAGCTAACTAAATATGCTCCCAATATAAGACCACTTTGCTGTAGGCATTCACAAGCTGAATCATCTTGCTTTTCTTAGTATGTGATGACTCTTACTGCAGCTGGCAGAATTTTAAGAATAGTAACACAATTCCTTGTTGCAATCCTATTAAGATCTGATTCTCAATTTAAACTAACTAGGGGTCTACACTGGGGTCTCATCAAAAGCCACATTTCAGTTGTTTTTGTTAACCTACTTTTTCAGGTCATTTGTTTTACTGAAATAATAGATTTCACATTGTTTTCTTCTGTTAGGCTCCACTTTTCCAGGTCTTCAGCTATCCCTGGACATCACTACTACTTCTACTACAGGGTCACTTACACCTAGCATTCCAGGCTCTGTTCAATATGATTTCTGCCTCCCCTGGTCTTTACTTTTTCTTTTTATGAGTCAGTCTTGATCTCCAAGCTATTTCCATCAGGGGTTATCAAGCAGGTGGATAATGTGCAATGTAGAAAGTCAGAGTTAGTTCCCATGATACTGAAGGGAATTCCCTCTTTTATAAAATCAAGAGACTTCTATGAAATACTACTTCTTATAGCATTGCTGTAGCAGTGTATTACTATGAGTTCTCTTTTTTATGACTGCATTGAGATGTGATTAATATACAAAACCCTTGCACAAAAAATATATACTATTCAATGAGTTTGGGTATAACAGCATTACATATATATAAATATAAATATAAATATATATTTAGCTTGGAGATAAAATATATACATATTTTTAAGGATATCCAAATTAAATTTCTAATTTTATTGATATTTTCTCTCTTCTCTGCAAAATTCAATTATAATTTTTTAGGGAGTTAAATTACATAAAATGTTGAGTCTGAGAAACTTAAAAATTTTTCCTTCTGATATCTGAGTCTGGTGGCTAGTCTTGTCATTGAAGAGCAATGCATTCACAGGCTGCTCTTAAGTACTTTGTAGAAATAAACTCTGATCTTTTATCATGAACATTAGCCATACAGATTTAGATTGACCTAATTTAAATAAATTTGTAATGAAGTTGGGTTCTTCTCTAAACTGTCACAAGATAGAACAGACTGAAAATAATGAAAAAAATCCTTTTTTTCATGGATATTGAAGGCTACTAACTTCATTTATGAAACTATTATTAGCTCTGTCTTGATGTAGAAAATTTGTAAGGCAATTCACAAAATTGCTTTGGTTTCTTTTATTCTTTCTTTCTTTTCTTATTTTTTTTAAATTGGTACCAGGGTTCAATTTTTGGTTCCTTGTACTAGCAAAGCAGGGTGCAGAACCATTGAGCTAAATCCCTGCCCCCATTTTTTGGTCTCTATTCTGTTAACTGATATAGTAGACTCACTTACTGTTCAGTGTATATTTATCCTGATTTCCCCAAAAGTGCATCTTGACTCTCTATGAAGTTTGGTCTTGACTATGTGGCTGGCTTTTTCTAAAACTATGTGGGTTCATGAGATACAGCATCAATTCCCACCCTGTGTCTTAAAAGGCAATGTGTGTTTTCAGAATTTTAACCTTTCAGCTGGTTGTATCCCTCCAGCCTTAACTCAAAATGAGACATATGTAGTAGAAAAGGATTCAAGAACCAGACTCAACAAACAGCCTAAAACACAGACACACAAGCTAACATATTCAAGTTAGATTGAGAAATGCATCCTTATTCTTACATGCTATTGTCTTTCATTAAAGAGCAAAAGCTACTTGTAAATGTGTATATGTTGATATTCTAGTATCATAACTAAGAAAATCCAGATTTTGTGAATACCTACTGTTGTTTCTAAGGTTCATTATCTAAGTCTCTCCAATAAAGTCTTCCAGATTTCTAATTATGAAATTTACCATCAGAGATGCTTTGACTCTCCAGCTCGTTTTAGTTGTTATTAGAACTGGCTATAGTAAATACACACATTAAATAATTAGAATTTATAGAAATAAAAAGGAAAGCTTTATTAGCTTTCAATTTCTAGAGATTTGGTGTGCAAGAGTGAAAAGGACATTGAGGGTAAAAGATTTAATACGTGCATTGGGGCATGAAAACTAGCAGGCATCAAGTAGCAAATGCTTTCCTTTGAGTGCAGCATTGGTGTCATGTAGACATGAAGTTGGAAACACAGCACCAACTTTACATCCATTAAACATTTTGTATGAGATTCAAAGAAACAAGGCAAATTGTGAATGTAGGATATTGACTTAATAGAATCAGAGCATGCACACACTAGTAAAAATAGATCCTGAGCAACTGAGTAGTTCATTTTAGTTTATTAAAAAGTTATACAAACTTGAGGAAATATTTATGTTCTGCTGTTGCTTCAGAATAAAATGCAAATTATAACAAGCCACCATGAATATAAAGCTTGCTTAAATCAATACTAGACAAAGGTTATAAGCCTTAAGCAATCAAGTAAGTTGATACAAAAGCTTTATAATTTAGATATGAAAATTTTAATGGCAATTTAGGAGTATCAACCTTGTGTGTGTGTGTTCACCTGTATTTGGATATTCGCATGCTGGTGGAAACATAAATCTACCTTAAATATCTGTTAGATATAATATTTTAGAATTTTTCAAAATATCTCATTATTATTAATTTTCTGTTTCATTTGATCATCAGTAGGTTAAATTTTAGCTTTTCTGTTTAGGTACATTTTTAGAGTTCTTGTATTTTTGTGTTTTCTTTTTCCAACGCTTCCCAAGCCCACCTTTTCTCTTACTGTCACAATGTTTTTGTCTGGGTAACAAGTAAACCAAGCTCACAAAAGCAGAAAGAGTTGTTTTTTTTTTTCCCCCCTCTGTTTCATTTGAATTCTAAACAAATGTCAGAATAGATGCAAAAGGAAGGAACTATTATGCTAAACACCAACAGTAAGTAGAATTCTTGAATACTTGAAAATTGCTTACTTTCCAGATACACTGAAGAATCATAAATATCTACTTGTAATGGAAAATGTCTATAGCTCATAATATGTTCTGTTTTACTTTATTTTAAAAAATCAGAGCATATAATTTTAAGCTTTTCAGATAGAAATGATCTTTTGTTAATTCATTCCTCCAATACTGGAATTCTTAAAAAGTGCATAGACATTAGCTTGAAATTCATATGAAAGAGAAGTCCAGGTTTGGAGTTTAAATTTTAGTGGCAGTAGAAGAAAATTTAAAATATAATCTAGTTTAACCCTTCCCAAAAACCATTTAAAATCAAAATCAAAACAAAAAGCATAAAAATGTACAGTTTTTATTGTAAGACCTATCATTAGCGATATTATGAATTCAAATTAGACTTGTTGGAGAGCTCATTCACATTAAAGACTGTATTCCTATCCCAGACGCTAAAAATAGCACTGAGGCAAATAGAAAGATATTTTTCATTTAATAATTTTTACAAATGAACGATTACTTTTAAGACAGTATCTTTCAGTCAAATCAAAGAATATGCAAGCTTTACAATGTAAAAGTGTGAAAGCACCACTTTTATACTATTATTTAAATTAAAATATGATTTTCTGGATGAATAACTTGTTAGAGATCAATTCCTTCTTGTCTGTCATTTCTAAATAAATTGTAAAATCAGCTTAAAAATGAATTGGCATACTATTAAAAACATCATGTAATTTAAATCATCTTCTAAAGTTAATAATTTGCATTTGGTACATTAATTTTATAAATGCAGTAGAATATGTGAAAAATGGATTTATAGCAGGCTCCTATATTTCAGATTCATTTGAGGTATTTTCATTATTATTAGTAGTAGAAGCAGTGCCATTCAAGACAGATTACACTATTCCTTCACCTGCTTGATAGTGAAGAATTTCTTTCAGAATATTTCTTTCTTTCTTCCTTCTTTTCTCCTTTCTTTTGTTTTATTTTTCCTTATGCAGAATGATAGATAAATTGATTATTTTGATGTTGGTACTCACTTAACAATATGTGTGTACAATGAATCAGGAAGTTGTATATCACAATGGATAAAAATAAATTAATAAATACCATTCCAAAAAGAAGTAACAAATGTACAGAAATTCCTATAGTCATTATTATATATAGATATTTCTCTGGAAACATATATGGTAATCTAGGTAAAGAGAAAAAATGACCATAAAAATGAAAAATTTCAAAATTGGCTACAATAGAAATAGTAAACTGAAATGCACTAATTTATTTTATAATTAATAGATAAATTTATTGGAAATTTACATGCAAAACCACCAGGTCTAGTTATTTCACAAGAGCTAAATTTTCACAAGAACTAAAATTTTAAAGTCAGATAGTTCCAATAATATTTAAAATGTTCCAAAAGTACAAAGTAAGGAAAATTTCAAATTTTGTTTAATGAATTAAGTATATTCTATGACTGTCAGGAATATGCTCAATGGAAGCTATTGAGTAGAATCGCTTCCGTTTTCCTTTTATAACCACCCATCTTTTCTTCTTATTATTCTTACTATCTATTTCAATCTCTCTTATGTCATTGGGAATCGATGCCCTACACGCACACTTTGTAGGAGGAGAGGATTATTTGGGCCATGGTTTCCTGTGGATTCAGTTCAAAGTTGGTTGCTCTGAGGCAGAAACACATGGTGCAATGTCATGGTGGAGGAAAACTGCTTATCTCAGGGCTGCCAGGACTCTGAGAGAGGAGAGAGGAGTCTGAAACAAAAATACACCCTTCTGGGCCTTGCCCTGGTAATCCATCCCTAATCAGGCCCCTATTCCTAACAGCACATTCAGCTACTAAACTCACAAGGAACTTTCATGATACAAGCATCTTTCCAATAACGGAGACTTGTGGAGAACACTTTGCATCTAAACCATAATACTACTCAGGGAATGTGATGTTCCTTGCCAGCACAGTGAAGTTTAGTCCATCCTTCCATTTTAGAAACCTATCTAATGTTTTCTCTAAGACATGAAATGTGTCTTCACTTTTTTTTTCATTAAATTATTGGTACTTTTTAGGTATACAGTACAGTTACATTCATCATTGGAATCTTGTACCTATACATGATATACTTTGCTTCTTATTTTTTCCCATTCCCCTGCCCCCTTCATCCTCTCCACTCTCATCTATTTACAAAGACTTTCTTTCCATTTTTTCCTCTTCTAATATTTTTGTTTTCATTTCTTTCCTTCCCCCTACCCTGCTCACTTCCCCTACTTCTTTAGTCCTTTTCTTATTATTTCCCATTGTCAATTATACAATTTAAACTGTATCTACACTTTTAGTTTTTCTCACCAGAGAAACTATTCAGTATTTACACATGTGTGTCCTATTTATTTCCCTGGAATATGGCCTCAATATGCATCCATTTAGCTACAAATGTCTTTAGTTTCTCTTTCTTTATGGCACAATAGCAATGTAGACATATCATATAGATTTTAATGTTATTGATTTAATATTTGAATTTTCTAAAACTCAAAAATATTTGAAAAAAACAAAGGAAAGAATGATTGGGTCTTATTGTTGTTTTCTCAATGAATTAACTTATGTAGCTATTGCAACAAAAACATTTCTGAGAGCCAATCATCATTGTGTTATTGTGTTTGTTTCACTAAAGAGAGCTCATGAGATTTTGTTCCCATATTAAATGGAATAAGTATTAGTAAATGTTAATGGAAAAGTCCCTAAAATTAATTCATTTTACTTGAAATTTAATTTTCCAGAGTAGACTATATAATGGAGGAGAAAAAAAATGTATACTATATAATTGAAGAAGGGTTGTAAATATATCATTTTAGTATGCTCTTTTTTAAAAGAAAAAAATGTGTGTTTGGAATGGTCATGCCATCCAATAATCCCAGCCACTTTTGAAATTGACACAGGAGGATTGCAAGTTCCAGGCCAGCCTGGATAAACTAAGAAGACTCTGTCTCAAAATAAAATAAAATAAAATAAAATAAAATAAAATAAAAAGGCTTGGAGGTAGCTCAGTGGTAAAGCACTTGCTTAGCATGCACATGGGCTTGGAATCAATTCAATCACGAGTACTGGAGGGAAAAAATTAAGAAAAAAATGAAAGAAGAAAGAAGGAAGGGAAAATATACATGTATTACAATTTTACAAATTTTGTATGAAAATTATGAAATAAAGATTACTCTTTCAATGATATTCTTCACTTTCAGAATAGAGTTCTGGGGCAGAGGTTTGGCTCTGTGGTGCTGTGCCCTGCCTTACAAGCACAAGGTCCCGAGTTTCATCCCTGATGGCAAAAAAAGAAAGAAACAAAAAAAATATAGTTCTATGTTCCCGCTTCATTAGAAGCTTTCGTTTTATTTTATATGTGTTGTAATATCTTACTAGATATATCCGTTCTTAAGGCACTGTGATTAACAAAAACAAGAGCATAATATTTTGAGAATGCTGCAGGGTTTTGGCCTTGGTTTTGGTTTACAGTGCCAGTGCCACTGCATCGTATTGTTCTCTAGGAAAAAGATTCTAAAAAGGAATAACAATGTAAAACATTAAAGAACAAAAGCAGAGGGGCTGTACACTAATCCTGCAATTAAATCCACCTGGATCTTTACATGGTCTATACACGATATTTCATAGCAATCAGTGTTATTGTTTATATCGCACAAAGATCAAGTAAAATGAATTCAAAGTAATCAACTTGTAAGTTTATTACATTTTGGGGGACATTAGACTTTTTTCTTACAGAATCAGAATCTGTGATTCATTTCATCTGTTTTTTTCAGCAAAATGATGTGCATAAAAAAACAGTTTCAAAAAAAGAACATTTTTTTAAATGCACATGTTATTATTCAATATAAAATAAATAAACTGGACCATTTCTAATCATCCAATTTTATTTACACAGATATAAGAATTTCAATAAATTGAAATTAATGTTTCACATTAAAACACATATTTGCATTATTGTATGGATAGATATACAAGCACAAACAAGAATCCAAAATTGGTTACACAATATTTATTGAAGTGATTATGTGCCAAACAGATAATAGACTGCGATGGTGGTGATCTGGGGCGTCTCCCCACAGTCTCAGTGTTTGTGCGGTGACTGGATCACGGAAGTGCTGTACTGATCACTGGATTGGTCCCACGGATGAGTTCAGTAGCTGAGGGTGGGTGGGATGAAAGGCCTCCTGAGGGAGGGTCACAGTGACCTATCCAGCAAGGGGACATCACCCACAAGGCAGCTCCTTTCCCTCTCTGCTTCTTGCCTACCATCACATTAGCAGTTTGTTTCTGCTATTTCCCTTTGTCTTGCCATTTCTTCCTGAGAATCAGGCAGCTTCCTCCTGAACCCTCTAAAAACTATGCGCCCGAATAGATTGGTCTTTTAAAGTGTGAGAGCTGGATTTAGTGTTTCAGGGACAAGTAAAGTGATTAAGACAGAATTTATCTTTTCTGACACTCTTCCTCTGTTACAGTTTCTTCCTGAACTGTAAGTTTATTTTGATTCATACAGAATTAACAACTCTATCTTAAAGAGAACTTCTAAACTTTGGTATTTGGAATATTTATTTGTTTTCACCAAACATTTTTCAGGAGCTAATGTACCTTGTGTTGGAGTTTGATCAAAGTTGGAAGCACAAAATTAATAAAATATCATAATGCATCATAATTTAATTCAGCAACATAAAAAACAGAACTCCTATGGGAAAGTTAGAAAACATTTCAGTGAGGTGAATTTTTGACTTTGTTCTACAGGAATAATAGAGAATTACCAGTGAAATATAGGAAATAAAGTTCATTAAGGGAAGGAGATAAGAACTATTAAATAATAATTTAAAAATGAAAGATAAAGCAATCTTAATAAGTTCAAGACATGATAGTAATGAAGGGAATTTTCATATATTAGCAAATACAATTATGGTAAATAAGACATGGGGAGCATTACTCATTTGAGACTTTATTAGAAAAGGATGGGTTTTTCAGAGAGCTAGTAAAATGTTTTAAATATAGGGTTAATACAGAGACCTTCTCCTTATCAAGTAAGAAGATACTGGCATATCCAGTTTTCTAGAACAGTAAAATCCTAATCTCAGGGAAAAAGCATGAATCCTAAGCTAAAATCTAAGGAGGGATTATAATGGCCCGGACTGGGGTACTGACACTGGAAATGGGAAAGAGAAGCAGGAACTTAGGGAGGTTCAGAACATGGGGTTGGTTTAAGAAAAGTGAAAATCTGGAAAAGAAAATCTAAAGTTAATAACAAAATTTCCTATTGTTCAAAATGGGTGTATGAAAACATCTGTACAAGAACTTAAAATAGTAAAAAAAGAAAAAAGACAGTAGAAAGGAAATAAAATGTTATTCTATGTCTATTGAGCTTAGAATATCAGCAGAATGTGGAGAAGGGTAGGATGTGGAAGTACATACAAGGCTTGTTACTCAGAGAGGTTAGTGAAGTCCGTGACAGGTATGTAGTTCCAAGTAGTAGTTGAATTGGAAGCAAAACAAAAGTAAAAGGGAGAATGAATCATGCTAGTTGTAAGATTGAAGCGATAGTAAGAGTGCAGAATACTGTTCTTAGAAAAATAATGTAATGTTGGCAGTGGGGGCACTAATCTGGAAGCTTTCATATCTACACTGAACTATCTTTTATTGGATAATTTTTAATCACCTAACAAAAAATATTAACTTGGGCCTATTAAAAGGGTTTTTTATAAATGAGGTTGAATGAGTTCATAGTCTGTCATCCTACGTGTAGTGTGAATAGAAATCAAATGAAACTAAAACTAATAGGTTTTTGCTCTGTCTGTATCATTGAGATTGAAGACAGGGCCTTTGCACTGAGCCATGTCTCGAGCCCCTGCCCCTTTTTATTTTTTTATTTTAAAATAAACTGTATTAATTGGTCCAGGCTGTGCTTGAACTTGTGCTTCTTCCTGATTCAGCCTCGCAGAGTGATGTGATTACAGGAGCAACCCCAAAGCAGTTTTAACCTAGATATTTTTAAGAAAATCCTAGATACCTTTAAGAAAAGATATTTTCCTGCATTAAAAGCAACTTTATAGTATAGGACATGATTTAATATAGATTCTACATGATTAGTTTAGTTTTGGAACATGGTTTAAAATATAGGATAGTCTGCATCAAAAGGAAAATTTAAAATTTATTGAAACTCATCAGTGATAAAAGAGATTATTATAATTTTATGATTACTAACAACTCAAACATTTTTTTGAACCTCACAATTTCCCTACATGAAAAATTTAGCTGTTTTTTTTCCTCTTGAAAGACTTGGAATAAAATCATTATTCCTTATGAACACATCTTAGATGTTATTTACAGAACTGTTAAAGATAATTCACTGACTGATCACACAGAAATATGACTTCACAGACATTTATTTCTTGTTCAAAAAAGAATGAATTAACTGAATATCATTGAGTGACTTTCCTGAGTGAAAGCACCACCAGTAAATCCCTATAGGTCACTGCAGTTTTTAGAGGCTGCTACCAGGACAACTGGAAGAGGTAGCTCCAAAATAAGGATAATGTACAAATTTAGGCTAAGTGATGTTGATAGAGAACACTTTAACAGCAAAAACTCTATGAAATGTCACAATGTAATATAACTTCTGCCCTTTACTCTATTTAGCTCAGAATTAAGAGGCAGAGGCCCCTAGTCTCCCTAAAAAGTTATGTAAATGAAAAGAACCATTGCTAGCTTTGCTGACCAAACGTGCCTCCTTCCCCTTGGTGAGAACATATAACTAAATGAATTTTAAAGGTAACCTCCTCTACCAAAGAACTGCATCTGGGTTGAAATTCAACTGCCTCGCCTCCATGTTTTGAATATCGGCAATGTAAACTGTGACAATGCAATGTAACCACCTGAATGGGATCAAGGCAATAAAACCTTACAAAAGGGGGAGTTGTAGCCCTGCAGTGGGCCAATCATAGCACTGTCATTAGGTGTGGTCGATCCCCACCCACTGAGTAAGCTTTTTTTAATTTACTTCCATTCTGCTGCCTGTGTGTGTCACTTGCCACTTCCTTCCGTAACAATGTGAATCCAAAATCTGATTTTTCTTGGGCGGATACTTGAGAAAAGTCTTTAAACTGTTAAAGCGCTTGTCTTCAGTGAAAAATTTAATTTGTAAAACTCTGTACCCTCCTCTGAGAGATGCTGAGGAAATTGTTGGAAATTCAAGTACTCCACTGTGCTCTCTCCTGGATGAGCCTTTGAAAAGATCTTGTAACTTTATAGTATCTGCTAAGAAACAGTAGTAGAAAAGAGTAAATTCAACAATCTCTATGGTGTCTTTCCTCATAAAAGATAAAGAGTAAGAAACAGCCATGAAATTCATGAAATACATAACCTTTTTAAGGTATGGAAGACGAAGACAGCACAACTTTATCTGGCAATTTAAATATAGCCCTTTAGTCAAGTCCCGACTTTGTGTGGGTTAGACATATACACTCACTCGCACCCCAGCTTGTCTCTCTGCCTCCAGAAAGTTTCAGGCTCTTTCCACTTCTGAACACCGTTCACACACTTTATACTCTAGTTTTGAGGCAGATTAGGGCTTGGCCAGACACCAGGGTAGTGTGACCTGTCCATCACGGAGGTCCCGGACACACGCGCAAAAAAACTTTCCCAATCCCTGCACCTGGGACCGATCAGAAAGTGCTGTCTTCGGTACTTCTGGTGTAAAATCAAGCAGGGTTTTTGATAGAATGGCTTAGGTCTGACACCAGCCTAAAGATCAGAGGGGATACAAAAAACGTTGGCCATCAGTCGTGTGTCCACTTTACTCTCTTTCTCAGTGGCCTGCTTTCATTCTGTGGAGCATATTCTCCTACTTCTGAGAAATGTAAAACCTCGCTATCTTTTGCATTGTCTTGTCCAGTTCTTTATTGAGGACAACAAGAACCTGCAAAGAATTTCAAGAAGGAGACTGCAGTACGCCACAGCCATTCTAAAGCTTTGCTGTTGTTATACTTAAATGAAATTTTGAATTTTTCTGCTCAAAATCTTCCGGAGACTTTTCTTCCATTATACTCAGAAATCTAAATGGAACCACAGGCCTGTAGACACAATTGCACCTGATTTCCTGTAGATTTTCTCTCTGCTGTCCCTGAGCTAGTGAGGCTTAAGCAAGATCATTACTTGTTTAGGGAAAGGAACTCTAAGAAATTATCTTAACATTTTCCTACAATAAGGGCAAAACTTGGGGTGCTAAGAGGTGAAAGATGCAGAGACAAAGTTTTCATGAAGGACTAAGGAACCGCAGAAAGGTCCAAGGAAAGCAACTTCAGCGAAGACAGATTGGAGGAAGCAGAGAGAAAGCTCCTCCTTCATAAGGCCGTGCCTGCCTTCACCATGCAGTGAGCTGCTGCCTTCTGTCAAGGTGATCTCCCCAGACACACTGAAAGAGACAGAAATGAGCTCAGCGGAGGCCAAGCACACAGGTGTACCTAGGCAGAAACCGTGCTGTGACTCACCTGCGTCCGCCTCACCCTGTCCAAGGTGGAGGAAGAGGGAGTCCTGCGGTTAGCTGCCGAGTCCGGGCCTGGGCGCTCCTGGCACAGTGGGTCCACCCAACCGAGAGGAGACCAGGGCCAAGACTGGGAACAAAGGGGAAAAAGAGGGAAACGAGCAACAGACTTGCCTGCACTAAATCACACCTTTGCAATTTCCTCGGGTTTTTTTGTCGGGGGCGCGGGGTGCTGTTCAGGGCTAACGGAAATGAAGAATTGGAGAATGCAGAATGGATTTCCTTCCTTCCTTCACTGTATTAGTGCTGCTTTTAACCCTTCATCTCCATCAGACACTCTTGTCTCTCCTCATTCCTGCTAATGGAGGAAAACCTACAGCATGGTTTTTATATGAAAAAGGTGTATTTTCGTAATACTTTCAAATGTATAATTTATACCCACACCTATAGTTAGTTCCATAGAAATGAAAATTATACACACACAGGTACATATATATCTATATTTTTTTCTATTTAAGTATCCCATTTAAGATTAGAAATATTTGTGTTTTATTAAAACATTTATGTAGCCATTTATTATTCTGAGTCAGAACTACTGGATAAATGTTACTAAATGGGAGACAATAAAATTGAAATTAAATATCAATCAAAATGTATAATTAAAAATGAATGGATAAATGTTTATTCCCAAATATGTTGCAAATATTTATTTCTCCTTAGTGTTAGAACCTTTCATTTTGTGAGCAGCTATATGCTAGAAAGCCTTCACTTATACTAAAGTTCTGGATAATGGAGATATTACTGAAAGCAAAACACCCAAGGGAACTGTTTTAATGATGCTTACATGCTAGCAGAATGACAAGTGATTTACTGATAATTAATAAAAGTTAATTTTAAGAACGTTAAGTGCCAGGCAAAACAAATTACAAAGGCTGCTATAACATTATTTTCAAGTTTAGGGCTACTGCTATAAAACCTGCCTGAGGAGATAGCATTTGGAGAAGAATAGAGTCCTGTGCATATCACAGAGGATATTCCAGTTGGGAAAATTAGCACAAGAAAGACTTTTGCTCTAAATAAACAGGCAGTCAACTACAGTCCAGTGTTCAAACACTTCTCAATGCATATTTTAATGAAGTTTATTGGAATAATAAATAAAGTTTATGTATAGGTTGTCAAAAGTCACTTCTACGTGACAAGACACAGTTAAGTGTTGTGTGATGGAAATCACAAGTCCTGTAAATTCAACTGTATTTACTATCTGGATCATCACAGAAAAAGTTAACTTACTTCTGGTATACATTCTATTGATAAAAAAAAAAGGAACTGCTCAGAGTACCAGACAGCTATCACAATTAAAATTTTACTAAATAGAAGAAGGACACATTTTGCAGAACATAAATAGAAGAATGACATCCCCTAAGAAATCTTTTAAATTTTTTCTGCCTCTGTTTCTGGAAATGATAATTAGGTGGGGTTAAACCTAATGATTGTTACAGTAATCCAGTTACACATAGATTAGTTAGTGTGCAAAATGGAATAAAGTATACAACAGTGTAGAGAGATGCTAGAAGTTAGATTCTTGATATTGTTTGAGATAGACTGATCAAGCATTCTGATAAATTAATTTGGAACAGTGAAAAATAGTAGGAAAATAATATTAGTGTCAGATTTTACTAGTAATAAATGTGAGGCTCCCATTTATTAAAATGGAAATTACTCACTGGAAATAGATTATTGGGTGGTAGCTAGCAACAGTTCTTTCATATGTTTGTTAAGCTTTATATTCCTAGCAGGCATTTTGTTCTGTACATTATACCATTCCAGGAATAATGTGTGACCTGATTTTCAGTGAAAACGTTTGCTGTAGAATTCAAAAGATATATTATGATGGATAAGAAAATGTCAGTTTTTAAAATGCAGTCTTAAAAGTTTGCTGCTTAATGCATGTTTAATGGTATTTAATTATATGTTAAAAACAGTGAAAAGGGGTAACAAGAAAAGAGAAAGTTTCAGCAATAATTACTACAGCAGTTCAACATTGACTCTATGTTTCATGGTGGCTGCCTGGTAAAAAGGTTACTGATAGAACATAGAATGCAAAAGAAGCAGTTTCAAGGAGGTGGCAGTGTCCCCAACCTCTGATAAAGCTGAAGAAGTCAAGTTCTCAAAGACAAGGACAACAATGGAAAATTTGACTTTGGAAAATGTCCTGTGATGAGCAAAGATCAAACCTCACTTCTTTGGGGGAAAGGATGGGAAGTAAGCTATAGGGTGAAGGTGGTCATGAGAGTCTTTCCAGATTTTTTTTTATGTAAGGGGCAATGAAAATAAAATTTTATGGGAGACAGCCATGGCATGGAGCAATATTGGTGACAGAGTCTGTTACTTCTTCAATTTATTAAGGTATCATTTGTCAATGAAAATTGATGTATTATAATTGCAAGGTGTATAACATATTTTGACATGTACATAGATAGACAAAGATAGATATAGATATAAACTGTGAAATGATTGTCCCCGTCAAGCTGATTAGCATATCCTTAACCTCACAGAGTTAACATTGTATGAGTATCAATGTGTGTGTTAAAGATACTGAAGATCTATTCTTTTCGAACATTTCAAGTATACAATGGCATGTTATTAGCTAAAATCACTATCCTGTATTTCCACTGCCCAGAAATTAATCATCCTGCATAACTAAAACTTCATACACTTTGACCATGACCAGGCCCTGGCAACTACCAAACAACCGCTCTATTTTCTGCCTCTGCATATAACTGGCATCATAAATATTATTCTATGCTTGGCTTATTATTTTAAATATGATGTCTTCCTACAGTCATCAATGTCACAAATGACAGTATTTCCACTGCCCAGAAATTAATCATCCTGCATAACTAAAACTTCATACACTTTGACCATGACCAGGCCCTGGCAACTACCAAACAACCGCTCTATTTTCTGCCTCTGCATATAACTGGCATCATAAATATTATTCTATGCTTGGCTTATTATTTTAAATATGATGTCTTCCTACAGTCATCAATGTCACAAATGACAGAATTTTTTAGTTTAAGGCTGAAGAATATTTGTGTGTGTGTGTGTGTGTGTGTGTGTGTGTGTGTAGCTCTGACTTTTTTCTTTATTCATTTGCTATAGTCTGTTTCTCTCTCAAAATTCATATGTTGAAATATTAACCTCAAGGTGATGGTACAAGGCAGCCAGTCCTAGGGAAAGACCAGCTGACAAAGGCAGAGCCCTCATGAATGGGATTAGTGCTCTTATAAATGAAATTCCAGAAGGCTCCCATCCCCCTTCCACCAAATGAGGACAAAATGGGAGGCAAGTCTATGTACTAGAAAGGGTTCCCTTAGCAGATACAGAACCTCCTATCATATAATCTTGGTCTTCCCAACCTACAATCAGAAAAAAATACTTGATGTTTATCAACAATCTGGTTTTTCATTTTGTTCATTATTATTTGCCAGAAAGATCTCCTTAATTTGTCCATGGAAAATTGTTAATTTCACATATTAACTGTTTAAATAATGCTGCCATGTACAGGAAAGTGCAAATATATCATCAAAATATTGACTTAATTTCCTTTGCATCTACAATCAGTAGTGGGATTGTTGGTTCTTAGGATAGTCTTGTTTTTAATTTTTAAGGAACTTCCATACTATTTTCCATAATGATTGTATGGATTTATATTCCCACTGACACTGTACAGACATTTACAATATTTACCATTACTTGCCTCTTGTCCTTTTGATAATATCTATCATAACAACTGTGAGGTGATGTTTTATTGTGGTTTTGGTTTGTACTTCCAGGACTGCTAGTGATTCTGTGCCTTTCTACAAATGTCTGTTGGTCTTTTGGATGACATTTTTAAAAATTAAGTTTGTTGGTACATTTTGCATAGACCTTGGGATCACATTCATTGTTGGGAATTCGTACCTATATATGGCATATCTTGGTTCTTATTTTTTCACGTTTCCCTTCCCTCTCTTCAACCCCTCCACCCCTTCCTATTTACAAAAGCTTTGTTTCTAATTTTTCCATCTTTTCTCATTTTTAAACTGTTCTCAAAAATGTCAATTCAGATTTATTCTTTTAAAACTGTATTTTTCATTTAAACATAATATTAGCACTTAGTATAGGAAACAGTAAATACGTGTGACATGATGATATTTTTATTCATGTATATGTGGGGTAGCCATCAATTCAAAGTAATTAGGATATTCATCATCTTAAACTTTTTTCAACTCTTTATGGGGGCTTCAAGTTCTTCTCTTCTACCTATGTTAAGATAAATAATGCACCATTGTGAATTTTATTCATCCTGCTATGCTGTAGGGCACCGGAGCTCATTCTTCCTAGGAGACATTTACATTGGACCTGTTGATCAACCTCTGTACTTTTCCCATCTACCATATGCTCTTCACTCTCTGCTTTACACTACTCTTCTCTCATTTTTCATTAGATCAGAAGTTCAGAATCCACACATGAGTGAGACTGGATGGTGCAAGTCCTTCTGTGACTAATTTATTTCATTTAATGCCTTTTAGCTGCATCTGTGAATGGCATAGACAGTACTTCATACTTTTTAATTTTTATTTATTTATTTTCTTGGTACCAGAGATCAAACTCAGGACCTTACAGTAACCAAGCAGTCACGGTGCCACTGAACTAAATCCCTGGGCCAGGACTTCATACTTTTTGTGGTAAATATCATCCTACTGTGTATATGTCACACTTTTCTCTGATGGACATTTGGGTAGATTTTATATCCTGGCTATTGTGAATAGCGCTGTAATAAGCATGGACTTGCAGGTGTCTTTATGAGACGTGGCATTTCCTTTGAATATGTGCCTACTTGTGCTCGCTTCAGCAGCACATATACTAAAATTGAATATGCACCTAGTGATGGGATTACACTGTTAAAACACAGTTCTACTCATAACAAAAGATGACTTATTTACAAAGTAAGTTGCTGATCTGAATACACATTTTTCAAAAGGATAAATACAAACAGCCAATGGATATATGGATAAAATGCTCAATACCCTTAATTATTAGAGAAATGCAAATCACAACCACAATGCCATATCATTTCAGCCTATAAGGAATGACTATTTCCACTATACACACATAAATAACAAATGCAAGAATATGTAGAAAATAAACCCCTATACACTGTTGATAAGAATATAAAATAGTGCTACCATTATAGAGAACTGAGTTCCTCAAAGAACGAAAATATCATGCTCATTATACCTATACGTGGTGTATCTAGCTGCTCCTTTTTTCCATTCCCCTCCCCTTCTTTCCACCTGTCGTGAGCATCGATTTAGGAATCGGATCCCAAGCTGGGAGCTCTGAATGGCTCCCCGGCTCCGAGGTAATAAGGACTACAAGTGATATGTCTTTTAAGGAGGTTTATTGTTACACAAGCAAAGCTATATCAGAACAGATACCACAATGACCATAAGCAGAGTATTCTAGTTCATACCTCTAACATTAAGGCAAGTATAACGTTAAGATATATCAGGATTATACGACCTGAGTCCGTGGCTTCGAGTGCTGGGCTGTCGAGCAGAGGTCCGAGCTGCGACGCGTGATCGGTCTTCGTTCCAGCAGAGCCTTCGGCGTCAGTTGGTCAAGTCGCGATGAGTGGCGACGTGTGACGGTCAGGCCGGGTCGCGATGGACGACGACGACTGGTCTTGGGTTCGCCCCTTTTATATCCTTAAGGCCTCTTATCGCTTAGGTAGCACACTCACGATCGATTAACACCTGGTTTCTACATATGGTTGATGACCTAATTGCTATCTACTACATACAGGGATGACTTCACTCTTTGGTTTCACTTTTGGTCTTATCTATCACTGACACTGTCAGCTGGGTTTGACAGCTTGGCCTGTCAGCCTGCAGCGTGGGGAATTTCCACTTGTTGCTTACATGTTCACTACACCACCCTCTTCTCCTCCTTGTTTACAAAAGCTTTGTTTCCATTTTTGCCTTCTGCTTTCTTTGCTTCCCCCTCCCTCTGCCTTTGTTGCCCTCATTTGAACATTTTTCTTCCCATTTCCCAATATCTATTATACATTTTGGTTTTTATTTTATACTTTTGGTTTCTCACATCAGAGAAAAAATATGCAGTATTTAAACATGTGTGTGACTTTTCTCACTAAAGAGTATGGTTTTCACATTATCAGTTGAAATAGGAAGAAAAGGGCTAAAGATGTAGGGGAAGTGGGAAGGGTAGGGAAAGAAAATAAGGGACAAGAAAAAATATGAAAAAAGGAAAAAATGGAAAAAAAATCTCTGTAAATAGGGAGGGCGGAGGGGTGAAGGGAGGGCAGGGTTATGGGGAAAAAATGAGAACCAAGATCTGTCATGTAAGGGTACAAGATTACAATGATGAATGTAACTGTACTGTATAACTAAAAAGTACCAATAAACTCAATAAAATTTAAAAAGTATGGTTTTAAGGTGCATCCATTTAGCTAGAAATGCCTCAAGATGTTCTTTCTTTATGGCAGAGTAGCATCCCATTGTATAAAACAAGCTACATCTTCTTTACCTATTCACTGGTTGATGGGCTTTTAAGTTGTTTCCAAGACTTATCTATTACAAACTGTGCTGGTATATACAAGGGTGGAATATATCACTATGGAAGGATGCTTTTAATTCTTTCAGGAAGATACTACTAAAAGAAATAGATGTTCTGAATAAAAGCGCTACTTTTAGTTTTTTTTTTGGAATCTCCCCACGGGTTTCCACAGTAATTGAAAAAGTCTTCATTTCTATCAAGAAGCTCATTATTAAATAAGTATTTTTCCTTGTTATTGAGTTATGTTGGTTAGTTTAGATATTAACCACTTATCAGACGTATTTCTTGTAAGTATTTTCTACTATTAATAGGTTATCTCTGAATTCTTGTGGCTATTGCAAAGCAGAATTTAGTTTTATGCAAGCATATTGCTCTTGTTTGGCTTTCTTTCAAAGTATCTTCTTGAAGACGATGTTAAGACCTTTACGGCAACATTTATTTATAATATTTTTACAGATTCAAATTTTATGGTTAATCTTTAATATTTTTACTTTGTTATTATATGTTTCTATGCACAGTGGTGATGTGAGTTTGAGGGACTTGCTACATGCATAGAACATATTTTGATCATTTTCAGTCTTTTTACCTACCTCTGTCTTCCCTGTACCCTTCCTGATCTCATTCCCCATATCCAAAAAATCTGCATTCTTTTTTCCCACCTCTCTTCTTTACTTTCCTCATTTATTCATTTGCAATTTAAATTTCCAATATAAGAGAAAGTATAAGTTATTTAATTGTCTGATTTATTTTACTTAGCATCAGGGCCTACAGTTGCATCCATTTTCCTGAAAATGTCTTGCTTTCATTCTTCTGTATATTTGAATAATATTGCACATTTTCTTCATCCATCTGTTGACAAGAAACTAGGCTGTTCCCAGAGCTTAGAAACTGTGACTTGTGCTGCTATAAACATGAGTATGCATATATTACTTTCATATGATGTTTTTGATGCTTTGGGGAAGGTATCCATGAGAGATATATAGCTGAGTTAAATTAAATTTCTATTTTTAATATTTTTAATCTTACCATTGATATTTTTCTCTCATTGAGTTTATTGGTACATTTTTACATTTTTGGTATATAGTACAGTTACATTCATCATTGGGATCTTGCACCTTTATATGACATGTCTTGGTTCTCTTTCCCCTTGTCCCTGCCCTCCCTTCACCTTCTCCTCTCCTCCCCATTTACAAACACTTTATTTCCATTTTTTCCTATTTTTTTTCTTTTCCTTTATTTCCTTTCCCCTACCCTTCCCACTTTCCCTATACCTTTATTCCTTTTCTTCCAATTTCACAATATCAATTATCTCATTAGGATCTTATGTACTATTATAGTTTATTCATACCAGAGAAACAATTTGGTATTTACACATGTATGTCCTATTTATTTCACTTACCAGTATGGCCTGAATATGCATCCATTTATCTATAAATGTCTCTAGTTTCTCATCCTTCATGGCTGAATAGTACCCCATTTTATAGAAAAACAATGTCTTTATCCAGTGTGCAGATGATGGGCAAATGGGCTGTTTGCAAGCTTTAGCTATTACAAACAGTGCTGCTATAAACATGGGTGCATATATATCACTGTGGTTTGATTCTTTTGGAAAGATACCCAGCAGAAGGATAGCTGGGTCAAATGGGACCTCTAATCCTAATATTTTGAGGTATCTCCATAGAAGTACTTATTTTTAAGGATAACATTGTAGGCACAGTATCTGGGTTGGTGATTATTTTCTTTCAGGACTTAGAAAACATTATGCTAAGCTGTCCTGTCCTTAAAGATTTGTATTGAAAAATATGCTGTTATTCTGTTGAATTGGCCCATAAAGGTGATTTGTTACTTCTAACAGCTTCCAATTTCTGTGTTTTAAGTTTTAGCATTTTGTTCATGATAAGGAGAGATACTTTCAAGATTATGTCTATCTGCTTGTAAAGAATGACTTCTTTCATTTGATAATTATCTCAATCCAAGACCACCTGTCATGCAAAGGTATAAGATCCCAATAATGAATGCAACTGTACTGTATGCCTAAAATGTACCAATAAACTCAATAAAAGAAAGAAAAGGAATCTCAAACCTTAGATTTGGGAAATTTTCATCAATAATTTCAGCAAGTAAACTTTTATGCTATTACCCTCTATCTCAGCTTCTTTTTCCTCAATCCTGAAGCTTTTTGAATTGATTCTTTTAGAGTTATCTAGAAGCTCTTGGATAACCCCTGAGTATCACTTGTTTTTCTCCACTTTGACTGCATAAGTCAGTTTTCCTCCGAGGGAAAGCAATGGCACCTGAAACTTCTAAGAGCAGGAATAATTTTGACTCATGATTTTTCAGTGATTTACTCCATTGTTAGCTGGCTCCAAGGCAGAAATGGCACACAGATATGGTGGAGAGTGAAGGCAGAGGGAAACCACTTAATTCATGGCTTCAGGAAGGAGGGAGGAGAAGCCGGAGACAGAGGCATCTTCCGGTTCATGCTCCCGGTGGCCCATCACTTCTGACAGAGCCCCACCTGCCAACAACACATTCAGCCACGTAATACACTTAGTAAGTCACCCTTATGGTTCAGTCAGTTTTTAAAAGCTACACTTCTGAATATGCAATTATTTCAGCTCTAAACACTACATTTTACCACTGCCCCCCACAAACTCGTGCTCATCTCATTATGTAATACACATGTAATGTAAGAGATTTCAAAGTCATAGAAGTTCTGGGATTGCTGAAAAGTTCAGTAAAAGATCTCATCTGAGACTCAAGGCAAATGCTTAGCTGTGAATTTAAATACTTCTAACATAAAATGGCACAAGGTAAATATTCTTGTTCCAAAAGGAGAAATAGTGAATAGAAATTAGACCAAAGAAGAACTGAAAACAAACAGGGCAAATATTAAATCCTGTGTTTCATTGTCTAGTCCTTGAGATAGATTATGGAGAGATGCGAGCTCCAGTGGGAATTTTAGATGTAAACTACAACATTACATCCATTATTTCTTCAAGTCTGTATATTCTTTCTAACCCTGCACATACAGTTCAATTTTTCATTTCCAAGGTTTCTGCTTGATTTGTTTTTATAACCTTTAACTCTTCATTAAAATTCTTTCATATTTTACATCCTCTTTGTTAATTTATTTAGTGCTTATTTTTATTTTAATTAGACTAATTGGTCATTGTAGTAATTGATTCATTCAGCCATTTCTTTGCTCCTTTTTGATCATTTTAACTATTTTAATTGGTAGATTTTTAAATATTTGTCAATAATTTTATCTAGGTTATTGCTTATCAAGATTTGTGTAGTTTTTAATTTTGGGGGGCATCTTCTCTTATTTTCTCATGATTCTTGCATTTCTGTGGAGAAACTTGTGGAGTATTTGGCAGTGATAGCTCTGTCACTACAGTGGAGATTTCTTTATGGAGTGGATTTTTCCCTCTGTAATGTGGCCATGGCTTGGGTATGATTGAATGCATCCACTCTGCTATTCAAAGTATTAGGTTCAGATTATAGTACTGCCTTGGAAGGACTGAAATATTGTGAATAATATCCACATACAATGAACCAAACCTTTACCAAAATATAATTTAAAATTTATTTTAAATGTCTCAACTGTCACAATAACAGAGGAAGATTGAAGAATAGTAATTATGAAGAAGCCATACTCTTAAGTGAAATTAATAAGTGTCACATGTGTAAATTCTGAATAGTTTCTCTGGTTTGAAAACTAAAAGTGTAAATAAGGATCAAAATATATAATTACAATGTGTTATAGGAAGAAAAGGTCTAAAACTATAGAGGAATTGCTAGGAATAAGAGAAAGGGAAAAAGGGAAAAGAAAAAAATATGTAAGAAAGAAAACATGGAAACGATTTCTTTGTAAACAGTGAAGGGAGGGCTGGGGAATGGGAAAGATAAAAACCAAGATAAGTCATATAAAGGTACAAGATCCCAATGGTGAATGTAACTGTGTTATATATCTAAAACGTACCAATAAATAACAAATACATAAAAGAAAACACAGGAAAAGAGGTATACTTGAGAAGTTATGTGAGGAGATAAAAAAGGGGAAGGAAATATAAACAGAAAGTGAAAAAAGATATACGGTGATTGGAACCAATTAATGAACTAATGGAAACAAAAAAAACTTCCTGTCCAAATTCATCTCCTTCTCCTATGAGAAGTGTGTGAATTTCCCTAGTAGCTTTCAAGGTTTTAACTTGTTCCAGAAATAATTTAGAGTTTAAGTTTAATGCCTTCACTACATATTTTTTTTAAAAAGATGTGGGTGACACTCAAGTACAATTCTTTCTGAGAAAACAAATTTCTAGTTGAGAATCTGTGAAATCAAACAAACTATGCATGTCCAGAGTACAATGGTGAGGCAGGGACAGATCAGACATTCAAATTATGAATGGGTAAAATAGGAAAGAAGAAAAAAAGCAACAAATCTGAAGTAAACCCCAAACCTAAAAGGGAAAATAATATTAAATCTTTTGTTTTGTTTTGTTTTGGTTTGGTTTGGTTTGGTTTTTTGAGACAGGGTCTCACTATGTAGTTGAGACTGACCTAGAACTCACTATGTAGTCCAGGCTGGTCTCGAACTCACAGCGATCCTCCTGCCTCAGACTCCCAAGTGCTGGGATTACAGGCGTGCGACACTACGCCAGGCCAATAATATTAAAACTTAACACTTGAAAATATTCATATTTGATCTGGGACTTTCCACTATACACATGTTGAAATTCACACTATCAAGGCTGTGCATGTAGATTCACCTCAGAAGATTTCATCTATGTGACCCAGCCCATGATCATATCTGTGTGAACAGACACAGAAAACCATAAGGGCAGAAAGAAGTTCCTAGAATCTTGAAGCTCAATTGACTACCACAGTTTTTACAACAATGGGATATTGAATCAAGCAGAAATATTTTCCATGGCTAAGATTTAGGCTTGTCTTGGTCCTGATAAACTTCCAACCAAATTAGAATAATGTCCTGAAATATTTAAAAATTGGTTCAATTTGGGCTGGGAATTTAGCTCAGTGGCACCATGCCTACCTTGCATGCACAATGTCCTGAATTAGATCTCTGGTAAAAAAAAGACAAAAAAAAAGCCAAGCTTGGTGGCATGAGGCAGGAGTATTGCTGTGAGCTTGAGACCAGCCTAGGCTACATAGTGAGTTCTAGGTCAGTCTCAACTACATAGTGAGACCCTGTCTCAAAAACAAATAAACAAACTAACTAACAAACAAACAACCTTCAATTTAATTCAAAGATTCAATTCAACTCAATTCAATTATTCTGAGATTACATATAATACTAGAGGTAATATATATTTCCAACAATGAAATTATGTGTTTTGTACATCTTGCATTAATTTATCTTATGTATATTCAATGACTTAAGTCAATGATGTAATGAAAAATTTTCAGCAAATTTCCCATTGCCATCCTTGCTCTAAATCAGTATTTTAGCAGTCACAAAGAAATCCATAAATAGCATCCTTTTATGTGCAGTGTGGCTGCATTCATTTCAGAAATTATAAATTTTAGAGAAATTTGTTTAAACCTATGTAATAAAGCTAATACAAGATAAAATTTGAACAATTCTTTTGGACTTGAAGTACTAGATAAAAAGCAATGAATTAAAAATTCTGTCAAATATTAATGTATAGAACTGATTTAATACTCTCTTGCAAATGAACCATTCACCTCAACATTTAATTAACATCAATTTTATGAATATTTATTTTTTCAAACTTATAATGCCTGATACTGTAGTAGGAGAAAGAAAATCTCTGTAATAAAGAATTTGCAGGTCCAATTATTCAGAAATGGTAATTTGGGCCTGGGATTTAGCTTAGTTGTTCCACCACCTGCTTCATAAGCGCTAGGTCCAGAGTTAGATCCCCGGTAACAAAACACAAACAAGCAAACAGAAATTGTATTTAACAGTGTTGTGGAGTAGAAATCAGAAAATAAACTTTCCTTAGTGTCTTAAAATCCTATGGAAATCATTTACAAAATGTCTCTTGAACCTGACAAACACCTTTAAAGACTGTGTGAATGTCAGAGGATGAACTACTAAATTCATGTGTTAAAAGTTATTTAATTCTCAAAAGAATATTTTAAGCAAATGAAGTATGTTAATTGAATGTTATTAATACAATTTAAAGAAAGTGATTCACATCTTGGAGTCAAGATTTAGTTGGACTGAACTCTAATTAGCGGAGATCTCAAAAGAATGACCACTAGAGAAAAATGAGTTAAAAATATATTTTATGTTAATATATTTTAAATCATTCACTAAAAAAATTACCATGGTGATCTTTTGCTCAATAGTTTGTTCCTCATACAATGCTCTTTATGAATACATAATCTGTGCATAAAATTAAAAGCCTTTCTTATATTCTTTGTGTATGTATATATATATATATATATCCATCCATATATAATTTGCAAGCTATTAATTACATATTTTATCATTCATTTGGCATTTACAGTTAAACATTTATTGCCTTTAATTATTTGCTGATAAAAGATAAAACAGCATCAAATTACCTCTATATAATTGATAAAACTGGAGCATATTACCCAAATTGACGTTTTTTTCAAAATATAGTATTTTTATATAAACAGGTGAAATTGCAACTCTTATTTGCTGTAGTTGTGACTCATATTGGTTGATTTCTTCATAATCAAAGTTTTGATGTGAGCTTCAGTCTTTCTTTAATACTCTAAATGCTAGAAATTTAACAAAAAATGAATGTGCACCTGTGTACTTGTGTGTGTGTGTGTGCATGTAATTTTGTATTTCAAGGGCTTACACTTTTAAAAAGAGAGAAGTTATGTACACATTTAAGAAGAATTAAAAATAGTGTGATAATGGTTAGAATGTAACGGGTTTCACATACTCGGCTGAATGAGGATATGGAGGTAACCATGGTAAAATCATTTTATTTTATGTTTGTAAATATTTGTAACTCAGCTGAAGGTCCATGTACTGTTATGATACATCATACAGAAAGATTTCATGTACCCAGTATGTTTTGTGATGGTAAGATTTCACAGAACTAAGGTACAATTTCTTAACAGAGATATTACCATTTATGCAGTCAGGATACAGATTTCTAGCACCCCAGGATCCCTGCTGTTGATTTTTGATAGCCATTTCCAGTTGTTTTCTGTTGTCTCCCATCATTCACCCCTGCCATTCACAAGTCTATTTTCCTTTACTTTTATTTTCTTTCCTTTCAAGAGTGCTACATAAACATAAACGAGAGAAACACTCTTTCATTATACTCAGCATAATTGCCTAGAAACATTCAACTTGTCACAAGCATAATTTCTTTTTATTGCTGAGACATATTTAATGAAATAAATGTACCATAGTTCACTTAATCAATTACTTTTGAAGAATATTTGTATTATCTTCAGTTTTGCTCTCTAAAAAAAATTATTCTATTGGAGACGCTCAGGCATATACAGACATGCAACATCCAGGTGTGTGAAAGGCACATAATATGAATGGACTTTTGTTCTCTGAATAAATGCCCAGGAGGGCAATGGCTATGTCTTATGATTAGCTGCTTATTTAATTTTTTAAGGAAAATGCATTTCCAGGCATACCACAAATATGAGTGAGCAGTTCTTCTGGCAACTCACTAGCATTGGGTCTTATCACTATTTTTATTTTAGTAATTTGATCTATATTTCTCTAGTGGCTAATGTGCTTTTATGTTTGTGTATTCTCTTTACCCACTGTCTGATGTATTTTTCTTCATTTTAAAACTGGATTGTTTTACCATTAAATTTTCAGAGTATGTTATATATTTTAAGTATTAGTATTTTGTTTACTATGTGCTTTACAAACATACTCTCCTACTCTGTAGTTTTTAAATTTCTTCATTCATTAAAAATGCTTTTGCAGGAAAAAAATAATTTGCTGAAGTCCAATATATCAAAATCTTTGCCATCAAATAACTCTTTACCTAACCTAGATACCAGATATTATTTTAAGGATAATCATATCTCTTTCCTACAGCAATGGTGTAGAGACTGATTAGAGATTGTTATTAAAGACAGAACTGGATGGAGAATTGACTTCATTATGTAGTTCAGTTTTCTTGTCCTTGACTGCATTATATATTTTCATTTATTGTTATCTACTACAAATTCTTTCTTCACTGTTTGTTGATCTGAGTACATATATTCAGAATATTTTTGGTTATTTCATTTTTTATTACTTTAAATATCATTTATAGTTTTTAGTATATTCCTTGAATTTATATGGGTAAATGAGATCACTAGGTCATTTGAAACACAATGGCAATTTTATTTTCTCCCTCTGATTTTTATGTGATTTGTTCCCTTTCTTTGCATGATTCAGATGACAGACTTTCTAATACTCTATTGAATCCAGAGAGTAAGAGCACTCTTGGGGAAGATGGTTTCAATATTTCAAAATTAAGTGAAATTGTCCTGAGAGCATTTATATAGATATTTTTCAGGAAGTTGCAGGTGACTCTTTTATTCTTATCTTTCAAGTATCATTCTTAAATTTTGTCAAATTATTTTTCTACAGAAATTGATACACTAATGCAATCTCTACCTTACCCTGAAAATTTGGGGGATAACACTGACTGAATATAATTTTGAATATCAAAAAAGTTTATCCAAGTGTAAAATTTGTATGCATTGCTAAATTCTATTTTTTTAAATATTTGGTTGAGAATAATTGATCTAATGTATAAAAGACTTTATACATTTTTATTTCCTTTATCAGGATCTCATATCACAGTACTACTAGTTACTCTAAAAGTATTGGAAATGTGAGCTTCTTTCTACATTCTGGAAGGCTACATACCAGCATACACGTTCTGTCTATATTTCATAGATAAAACTACTTGAGCATCAATTGGGAACAACTGTAATAAGTGTGAAACTGGTATTATTTTTACTTAAATTTGTTATGATACTCCAGGAAAACTATGTGGAGAGGATGATTTAGTTTCTTTTAAAATTTTTTAAATTTAATTTACTGTTTTAGTATTTCAGTTGAAATACAAGTTCCTTGTGGTAATAGGGATACTCCAATAACCTGCTTTATATTGGAGAATCGTGACATTCCATATTTTTAAAGGAATTATTGCCTTGAATCTCTGTTGAGTAGTTTTCCTGAATAGAAGTGTTCATGGTATCCCTTTAATATATTTTTGATGTTTGTAGGATCCGTAATGCCATCCAATATTTCATTTGTGATATAGATCACTTGCCTTCATCCTGTTTATCTTTAACAGTTTTTAAGTGGTTGATCAACTTTATTTGTCTTATCAAAGAAACAGTTTGTGTTGTATTATTTTTTAAATTTTTAAAATAAAGTTTAAAAAATTAAATAAATTTTATTTTATCCCATTCTCCTCTCATGCTCCTTCCTTCCCTATGTACAAAAGCTTTGTTTCCATTTCCCCTTTTATTTTCACATTTTGTCCCTCCCTTCTCTCTCTCACTCCTCCCTTGTTTCCTTTCCCACTTGAACACTTTCTTCCCATTTCCAACCTCCATTATACATTTCAGTCTTTATTTCAACTTTCAGTTTTTCACATCAGAGAAACAATTTTATATCTAAACATCTGTTTCCAATTTATTTCACTTAAGAATATGGTACCAGGGTCCATCCATTTAGCTGTAAACCTGTGAAGCTCATGTTTCTTTATGTCAGAGTAGTACTCCATTGCATGAAAAGCATCTTCTTTTTTTCAGATTTTTTTTATTGAATTTATTGGTACATTCTAGGTATGCAGTACAGTTCAAAAATATCTTTATCCGTTCATCAGTTGATAGGTGTTTGGGCTATTTCCAAGATTTAACTATTGCACACTGTGCTGCTATAAACATGGTGTGCATAAGTCACTCTGGTTTGATACTTTTACTTCTTTAGGGAAGATACCTAAAAGAGGTATAGGTGGGTCAAATGGAAACTCTAGTTTTAATTTTTTGAGAAATTTCCACACAGATTTCCACAGTGGTTGCACCAGTCTACATACTCACCAACAGTGGAGAAGCCTTCTTTTTTCCAGCAGTCCCTTCAGCATTTGTTATTGGTTGATTTATTGATAGCAGCCATTCTTTCTGGAGTGAAAAGGAATTTTGTTTCAGTGTTGTTTTAATTTGAATTTCATGAATGACCAGTAATGTTAAACATGTTTTCATATATTTATTTGCTGTTTCTAATTCTTCTGAGAAGGGTCATTTCATTTCAGATGCCCAGTTGTTTTATTTTTATGCTTTCAATTTCATTAATTTTTACTCTCTTTATCTTTTAATCTTTTTATGTACTTTTGGTTACTTTGTTCTTTTTCTGAATTTTTGAGGTGGAAAATCAAACTGCTGATTTAAATGGTTTTCTAAGAATTTTTCTTCTTTTGTCTTTTAAAATTGTGGATTAAATCAATGGATTTTCATATACAGAGATGACATTTCTAAAATAATAAATAAATACATTAATCAATTTAATGCTTTATCTCCAGAATGATAAATCAATGAATATAATGCTATATATTTTTCTTTCAACACTATTTTAACTATTTCTGAGGTTTTTTTATTTTTGTTAATGTCAATGGATTCTTTTTTTGAGATTTTTCTTTTATAAATTATGTAGAAGTGACTCATTATTTTCCATATACTTGGAGATTTTCTTATTATTTTTTATAGTGGGGTATAGTTTTACTCTATTATGGATTAAAAACACTTTCTGTATGGTTTCCATTATTTAAAATATTTTATGGTCAATAAATATATGGTCAGAATATGGTCAATCTTAGTACTGAGAGCACTTGAAGTATATGAGTATTCTGCGGTTGCTAAATAAAATGTTCTACAGTGCTATTCAGAATTTGTTGGTTTATGGTGCTATCTAGGTTTTCTTTAATCTTGTTGGTTTTCTATGTAGTTTTCTTATCACTGAAATAGAAGAGGTTAAGTCTCTATATTATTTCTCCTTTTAATTAGTATATTTTTCAGCTCTGTTGAGTTGATATTCCTTCTGTTGGCTTAAGGGGTTTGTGTGTGTGTGTGTGTGTGTTTAAATTTTCTGGGTAAATTGGCCCTTTTGCTATGAAGATTTCTTCTCTCTGTCTCTGGTTATTTTCCTTGATTTAAAGTGCATTTTATCTATGATAATGTTAGCCATACTTGTTTTACTCTGATTAATATTTTCATGGTATATTTTGCTCACTCTTGTTTTAAATGTATCTACATCTTGATACCTTAAGAGATTTTCTAGAGATAATGTATAGTGTGCTTATGTTTTTAAACTATGCCAATGTGTGTCTTTTAATTATTTATGTATTTCAATTCATCATTTATATTAAACATTTATTTATAAATTAGAGCATAAGTATGACTTTTAATTGCTTGTGTTCTATTTTCAACTCTTTTCTCTTGCAATTTTTTTCCTGTTTACTCATAGATTAAGTTGTATGACAATAATTTCATTTTGATTTATCTAGTGTTTTTCATCACTATATATTGGTTTTAGTAGTTTCTTTAGGTATTTCAATAAATATACATAACTTATCCAATTTTACTAGTGTCAATATTGTATCATTTTTTCATTAATTGTAGAGAATGTGTGTACTTTTACCAACCTCTGTCCTCAAATATAATTATTTTAAATAGTGTCTTTATGTAAATTTAGAGTCACATGAGATAATGACATAATATTTATTTAAACATCAAAAATTATTTTAGAAACTCAAATGAACACACACAGTGTGCTCTATTTAATCTTTCCATCGCTCTCCTTTCCTTTCTGATGTGCCAGGGCTACTTCTTCGGTCAGTTTCTTTTTGTTGAGAAATTTCCCTTTATCCATTCCATTAAGACGTGTCGAGGAGTGGCAAAGTCTCTAGGCTTTCCTTCTTAATGGTAATGTTTCGGTATTTTCTTCAACCTTGAGTATATTTTCTCTGGGCATAAAATTCCAGACCAAGACCCCTTTAGCACTTGAAAAGTTTCACTTCCCTCTGGTCTTAATGATTTCTGTGGAGAAATTAGCTCTAACTGGATTTTTTTTTAATGTACAATGTTTCTCTCCTGTTTCTTTGACATTTCATTTGTTCTTTACTTTTCAAAAATTACACTAAGGTAATATTTTATCCAACTTAAGTTGATGTCAGCTTGTTGATTTTATAGATTCCTGCCTTTAGCCAGATAGAGAAATTTTAACATTTGAATAATTTTCCAGCCGTATTCCTTTTTTTTTTTTTTTTTTTT
>NW_022900947.1:51143619-51173939 GCF_012274545.1 Fukomys damarensis
TTTTTTTTTTTTTTTTTTTTTTGGTAGCGGGGATTGAACTTGGGTCTTTGCGCTTGCAAAGCAGGCCACCAAACCGCTGAGCTGAATCCCCAGCCCAAGCCATGTTCCTTTGTAACATTTTCTGTAAAATTCAAATAACACAAAGATTTAAAGTGATAGGCTCTCGATGCTGTTTTTCAAAATATATTTTTAGGTTGATTTGTTTTTTCATTTTTTTGAGGGGGTTTAGATTAGGGGCTTTTTTCTCTTTAAGATTTTTTGGTTTCTTTTTTTTTCCCTTGTTGAGTTTATTGGCACATTTTAGGTATACAGTACAGTTACATTCATCATTGGGATCTTGTACCTTTACATGACAGGTCTTGGTTCTCATTTTTTCCTGTTGTCTCTGCCCTCCCTTCACCCCTCCTCCCCTTCCCCTATACAAACACTTCAATTCCATTTTTTCATTTTCTCATATTTTTTCTTTTCCCTTATTGCCTTTCCCCTACCCTTCCCACTTTCCCTACACCTTTAGTCCTTTTCTTCCTATTTCACATTATCCATTATCTCATTAGGATCTTATGTACTATTATAGTTTATTCACAACAGAGAAACTATTCAGTATTTACACATAGTTTCTCATATTCACTGAAGATCCCATCACAAAGAGCAGGCCCTTTGGTGAGCACGAATTTGGATTGCAACTAGAGGTCCTCATTGTGGTCTCCACTGACACCAGAAGCAGAGAGAGCACAACCTCCTGGGATGAGCACCCTGTTTCAGACTGCCTTTAGATTCTCTTCTATATACAAACCAATTTGGGGCTGTGGTGTTGTGCTGTAGCAGAAAGATTTAAGTCCAGCCTTTCTATTCAGCTGTTGCTATCATGCATCGTGTCTCATCACTCTTTGTTCTTCTTTTTATTTTCTTTTTAGATACAATAGTGTAGTTTCTGTGACTTTCTGTCTTGTTAGGCCTCTTTCATCATGGTCCTTTGGCAAGGCAGAACAGTATTCCATAGCTCTTTTAAACATTTATTTATTTTACTATTCCCATTGGCCCTTCAAAATTTTGGACTTCTTATCTCTACCTTTGAAATATACAAGCCAAAAGAAGACCAAAGAAAGTTATCTGAGGTGGCTAACTTGTTTGTCTTCTGTCCAACTCTCAGAGTCTTCTTATCTTCTTTCAATATGCGATTTTCAGGTCTTTTATACTATTTAGTGGAAAGTGTATTCAAAAGTATGTCTACTCTCCTCATAGCAGAAGTTGAATGTATACTACCTTTTAAAAATTTTGGATTTTGATATGCAATGGTGATTATGTAATGGTATTTTTAGCAGAGCTCGAAAAGAGATAATTAAAGAGAAAGACACTAATTGTAATCACAGACTAGAAAATAGTTCAGTTTGATTGACTATCAGAAAATAGGAAAGGTACTAACTATATGATAAAAAGATTGCTAGCAATTTTGTGCTGTTTTGAGCTGTAACAGAACTATGTGGAGAAAGGCATTAAAGAGGAAAAAGAAGTACACAATGGCTATTAAATCTAAGTTAATAGAGTTAAACTTATTTGGAAAAGTCACTGTACTAGCATTGGCTATAAAATCTTTACTGATTTCTTCAATCTTCTAAATTTCACTTTTCTATGGGGTTTTAGGCAATACTCGGGATGCTATAATAATATTGGATTATGTATACATGTAGGCAGGAGTAATTATTTGAATGAAGTTAGTACAGAATATAGATCAAGACAGACCACCTTATTTAGATAAAGTGTAGATCTAGATAAAGGCTCAAGTTTAACTGGAGATGTTAGCAAATAAGAAATACACTAGCAGATAAATATGTGGAACAGAGGGAAGGACCAAGTTGCCCTTGTAAAGGGAAAGGAGCAGAAGATATTCAACAAGAAACAAAAGCATTTAAAAAATTAAATTTACAGGCACTGAACAGACCTCTAAACCTGAAATTATTAACACCTCTAATGGGGAATTCCATTATGTTTTGAATTTTTTAAACTAGGAATAATACAACTTGTCTGACTTGTGCCTCTAACTGTGAAAGCATGACCAGGAACCCAGATAAGAAATAAAAAATACCTTGTTGGGTACAACTCCTAGTCTTTCTGTATTCTGTTTAATAACTTTAAATTTTAATTTTGTATATTCATTAAATAATATTTAAACATAGTCTCCCTAAATGTCTCAAACATGTTTTATACTGTCTAATAATTGCTTTCCTAAAATATAGAGAGGACTGTCTTTAATACAACTTAGTAAATTTTCTTGAGCCAAATTGTCTTTCAAAAGTTCACAAGAAGCTGCATTCATGCGGTACTTTAAAATAAAGAATAATTTCTTGTAAAAAAGAAGTGTTCTTTAATGTACAATTTTTATCAATGAGTTAAAGTCAACTTTTGAGAGTCAAAGAATTTTAAAGTTAGAGCCCAAGGACACAAAATTGGAAGGAAAATAACTGCACCTAGTTTATAAGTGCAGGCATCAGAATGAAAACTATTTTACTTGTCTGAGATTGAACAGATTCCTCAACTCTCTGACAAAATGTCTTTCCTTTCACATGACATCGTTTTGCATATTACTTTTTCCTCCAAAAGTACACAACACAGTATTGAATAAGGTGTTTTTATTTGTTTGTTTGTTTTTGTTTTCTAATTTACTGTCTCCTTCAAACTAACTTTAAGCCAAAATATGCATAGTAGTGCCCTTTCTTCAAAGGGTTTCTCTCTGAGCCTACTTCCCCTCCTTCCCAGGACTCTGAGGATACTCAGGATTAAGCTACATTACACCCAGGAAGTATTGCTAGTATGAATCAAGGAACCAACAGGAAATGTAAGGCTATGAGATAGTCCATTTTCTGAGAAAATTAAAACTGTATTATGGAATTGTGGGATTTTTCTTTTACCTTCCTTCTTTTCTCCAACCTCCCTCCCCATCCCATTTGATTATTTTTTCCTGTTTCACAATATCTATTATACATTTTGTTCCTTATCTACACTTTCAGTTTCTTGTATCTGAGAAACAATTGAATCTTTACATATGTGTATCTAATATATCTAATTTAAGAGTATGGATTCTAGGTGCAACCATTTAGCTTTAAGTGTCTCAAGCTTATCCTTCTCTATGACTGAGTAGTACTCCATTATATTAAAAATAAATCCTTATTCATTCATTGGTTGATAAGCATTTGGGCTGTTCCTATGATTTATCTATTTACAAACTCTGCTGCTGTAAACATGGGTGTGCATCTATTACTGTGACATGATGCTTTTTAACTCTTTTGGAAATATACCAAGCAGGGGAACAGCTGGGTCAAATAGAATCTCAGGTCCTATTTTGTTTAGGAATCTCCATACTGATTTCTATAGTGGTTGCTCCAGTCTGCACTCCCACCAACAATGAAGAAGGGTTCCTTTTCCCTACAGCTCCACCAGTATTTGTTGTTGGTTAATTTCTTGATAGCAGCCATTCTTTACGGAGTGAGGTAGAATCTCAGAATTGTTTTAATTTGTTGGTCTTGAATGACCAGTGATGTTGAAAATTTTTCATATATTTATTTACCATTTTTAATTATCCATCTGAGGAGTGTGCATTCATCTCATATGACCATTTTTGACTGAGTCTTTAAATAAGGGAGGTCTAATTTTTTTCAGGTTCAAAATTGGAGAAGGAAGATAAAATGGAAATAAAGGTTTTGTAAATAGGAAGGGGAGCAGAAGCAGAATGAAGGGGAGGGAATGGGAGAAAAAAATAAGAACCAAGAAATACCATGTAAAGGTATATACTCCATATGAGTGTAACCATTATGTAGAGCTAAATTATAGCAATAAACTTAGTGATAGAAATAGTACAGAGACTATAGGCTTCTCATATATAGGCTAGTATAAAATATAACATCTTAACACTGAAGACTATATTTAACTTGATGAATTTTTAAAAATCAGTAAATTTTGAAAGTATATCCTCAAAAATAATTTTTAAAAAATTTTTAAAACACATTGTAGAAAATTTAAAATTTTGTTAGGTTAGGATCAAAAGTAGAGACCTTGTTGTCAATTATTAACACATTAAATCTTTTTAAAAAAGTTTTCCTGAGGAAACCAAATACAATGACTATCTCTGAACTTGCTTTCTCATTCTTTGTAACTTCATGCCAAACAATCTACTTTCTATTTTGCTTTAGATGTTAGAATCCTATATCAAAAATATATTGTTTATATCACAATATATTCTACTGTTTGTATTATCATATATAATTATTATATTGATTTATAACACATGTGTGTATTTCTATATATATAAAATACATAACTACATTATATTATATATTATTATATTGCTTTAATGTGGGACTTTACCATTATTGGTATATTCCTTCATCATTAATTGATAGCCAAGCAAGTCCCAGACTGACTACCACATAGAGTTTGGAGTCATAGAGCAAAAACAGAGTTTCTGCTCTGAATGCCATTTCATAAAGTTATGAATGATACTTTCAGAAAAAAACATTTTAAGCACCCATTGGATATTTAAATCACTAAAGAGGAAACCCTCAAGATGTCAAAGAAAGGACATGAAAGAGCAAAGGATAAACTCAGTCAATAAAGAAAAGAGTTATAGATTGTACAATTGTAAAATGTAGATGCAAAATTGATTATCAAACTGAATAGTTGGAATGATTTTCTCTATCAAACAAAACTTAAGTGCAATTTTACTAGAAAGAAAATATTCACAAATTATCAATATTTCATATAATATTAGGTAACATTTTAGTCCTTGAACCGTAGTGAACAGCAAACAAAGAGTCAAACACTGCAGATATCCCTTGAACTTCCCTTAAGGATGACTTTAGGCAGAGTTTTTGAGCAAGGCTCTCGGATTACACTGAAAAGACAAAGAGCGATATTTTAATGTCACTAATATTTTGACACATTTTTAATTTTAACTTCCAGTTGTGAACCTTTGTATGGGGAAGCAAAATACTTAGATACTTTCAACAATGGTTTGAAGTGATTTGATATTTAAGAAAGTAATCATGTGAAGTGTTCTTTCCAAGTGCTTTATGTAAAAGAATATACCAAAAAAAGTAACTTTTACATACTGAATTTCATTAGCAACTGATTTCTTAAAAATTCCACATTTTAAACTCTAAAGTTTGCACTTTTGACCTGGTATATTATAAGGAGCAGTTGTGATCATTTTCTTCACTACCTCAGTGGTCCTCAGTAATTAACTCCTATGTCTCTATAGTCCGTCATTTTAATCTTCCTAAATGCCATTTTGTAGGTTTCAGATTCAGTTGCTGTCCTCCTAAGTCCACTAATCTTGATGTGGTTGTCCATATCTTATATCCCCCAAGTGCATAAGAAGATTTACTGCTTCCATGGTTATTATCTCTACCACCCCTGCACAGCACCAAATCAAACTGGAATCTCTAGGGTAAAGCTCTCTGCTAGACCATCTGTTCATACAAGACAGCTTAAGATATTATTTGCATTTATTGTATCCCACAGGAAACCATGGTAAAATTCCCTTTTGGGTGAATCTGTGACATAGATACTAACCTTGAATTTTTAAAACTAACTCTTTTTTAAAATAGGAGATAATATAACAGCAAACCCCAAGCATGCTTCGTCCCTACAGCCCAGCAGCAACGTGGCATTGTGCATCACTAAGAATGGAGTGTGGGTGTTTTTGTGAGAGAAAAGTCTTCAGGAAGTGTACTCAGAGGATGCTTTGCAAAGCTCTTGATGGGAGAAGATGATCTAGTTATATTTGTGTGACCTTTAATTTTATATTGCATTAGAGTTTGTGTAATTGTGGTTTGCGTATACCAGAATTGCAAAAGTCTATTCTTCTCACAATCAGTTTGCTAGTTCAGTGTTTTTCATCTTATCTGCATATCATAAACACCTGGATAACATTTGCTTTTTAATGTTACTGTCCAGGTTCACTTTGCTTCTTTGAGAAATGTTTTAGAAGTTAGTCAATTTCTTTGCAGTGCTGCAGATTCAACCCAGGGCCTTTACACTGAGATATGCCCCCAGCCCATTTTTATTAAGTTGCCCAAGCTGGGCATGAACTTGTGATACACCAAACTTAATCTCCCTGAGAGCTGTAATTACAGGCTTGGACCACCATGTCCCACTAGAAATTAGTAGCTTTTAAGTCTCTACAGCTCATTTTAATGTGCAGTTAAATGTGAGACTTTACTGATGATTTTATCTTTTCAAGAAGGGAGTCATTCCCATTGTTTCCAGCATTTCTCTCTTGTTAACAATTCCCCTACTCTCCAACAGAAAGGGAAAATAAAGCCCTCTCTTCTTGCTCTTCTCAAGATCAGGGGCATCATGGAAAATCATCAGGAACTTCTTTGTTCGCTGATTGGGTTTCTAATGTGTGAAGCCAGGTGCAGTCACAAGGCAACCATGTCCCACTCTTCAGCTGCTCTTCTTCCCTCACTGTGATTTTATAAAACTTATATCCAGAACTGTTTTCCGTCCTTATTTGACTATTTGTGGCATTGCTTCCTCCCTTCTTCCATGTCTTCTTTCTTTTCCTTCTACCTTCCAATTATTCTTAAATATTATATTAGATCAAGGTAGAGCTTTCTTTGACCACTTTGCTCAGCTTATTTTAAAAGATTTACAGATCAGCTCACCTCCTTTATTTTTAAATAAATAGTAGTATACAGTATAAATGAATTATTTCAACTTTTAACCTTTTATTTGGAATCTGGAGGTCAGTTTTTCAAATAGATGCTTGACTAGGAATTTTTAGAACACAGAGAATTTCAGTATATTTCACATGCTTCAGAAGACAGGTATCTGATCCTTTGCACACAGATAGTAGATAAAATATTGCCCCCAAGCTAAGGTTAAATGTTCGATTTTTTCTATTTCTTGCTATAAGTGCATCCTATAGAATATACTTACAAAAATTTTTTCTGACATTTCGATTTGACTGGGACAAGATTTGTATTTCCCTTGGGGAAACAAGAAAAATATAAACACAATAAGATGAGAAGAGGTGGTAGAATCCAAAATTACTGAAGGATAATTTATCCTGTCAGATTTTCTTGAAAATAGTTGTATACCCTTTTTTTTGTTGTTGTTGTTTGGTCTTTATGATCTCACTCACCTATTTTGCATAAGACTTAAGTTTTTCAATGCTGGAATCATCTTTATATTAACTGAGTGTTTTTAAATTATTATGCCTGCCATAGCATAGATTAGTATTCAGAAACAATAGAACTTTATCTATCAAAGCAAGTACATGTTACAAGCTATCATTTTTAGAAAGAAAGACACAAAATAATATAGTGTAACCTTCAGAGGTAAAGTGTTAAAAAGCAAGTCAAGCTTATTATCACCTGGCTATATAAATATTACTTTTAGCTGGAAGCACAGGATAGTGTTAGGAAGGGAAAGGGACATGTATGAAGGCAAGGATTGACTCTACCATTGACCTAGGTGGTTGTAGCATAAATATTTATATCGTAATATATAAATACAGCAGTTTATACTTTTCTCAATAACAAATATGACTTTTGAAAGTAAAAAATGAAAATTTCAATACTTTTCTACGTGTGGGACATTGAGCACTTATTACTATTTAAAATTCAAATCAAATGATCTAAATGATCAGAATTTATAATTTTTACTATTTTATTTTTTATCGTTGATTGGTACATTTAAAGCAAATAATAGTTACATTTATCATTCAGACCTAGTTCCTTTACATGATATTTCCTGGTTCTTGCTTTTCTCTATACCCCTGCCCTCCTCTTCTCCCTTCCCTATTTACAAAGATTTTGTTTTCATGTTTTCCTTTTTTTTACTTTGCCCTCATTTCCTTTTCCCTCCCCTTCCCACTTTTCCTTTAGCCATGTTCTTCCTTTTTCACACTCTCAATTATATCATTTGAACCATATTTAAAACTTTTAGTTATTCACACCAGAGAAAGTATTTGGTATTTACTCAAGCATATCCTATTTATTTCACTTGAGTATAGCCTCAATGTGCATCCATTTTGCCATAAATGTTTCTAGTTTCTCATTATGTATGAGTAGTACTCCATTTTCTAGAAAAAGCACATCTTCTATATCAAGTCTCCAGTTAATGGGTTGTTTCCAAGTTTTAGCTATTACAAACTATGCTGCTATCAACATGGGTGCACATACACCACTATAGTATGATTCTTTAAATTCTTTTGGAAAGATACCCAGCAGCGGGACAGCTGGGTCAAATGGAACTTCTAGTCCTAATTCTTTGAGGTATCTCCATATATTGATTTCCACAGTAGTTGCACCAGTCTTCACTCCCACAAAAAATGGAGAAAGGTTGCTTTCTCCTTACAGCCCCACTGGCATTTGGTATAATTTGATTTATTGATAGCAGCCAAGCTTTCTGTGGTAAGGTGAATCTCAGTGTTGTTTACATCTGCACCTCTCAAATGACCAGAGATGTTGAATACTTTTTTTCATATATTTATTTGGTGCTTTAACTTATTTGCCTGAGAAATGACTGTTCATTTCAGATGTCCAATTTTGAATCAGGTCTTTGTATTTGGGGGGGATCTGATTTTTAAAAATTCTTTATATATATTCTAAACTTTAGTCCTTTGAGGAAATGCTGGTAAATTTTTCCCCATAATATAGGTTGTCTCTTAGCTCTGTTGATGATTTTTTTATACAGCAAAAACTTTTAAATACAATGAGATACCAGTTGTTAACACTTTGTGCACATTCTCATGATGCTGAGGATTTGTTCATAAAGTCTTCTTCTATTCCAATGCCTTTGAGAGTTCTAATTTGCATTCAAGTGAGTATATTGTTCCTGTTTTGATATTTCGATCTTTAATCCACTTGGATTTGGGTTTATTGCATGGTGAAACATAGGGATCTAGTTTTAATCTCTGGAAAGTTGAGAGCCAGTTTTTGCAACACTATTTATTAAAGAGGCTATCTTTCCTCCACTGAGGATAGTTGGCACATTTGTCAAAGATGAGGTGGCTGAGTATGTCTGGTGATGCTTCTGCATCTTCTACTCTATTCCATTGATTCTCAGGTAAGTTTCTTTGCCAGTGCCATGTTGGTTTTCTCACAGTGGCTTTGTAGTATAGTTTCAAGTTGGGGTTTGTGATATCCTCTACCATTTCTCTGCTGCCCAGAAAGGCTTTTGTTATTTAAGGTCTCTTCTGGTTAAAAATAAATTTTTTGTATTGTTTTCTCAAGTTCTGGAAATATACTATTGGGATTTCAATTGGGATTGCATTGAATCTGTATAGCATTTTTGGAAGTATGGCCATTTTCCCTATGTTGATCCTTCCTATCCAGGAGCAAGAGATGTTTTTCCATCTTCTTATATCCTCTTCTATTTTTTTTCAGAGTACTGTAATTTTCAGTGCAGAGGTCTTTTGTTTTCTTTGTTAAATTGATCCCTAGATGTTTCATTTTCTTGGATGTAATTCTGAAAGGAATTATTTCCATAATTTCTCTCTCAGTGAGTCTGTTATTTGTGTACAAGCAGGCTATTGATTTTTTAGTGTTGACTTTGTATCCAGCTATTCTACTGAATCTGTCAGTAAAGTCCAGCAGTCTTTTGATGGAGATTTTTGGGTCTTCTATGTAGAGTATCATATCATCAGCAAATATTGACAGTTTAACTTCTTTATTTCCTATCTTTATTTCTTTCTCATATCTCATTGCTGTGGCTAATGTTTCCAGAACTATATTGAATAGTTAGTGGACATCTTTGTCTTGTTTCTGATTTTAGCATGAAGGTTTTCAGTTTTTAACCTTGAGAATGATATTGGCTGTTGTTTTTTCATAGATAGCCTTTATCAGGATGAGAAAAAGACCATCTATTCTAATTTTCTGTAGGGTATTTATCATGAACAGGTGTTGAATTTTGTCAAATATTTTTCTATATTTATTGAGATGATCATATATTTTGTCCTTGGCTCTGTTGATATAATGTATTACATTTATTGATTTATGTGTATTGAACCATCCCTGCATCCTTGGAATATATCTGACTTGGTCAGGGTGCATGATCTTCTTGATGATCTTCTTTATTTTGTTTGCCAGTATCTTACTGAGGATTTTTGCATCTATGTTCATTATCAGCCTATAGTTTTATTTTTTGGTGGGGTCTTTCCCTGGTTATGGATCCAAAGTAACACTTGCTTCCAGGAAGGAATTTGAAAATATTGCTTCCCTTTCAATTTCATTGAAGAATTTAAAGAGTAATAGTGATAGATCTCTAAATGTCTTGTCAAATTCAACAGTGAAGCCATAAGGACCTGATCTTTACTTTGTTGGTAATGTTTTAATTATGTTTTCAATTTCACTGAATGTTATTGGGGTGCTTAGACATTTTATATCTTCTTCATTCAACTAGGGAAGTTCCATTTCTTCTGTATTTTCCATTTTATTAGAATACAAATTTTAGAAGAGGTATTGATAATCCTCTTGATTTCTGCTAACTCTGTTGTTACTTCACCTTTTTAGCTCCTAATTTTGTGAGTTTGAGCCTCTTTCCTTTTTTATTAGATTGGTTAAGATTTTATCCATTTTATTTATTCTTTCAAAAAACAACTTTTTAATTCTTTGATTTTTTTGTGTAGTTCTGTTAGTCTCCATTGCATTAATTTCTGCTCTGATCTTTATTACTTCCTCCCTTGTAGGAGCTTTTAGTTTTTTTGGTCTTCTTTCTCTAAAAGATTAAGGTTATGTCTTAGGTTGCTTATTTGATCTCACTCTGTTTTTTTAGTGTTGGCATTTATTGCTATGAATTTCCCTCGTAGAACTTTCATTGTGTCCCATAGATTCCAGTATGCCGTACTGGCATTATCATTTCATTATAAAAAACTGTCTAATTTCTTCATTAATTTCCTGTTTGACCTAATGTTTGTTCAGCAGGGTGTTATTTAATTTCCATGTGATTTTCTTGAGGGTTCTTACACTATTGATATCAAATTTAATTGCACTATGGTCTAATAATATACAGGGAATAATTTCAATTATTTTGCATTTAATTAAGCATGTTCTATGAGCTGGCATGTGGTCTATTTTGGAGAATGACCTGTGTGCAGCCAAAAATAATGTATATTCTGATATTGTGAGCTCAGTTGTGCTATTTCATTATTGAATTTTGTCTAGATGATCTGCCTATTTGTGTCAGTGGAATATTGATGTATTTGTATAAGTTCTTATTTCATTTTTCTTATCCATGACTATTTGTTTTGTATAGTTGTGGGCAACAGTATTTGGTGCATATATATTTATGATTGCCAATAATTCCTACTGCATTGCTCCCTTTACAAGGATGTAGTGGCCTTCTTTGTCTCTCTGAATTAATTTTGGTTTGAAATCTATTCTGTCTGCAAATAAGATAGCTACCCCTGCTTGTCTCCAGGTTCCTGTCTCATGGAGAACTGTTTTCCATCCTTTTACTCTCATTCTATGAATTTCTTTGTGGAGTAAGTAGGTTTCTTGTAATCCATTATTGCAGTTTGTTTATTTTGATTAGTGAATTGAGGCCATTAACATCAATGGTTATAACTGTTACATGTACTGACTTTTCATTGTCATTTTTTTTCATATTGTTGGTTCATTTTTTGTTTTTTTTTTTTAACTCTTGTCCTTTAATTATTTTTCCTTGCCTGGTATATTTGCTATTTCTTTAATTGAGTTTATTGGTAGATTTTAGGTATATAGTACAGTTACACTCATTATTGGGATCTTGTACCTTTACATGTCTTGGTTCTCATTTTTCCACTTGTTTCTGCCCTCCCTTCACCCCCTCCTCCCCTCCTCAACAAACACTTCAGTGTTTCCATATTTTCATTTTATCACATTTTTTTATTTTTCCTTATTATCTTTCCCCTACCCTTCCCACTTTCCCTACAGCTTTAGCCCTTTTCTTCCCATTTCACAATGCCAGTTATCTCATTAGGGTCTTATGTACTATTATAGTTTATTCACACCAGAGAAACTATTCAGTATTTACATGTGTGACTTTTTCATTTCACTTATGAGTATATCCTCAATATGTATCCATTTTCCTATGAATGAACCTAATTTCTCATTCTTTATGACTGAGTAATATTCCATTTTATAGAAAAACCACATCTTCTTTATCCAGTCTCCAACTGATGGGCAACAGGGTGATTTCCTTCTTTTAGCTATTACAAACTGGGCCACTATAAACTTTGGTGAACATATATCACTGTGATATGATTCTTTTAATTCTTTTGGAAAGATACCCAGCAGAGGGATGGCTGGGTCAAATGGAACCTATAGTCCCACTTCTTTGAGGTATCTTCATATTAATTTCCATAGTGGTTGCACCAGTCTGCACTCCCACCAAGAGTGGAGAAGGGTTCCTGTCACCCCACAACGACCCTCCAACATTTGTTATTGTTTGATTTCCTAATAGGAGCCATTCTTTTTGGGGTGAGGTAGAATCTCAGTGTTGTTTTGAACTGCATCTCTCAAATGATCAGTGATGTGGAACATTTTTTCATTTATTTAATTGATGCTTTTACTTCTTCGTCTGAGAAATGTCTGTTCATTTCAGATGTCCATTTTTGAATCAGGTCTTTATAGATGGGGGGGCTGATTGTTTTGAGTTCTCTATATATTCTAGATAATAGTCCCTTGTCTTAACAGCACTTGGTAAAAAATTTCTCCCATGTTTTAGGTTGTCTTTAGTTCTGCTGATGGTTTCTTTTGCAGTGCAGAAGCCATTTAATAAGATGAGACCCCAGTTATTTATTCTTTCTGCTAGTTCAGGATTTGTTCAAAAAGTCTTTTCCTATGCCAATGTCTTCAAGAGTTCTGTCTAACTTATCTTTCAGCAAGTTTAGTGTTTCTGTTTTAATGCTTAGATCTTTAATCCACTTGGATTTTATTTTAGAGCATGGTGAAAGATAAGGGTCCAGTTTTAAACTTTGGCAGGTTGAGATCCAGTTTTTCCAACACCATTTATTAAAGAGGATATCTTTTCTCCACTGAGGATGATCAGTTCCTTTGTCAAACATGACATAGTTGAGTACATCTGCATTTGTTTTTGTGTCTTCCAATCTGTTCCACTGATCCTTGGATCTGTTTCTTTGCCAGTACCATGCTGTTTTTATCACAGTGGCTTTGTAGTATAGTTTCAAATTCGGATTTGTTATACCTGCTATGATGTTTTTGTTGCCTAGGATGGCTTTTGCTATTCTAGGTCCCATGGTTCCAAATGAATTTTTGGATTCTTCTTTCTAGTTCTGTGAAGCATAGTTTTTGGATTTCAATTGCCATTGCATTGAATCTGTATAGTATTTTTGGTAGCATGGCCATTTTCACTATGTTGATTCTTCCTATCCAGGAGCAGGGGATATCTTTCCATTTTCTTATATCCTCTTTGATTTCTTTTTTCAGAGTGCTGTAGTTTTCAGTGTAGAGGTGTTTTGCTTCTTTTGTTAGATTGATTCCCAGATACTTTTTGGATGCTATTGTGAAAGGAATTGTTTCCCTAAGTTTTCTCTCAGTGAGTCTGGTATTTGTGTACAAGAAGGCTATTGATTTTTGGATGTTGACCTTGTATCCAGGTATTCTGCTTAAAGTGTCAATTGAATCTAGAAGTCTTTTGATGGAGTTTTCTGGGTCTTCAGTGTAAAGTATCATACTGTCAGTAAATAATGACAGTTTAACTTCTTCCTTTCCTATCTTTATTGCTTTAATTCCTTTCTCTTGTCTAATTGCTATGGCTAATGTTTCCAGAACTATATCCAAGAGGAGTGGTGATAGTGGGCATCCTTGTCTTGTTCCTGATTTTAATGTGAAAGATTTCAGTTTTGGGCCACTTAATATGATGTTGGCTGTTGGTTTTTCATAGAGAGCCTATATTAAGTTGAGACATAGGCCATCTATTCCATTTTTTCGCAGCATTTTTATCATGAATGGGTGTTTAATTTTGTCAAATGCTTTTTCTGCATCTATTGAGATGATCATATGGTTTTTGTCCTTGACATTGTTAATATAGTGTATTACATTTATTGACTTATGTATGTTGAACAGTCCTTGCATCCCTGGAATAAATCTGACTCAGTCAGGATGCATGATCTTCTTGATAATCCTCTGTATTCTTTTTGCTAGTGTCTTATTAAGGATTTTTGCATCTATATGCACTAAGGAGATTGGCCTGCAGTTCTCTTTTTTAGTTGTGTCTTTCCCTGTTTTGGGAATCAAAGAGATACTTGCTTCAAGGAAAGAATTTGGAAGTACAGATTCCCTTTCAATTTAATTTAAATGTTTGAAATGTAAAAACAGTAGTTCTCTCTAAATGTCTTGTAAAATTCAGCAGTGAATCCATCAGGACCTGGGCCTTTCTTTCTTGGTAAATTTTTAATTACATTTTCAATTTCACTAACTGTAATCAGGGTGTTTACAATGCTTTTATCTTCTTTGTTCTAGTTTGGTAATTCATAAATATCTAAAAATCTGTTCATTTCTTCTGTGTTTTGCATTTTATTAGAGTACAGGTTCTCAAAGTAGATATTAACGATCCTCTGGATTTCTGTTGGATCTTTTCTGACTTTTCCTTTTTCATTCCTGATTGCATGGATCTGAGCCTTTTCTTTCTTTTTTTGGTAAGGTTTGCTAAGGGTTTGTGGATTTATTTATTCTTTCAAAAAAACAACTCTTTGTTTCATTTTTTTTATATCATTTTCTTAGTTTTTAATGCATTGATTTCTGCTCTAATCTATATAATTTCTTCTCTTCTTTGAGCTTTGGGTTTTTCTTGCTCTTGTTTTTCTAGGAGTCTAAGATTCATCATTAGGGTGGTTTATTTGATCTCATTCTCTTTTCCTAGTGTGGACATTCAGTGCTATGAATTTTCTACATAGAACTGCTTTCATTGTGTCCCATAGAATCCTGTATGTTGTACTGGCATTTTCATTTATTTGTAAAAACTGTCTAATTTCTTCTTTAATTTTCTGTCTGTCCATTGACTGTTCAGGAGAGTGTTGTTCAATTTCCATGCGTTTGTGAAGTTCCTATGATTTCTTTTGCTATTTGTCTCCAGCCCGATTGCATTGTGATCTTATAATAAACAGGGGATAACTTCAATTCTTTTGCATTTATTCAAACCTCTTCTGTGAGCTAGTATGTGATCTATCTTGGAGAATGACCCATGTGCAGATGAAAAGAATGTATATTCTTGCCTTGCAAGAGCAAGGACCCAAGTTCGATCCCAGTACCAAAAAATATATATATTCTAATTCTGTGGGGTGGAACACTCTATAAATGTCTATTAAGTCCATGCTTTAAAAAATTTGGTTGAGTTTTAGTACTTCATTGCTGATTTTCTGCCAAGATTATCTGTCTATTTGTGATAGTGGGGTATTTAGATCCCCCACTACAATTGCATTAGTGCTTATTTGGTTTTTCATGTTATTTAATATTGGTTTTATACAGTTGAGGTATTAATATTTGGTGCATATATGTTCATGATTGTAATCTCTTCCTCTTCATTTGTTCCCTTTACATGGATGTAGTGGCCTTCTTTGTCTCTCTTAATCAGTTTTGGTTTGAAATTTACTTTGTCTGCAAATAAGATTGCTACCCCTGCTTTTTTCTGGGCTCCTGGTGCATGGAGAATTTTTTTTCATCCTTTCACTTTCAGTCTATGGGCTTATTTTTGCACTGGGTGTGTTTCTTGTTACAACATGTTGTTGGATTTTGCTTCTCTATCCATTCTGCCAGTCTATTCCTTTTGGTTGGTGAATTGAGGCCATTGACATTGATGGTTATAACTGATATGTACTGACTTAATATTGTCATGTTATTGTCCTTTTTGTTGACTGTTGACTTTTTCTCCCCTCTCCTTTTAGTTTCTTGCCTTGCCTATTTGTTTTGGTCTGTCGGGCCTTATGGTGTTGTGACCTTCTTCGTCTTTTTCTAGCATACTGTTTAGAATTCCTTGTAGTGCTGTTTTTTTTTCTTCTTGAAGTTTCTCAGTTGTTCTTTATCATAGAAGTATCTTATTTCCCCATCCATTTTGAAAGATAGTTTTTCAGGATACATCAGTCTAGTTTGGAGGTTTTTTTTCTTTTAGCACTTGAAATATCTCACTCCAGGCTCTCCTTGACCTGAGGGTTTGTGTTGAAAATTCTCCTGTGATTCTGATGGGCTTTCCTTTGCATATGATTTGTTTCTCTTTTCTCTTACTGCTTGTAGTATTTTGTTCTTCTGTTGGGTTTCTGAGATCTTGATTATTATATGTCTAGGTGTAGATTTTTTTCTATCATGGCTAGTTGGAGTCCTATATGTCTCGATTATCTGTATGTGTAATTCTTCCCTTCTGTCTGGGATGCTTTCTGCCATTAACTTTGTGAACAGCTTTTCTGGACATTTGTATTTTCTCATGCTACTTTATGGATTCCTAACTGTCTCATGTTATTCTTCTTTGCATCATATAGGAGTTGTTGGATTGATTTTTCATGATCTCTTATTGTTTTTAAGAGACCTCTCTTTTCACAGACACTGACTGAAATCTTATCTTCTATATCTGAAATTCTATCTTCACAATCTTTTATTCTGTTGCATACACATTCAGTAGAGTTTTTAATCTCCTTCATATCTGTTTAAATCTGTTTTATGGATTCATTTCTTTGTTATTCATTGTTTCCATTTCTTTGTAATGATGAGCATTCATGGCTTCTACCATGGTCCTGAGCTCATCTATTTTTTTTTTCTCTGTTTTTGTTCTGGAGTTTCTAATCATGACTTTCATTTTGCTCACCATCTCTATGGTTATCTGGGAAATTATTTCTGTTTTGAATTTTTCTAGATCCTGATTGATCTGTTTTGTTACTTCCTGTGCTATGGGTTCAGGATGTCCTTCTGTTTCACTATCAGACTTTCCATCCTCATTTGCCCTACTATTTGCCAAACTGAAAGTTTGTCTTTGTGTCTTGCTTAAGTGTTTTTTCACTTTTATTTTTGTTGTTGGGTTGTCCTCGGTTTAATTTTTGGGTTATTACTTAAACCTTCCTGATATAGTTGTGCTTTAGCTTTTGAGTCTCTAATGCCGCATAGACATTCTCATTTTCATAATATCAGAGAAAACAACTCCTTAAATCAATCACAATCTTTTATCCCAATTGATACATTCAGCAGCACAATAGGATCAAGCCCAACTTGCAAATTGACCACTTGTGATAGTCGTTAATCTATCACCTTTAAACCATGTGAATTAACTTAAAATCAAGAAGCAGCCCAAAATATGTTTGCAGTGAGTACACTTTTCAGTATAGCATCTTTATCATTTAGGATGGGGGCTTAGACAGAATTAGGATGAGAGGAATAGATAAGTGAAAGAATTGGAGAAGGTTTAAAGTGAAGGCAGAGGACATAGAATGGCCATAAAATCTTTATGAAACTATTAAATTCAAAAGGGATAGATAGATTGCAAGAATAAGGACAAGAATATATCCCCTTAACAGTAATAGGGGCTCACATTCCTTTGAAATTATTGCCCCATGAGTGAGGTAAAATGGCAGAAGAAAAGAACATAAAGGAAAAAAAATGATAAAACAAGAAGTCTCAGTTAGGGCAGGAGCAGGAACAGAAAGGGATATGAGGGATAATATGGTGGAGCAAGAGACTGAGATGGAGAAAGAGGACAGAAAAGAGAAAGAATTTTCAGAGTGGAATGAGGAAAAGAAAGAAAAAAATGAATTTGAAAGACAGTATCTCTGCTGTCATAATATACCATGTGCACAGCCATGTGCAGACACTAGTTCCTTGATCTCAGCTAGCCAATGGCAGATCCCCATGACTCAGACTGACCTCAGGCCACAAGGCTCAAATTGAGTTCCCTGACCTGCAGGGTTGAACTCCACACAGTTTTATTACAGGTTCCCCCTGCACTTTCTTTAAATATGTTCAAAGTTGGGAGCTCAGAAAAATACCCTTTATGACTGTCTATGCCTCTGCAGAGTGTGTCCAAGGATGTGCCCAATCAGGAGTTCTGAGAGAGGGGTGTGGGTGGTGGTTTCAGAGTCCTGGCTACCTTCCTTGCTGCAGATGGTGAGGGAGCAGGCAGAGGAGGGCACACCTACCTGTTCCCATCCAATGGACCCAAGCAGGCCAGTAGGAGAGCAGAACTCAGAGCCACCTTCCAAATCTCGCCTTTCTCACCAGGGTTGGTGGTTCACTTACCTTGCTCTCTTGATTCTTATGGAGTTGTAGTCTTTGTTTTCTTTTTTCCTGGACATTGTTTAGAATTGTTTGAAGTTCTGGTTTGGTGTTCCTGAAATTTGTAAGGTGTTCTTTGTCATGGTAGTATCTTATTTTTCCATCAATTTTGAAAGAGTTTTGCAGGATACATCAGTTTAGGCTGGAGGTTGTTTTATTTTAGGACTTGAAATACCTCACTTCAGGTTCTCCTTGACCTGATGGTTTGTGTTGAAAAGTCTGCCGTGATTCTGATGGGCTTTCCTTTGTATGTGATTTGTTTCTTTTCTCTAACTGCTTTTAGTATTTTTTTTCTTCTGTTATGTTTCCAGGATCTTATTATATGTCTATGTGTGCATTTTTTTTTATTATGGCTAGTTAGAGTCCTGTATTCCTTACTTATCTGTATGTTAAATTCTTCCCCTCTGTCTGGGAAGCTTTCTGTCATTAATTCTGTGAAGAGTTAATTTTTTTTTTTTCATTTGAACATACTCCTGCTACTTCATGGATTCCTATCAGTCTTATATTATTCTTCTTTGCATCATCTAAGAGTTGTTGAATTGATTTCTCATGGTCCCTTGCTATATTTAAGAGATCTCTCTTTTCATGGTCACTGACAATAATCCTATCTTATATATCTGAAATTCTATCTTCACGTTATTCATCCTGCTTCCAATGCCTTCTATGGAGTTTGTAATCTCCTGGATATCTATTTGATTCCACTTCATAGATTACATTTTTTTCTATGTTGGGTATTTAAGGTTTGCATTTCTTTCCTATGCTGAACATTCATGGTTTCAATCATGGTCTTGAGCTCATCTATGTATTTATCTGTTTCTGTTCTAGAGTCTTTCATTCTCATCTCTGTGGTTATCTGGAAAATTACTTTTTAAATATTTTTTCTACAGCCTCATTTATCTGTTTTCTCTGTGTGCTATTGGTTCAGGGTACCTAGGTTGTTGACTGTCAGACTTTCCACCTTGTTTCCACCACAGTTTACCTTTGCTGGGGTGGAAATTGGTATCTGTGTTTTTTTAAAATGCCTTCTAATTTCTATTTTTGTCATTGATACTGTTCTTGTTTTAATTCTTGTGTTAATACTTTGATCTTCCAGATATACCTAGTCTTTAGGTTTTGAATCTTTAATGTCTCTGAGGCAATATCATTTTCATTATACCAGGGAGGACAAGTGATTAGATCACAACACCTTAGCTCAAGTGATACAATCAGCAAAACAATAGCATCAAGCACAGATTAGAAAATGACAATTTGTGGTAATTATTCATATATATCCTTTAACTGTATAAATTAAATCAAAATTGAGGACCAGCCCAAAATATGTTTATAGTGAACAAACCCTTCAATATAGCAACCTTTTCCTTCAAGATGGGATATAGAAAGAGTTGGGGAGGGAAGGATAGATAGGTAGGATAGAGAAAGTTTACAAGTAAGGTCAGAGGACACAAAAAGATCACAGAAATTACAGTGAGCTATTTAAGAGAATAGGAGAATACAGAACAAAATATATACAAGAATAGAACAAACTAACAGCAATAGGGAGTCTAAAGACTGTAATTAATTTCTTATAAAACTTATGGAAATTGAGAGAAAGAAAAAGAAGAAAAGGAAAATAAAGAAAATAAATTCAAATTAGGATAAGAAATGCAACAGAAAAGAAGAGTAATAGAGATCTAGGTAGGAGAGAGAGGGAGAGAGAGAGAGAGAGAGGATAAGAAAAACAAGATTTAAAAAGGGAAAATTGAGGAAAGAAAAAGATAGATAAAATTTTTAAAAGTACTAATGATAAAGAAGATGTGGTTTTTCTATAAAATGGAATATTACTCAGCCATAAAGAATGAGAAAATAGATTCATTCATAGGAAAATGGATACATATTGAAGATATAAACCTAAGTAAAATAAATAAGGCACACATGTGTAAATACCGAATAGTTTCTCTGGTGTGAATAATCTGCAATAATACAGAAGATCCTAATAAGATTACTCACATTGAGAAATGGGAAGAAAGGAGCCAAAGGTTTAGGGAAGTTGTGATGGGTAGGGGAAGGGTAAAAAGGGAAAATAAAAAAAATGTGAGATAATGAAAAGGTGGAAATAAAGTGGTTGTAGATGGGGAGGGGAAGAGGGGATAAAGGGAGAGCAGGAACAAGGGGAAAAAAATAAGAACCTAGACTTGTTATGTAGAGGTACAAGATCCCGACAATGAATGTAACTGTACTGTATCCCTAAAATGTACCAATAAACTCAATTAAAATTGAAAAAATGTATTAATTATAATAGAAAATATTACTTTGAAAATAAAAAATAGAAATAGAAATAGAGAGGTTCCTTCAGGGTATGCCTCTGTTGACACAATAGACAGCAAGCCAGCAACTCTCCCCTGAGGTTCAGGCTGGTTTGTGTCTGCAAGGCCCACATTGAGATCTCTGGCCCCCTGCTGGGTTGAACTCTGCAAGGTTCTACTGCAGGTTCCAGTTGTCTTTCCCCTGAAGTTAAACCAGGGCCAGATATGAGGTGTGGTCCCTCCCACTTACCAGGTGTGGTGGTGTGATGTGCCTTTAGTGCAGATTTTCTTCACTTTTCAGTGGGCTTCAATTTTCATCTAGGAACCTCAGAGAGGCCCTCTTTCTCTTGTATGCAAGGGGCGGGGGTGAGTGCCCATGAATACCACTGTAATGGTCTCCTCTGGTGCTCTGAGCTGAAGGCACGGGCCAACCAGAAGGTTGTGAGCTGCTGCCTCTCTTCTGGCATGTTGGGTCAATGGGGCACACCTACCAGATGTTCACGAGGTGTTTCCAGGCTGCTCTGGTGTGCTGGGTCAAAGGGCTGTTTTATTTTATATTTTATTTCTTGGGGGGTACCAGGAATAGAACCCATGCAATCACTATACCACTGAGCTACATCACTAGCCTTAGTTTTACTCTTTTTAATAAATTATTGTCCACTGAGATTTGGAAAGAATAAATTAAGTATATATATGTTATTAAAAGGGATTTTTCTTTACACTGTTTTATTTTAATAATCAATTTTTACCCACTTAAATTGTGTTACTAATGTTTCATAACTTTGAATTTCAATGAGAAATCTGCAGAGTAGTTTTAAATATACTTTAAAAAATGTTTTTAACTGATTTTTCTCCTATAGAAAAATGATCTAAATCACATGTTGAAAATCGCAAAATGTTGTATTATTCAATAGATGCTTATATAATTGATTTAATTAGTATTCTCTTATTCAAACAATTTCAATGATTATCTGCACTTCTTAACGTCAAATACCTAGCCCCTCACCTAACAGGGTAAGCCAGTCTCAGGCTACTTCATTAGTACTTGCACAGGCATGCATCTCAGTCACCAGCCTCTCAGCAATGGCGAACACAGATTCTCCAGAGTCACTGTCCCTGTTTCATCACCTTCATCCTTTTCCTCATCTTCACTCTTCTAAGAGGTTCAGCTATTTAACCCTATTGATAACCCCATTGAGAAAATCTATAATTATGCTACCACCTTTTACCTATTTTACAGCTGAGGAATTTAAGGCCAGGGTTTGTGAAATTTGCCCAAATTCACACACATAGTAAGTGGCTGTTTCATAAACAAAAGCTACATCTAATAAGTTATTTTCACACATATTTAGGCTTAAATCCATAAGAGAAAAGTTAAAAGTAAAGTAAATTCTAATATGAAATAAAAATCATCAAATACTTTGTATAGAACTTAGGTACACTTTTTGTATGTTACCATCCTTCCAAGAGAATATATAAAATCATAGCAATAAAAACTTAGTTACAAAGGTCAGTCACATTGCCATTACATTTTATGATACATTGTTACCTAAGTAGGGTAAATCAGAGTAAAGACACAAATGCCATACACATGGATAAAATATATATGTATTTTTAAAAGGTCAGCCAATTTCAAAAGTTCATCCCAATCATATAATATATAGTGTCATTCTCTCCACCTTGATTGAAACTTTTCTTTTAATTTTTTAAAATCATGCATAGCAGGCATACAATAAATGCTTTCTGTATGGTGAATACGCCTACTTTTTCTTATCTAGATAAATAATTAAAATTAAATTTCTCATCTGTGATTAACAGGACAGCCCAAATTATTTTCTCAGTCTGCAGTGGATAAGAGCAAATATGTAATTTGCACATTTTATTTTATTTCATTTTGTAAAATTATCAAAACTTAGTTTTACTTAGAAAAGTGTAGAAACTATGTAACATAAAATTCAATCCAGTAATTTTCTTCTGTTCTGAAACTTCCCGGGGATAACAAGAAAGAAGTCCACACAACTTGTATGTAGAGTCATGAGCTGACTTCCTAATAGATATCCTATTTAGAGAGGCTTTACCTCTGTGATAACTGAAAACCAACAATAAATTCCCTGAGTTGAGGAGACTGGTGGTTAGATTTGCCTTGAAGGTAGCCTGCCTCTCTTTCATATTTCCTTGGGAGCAGTTCTTAAGAGCAGTAAAGATTGCCAGTCCACAGCCAAAACAGATTTGAAATAGACTAAAAGCCAGGAAGATAAGTCACATGACCTTGGATAAGATCATTCCATAGGTCTATTCTAGGTCCACCATACAAAAGGGAAATGCCTGTTTCTCATTTTTTTTTAACTTTGTTTTCAGAACTATCCTTGTTAAACAGCATTTTTGTTGGTGCTACACAATATCAGAAAACCACAATGTAAAGGACAAGAGATTTAATTTGCCTCGTGGTTTCAGAATATTCAGTCCATGGCTAGCTGGTAGCAAGGCAATAACATCCTGGAGGAAGAGTTTTGCAGAGCAAAATCTCTTAGTTCATGGCAGCTAGAAATCAGAGCAAGGGAAAAGCTCCAGAGAAGAGGGAGCCAGGGATCAAAGTATCCAAAGTCTCACTTCCATCACCCACCCAGACACACTCAGCAGTGTGCTTTATTATCCCTGGGGCAGCTCCCAAGCCAATACAGATAATGCAAGTTAACCTAATAACCACAAGGATACCTGATAGAGTTGAGTGTTTGGGAAGAAACAAGACTACTGGCAGACATGGTGGCACACACCTGTAGTCCCAGCACTGGGGAGGCTAAGGCAGGAGGATCACCATGAGTTCAAAGCTAGCTGGGGCTATAGAGTGAATTCAAGGCCAGACTGAATTACAGAGGGAGAACTTGTCTCAAAAAAGAAAAAAGAAACAAGACTACTCATGAGAGAAAGACTCTCTCCTTCCCCACTAGAACTTGGCATTATGAACATCATCCTATGTTGATAAAAAGCACAGAGGACACAAATGACCTAAGTACTACAGAATATTTGAAATGAAAACAGTATCAGTACAATTACCTATGGAAAATAGAAGATGCTAATAACACTGATGAAATATCTTAGAATATATTTTCAGAAGAATTATAGTTTTAGTTCACTTGAAGATTGAATCCACAAGTCATGATCTCTGCTGAAGAAAAATATATATTTTGAAAATTTGTTTTTTCTCATTGATTTTATTGGTACTCTTTAGGTATACACTACAGTTGCATTCATCACTGGGATCCTGTACCTTTATGTGACAGGTATTATAATCATAGTTTGAAATTTTGAAGTCTAAAATAAATTATTCTCCTGGGAGAAGGCCACTAATAAAATACAAATAATAACCTAGAAGAATGACTTTCATGTTAGGGAAAGAAAGCAAATTAGCAGGCCCACTAGTGATCTTGGGCATGAGCAGACAGGAAATTCCAGGAACTGAAGGGCCTAAGAGCATGCAGACCCAGGAAGAGAGCAGGCTGTGGGTAACTATGCCCACTTGTGTTGTACATGCTTTGTCTCTGGCTAGAGCCAGAACAAGAGCCCTCAAAAACTTTCTAATCCCTACCACCCACTTTATGGTACTTGGTTAATCTGAATTCAAAATGTGTATTGAAAAGATAGTTAGATGTATAATTTTGTGCATTACTTTCAGGCTATGTGGATAAAATGTTTCCACTTCCTTATTTTTCCTTTTTTATTATTTAATATGTAACACTTTCTAGGCAATGATAGAAATATCAAAAAGGTTATGACATTTTCTGTATATATAATAAGGCAATTTCTCAAAGTTAAGTATTGTATGGTTTCTGTAACAAGACAGTCATTCTTTTATTCTATTGTCAATAATTTTTGGCTCAAGTATTATGCTAGCTACTAGACTAGAGAAATATGTCATACTTAGCTCTCTCTAGGAACTTCAGCCTTGTGAGAGAGACAGAAAAGAAAACCCATGCCCTGAAGAAATTCACTTTAGAGACTCAATGGCACAGAGGTGCACCGTTGGTAACAATGACAGTGAAGGAAGTTTGCACTCTATGAATTTTATTTAGCTCAAAGCAGATGTCAGCTAAGTGGATCATAGAAGAATGAAGAATAAGACTATTTTCTGCACAAAGCTAAGCATACAAAGAAGAAGAGGATTATGAAATTCAAGGTTAATATATTTTGGGGGAAATTACTTTGTAATATGAAATAAATAAATCTCATTTTTGATCATTCATTAGATAACAAAGATCGCCTCCTCCTTCCCCTCCCCTGTCCTCCTTTTTCTTCTTCTTCATAATTACTATTTGCAGTCTCAGTATTCGACATAGGGCTCATTCATCATTTAGGTGCATCCCAAATCCTGGTAAGGGCCTTCTGCCTCCCTTTCTCCTCCAGTGATACTGAGGAGAGCCATACAGAGATGAGGAACAAGAGGAGGTTGAACTCGTACTTTTAAAATGACTTCAAAACCCATAGGGGAGGAGTCCTCAGGGCCTCATTAGATCTTAAACATTTCATTCCTCAGTAACAATGATAACTGTCTTGCAGCATAAACTTTGGAGGGACAGACATCGAAATATAGCGGTCCCTAATGTTACCTCAAAAGGTGCCATACGAAGCTAACAATTTCTGTGGTTGTGTAGGTCCCTTTGTTTATATGCATATGTGTTCCAATGTTTTTCAACTGATGGGAAAAGCAGCCGCAGCACTGAAGCATAGCTCTGTCAAAGTGCTCAGATTGGGGCAGGATCATGTTTTAGAAGTAAGGATTGCTTGGTTTAGTCAAGCCAATAAACCTCTGTAGCACTGAGCGGGTTCAACAATAGGCAGATCAATTAGGCAACAGGTCGGCCTCACAGCAGGAAGATCCACCTACCCCTTTGTTTTCCCTGGATTTTCCTAATTTTCAATATTTCATCTCCTTCTAAAGCAATTACACAAAGGAAACCCAAAAGAGAAGTGTGACTTCATAGTCTTTTCTTATCACTTATATTATTTTAATGTATGCTGAGCAGAGGCTAAATTTTGAATTTATATAATTCCCAATAAATTATTATAAAAACAAATATTCAATACAATTTTGGATATTATTGGGGAATTATTTGTATGTAATCAGTTTTGAAAATATACTAGTGAAGCTAAATAAGGAGCCAATATTTTGTAGTACATTTTTGGTAATGTTTTAAATCTATCCTTCACATAATCACTGGTAAATATTTAAATTGCCAATGCTCAATTAAAATTACTAAAAGAAGAAAGAGGAATGAATTTTTCCAGAGATTCAGAAATTAGGACAATGGGGAAAAGAGGAGGGTGAGTGGTTTCACTATGTGATGGGGCCATGTTTCATAATATATTCACAAGGCAGAAATTCAACTCCTTTTGTCCTGAAGAAATAGTACATTCCTACATGCAATATTTTGGTGGGCTGAAAATTCAGTGTTCTCTAGCTTGTGTACAACAAAAGAGAAAAGATAATGGTAAAAAGAAATAAAAACTAATCAACAGTAATTTTAAAAATAGATAAATGTCACTGGACTTCAAATTTGCTTCTCTCTCCACAAAAGAAATAGACTCTACACACTAGTGCCTCTGCCAAGGTTTTAGCATTCAGTAATATCCCACCAGTGCACACTAAAGAAAATGGAAAGCAAATGCCATGCCAAGATTAGACGTTTGCAGTTCTGTCTGCTTTCCCAACTCTCATCACACTCTGACACCAGGGACTGAAACAACATCATTTTAAACTTAAAAGTAAATTTTGTCATGTGAAAATTGCAGATGAAATAAATCCTAGATAACCATGCCCTTTTCTCTCAGGGAAAAAAAAAGTAAACTGGATTATAAGGATCAAATTGTTCCACTGCTTTGAGACATGTTCAAATATTCAGTTCTGCCCTGTGCATTTGCAATTTATGCATTCTTATTACACTTCTGGTTAGGCCATGTACTAATACTGGATAAACAGATTCTCTGCAAAATAAACTCCATGTAAGAGATATTAAGGTTAGGACACATGCAGATGAAAGCCAGTGAATGCAAAGCTAAATCTGCCTCTCTGTGCTTAGACTGCCCTACTGGGGAAAAGCATACAGTTCCAAATGCAGGGCAGAAGACCAAAATCAAAGGTTGCACACCCAGAGGATGGTGTTCATTTTTTATCCCTGAACATCAAGTTATTTATTTGAATTTTTTAGTGAAAATTATCTTGTTCTAATAAAAAGTCAGTAGTAGAATATATATGAAAGTATATATTTTACATGTTAAAGAATCTATACCGAGCAGAGCAGCTGTTATCATTTTGCTCTTTGACAGTGGTTTATGTTTCAAAAAAGTTACAAGGTGACAAATGGTATCTATCTTTAGCATATAATGTTTTAAGATTTATGAAAGCATGCCTTTTCCTAACTTTTTCCAGATTCATTGTGATGGAACTTACAAACCATACAATTCACAAAAAATATATAATAAAATATTTTAATTTTAACTTAGTATTATAATTTAGTATATTCAGAGTTGTGTAGCCATAACTTTAATCTATTTTAAAATATTTTCTTCACTACAAAACCAAAAGTCTTTTATCACCCCAAGTCCCTGTTTTCCACCATACCACTAGGTCATAAACCCACTTTCTGTCATATATGACCTGCTTGGAAATAGTCATATAAATACAATCTTAACACACAGCCCTAGGAGATTGGTGTCATTTTTAACATTTTATATCTTTGGTGTACATGCATCGATAGTTATTTTAAATAATTAATATTCCAGTGTCTGGATCAGCTACACATTATCAATTCGTTAGTTCACATGTGTTTGGGGTGCTTTCTACCTTTTGAATATCGGGTTAATGTTACTATGGATATTAGTATGCCAATCTTGAAGCATATGCTTTTATTTCTTTTGGGTATACACTCGGAGTAGAATTGCTATGCCAAATAGTAGCTGTGTTTAACAATTTTAGGAAGTAAGGGAATTATTTACAAACTGGCTGCACCTTGTTCTATTCCCCTTAGCCATGTTATGATTTCTCCATTTTAGCTACATGCTCATCACGGTGTGCCCTACTGGCTCATGTGTTAGCCATCCTAGTGGATGTGAAGTACATCCCATTATAGTTTGTTTAACTTTCCCCAATGAATAATAATGTAGAGCCTATCTTCATGTGTTTATGGGCCATTTATTTATTTTTTTCACTAATGAGTTTATAGCTAAATGATTTGGGAGGTTGGAGGAGCTGAGTCAATGGGCACACGGCTTGGAGGATGCACCTTCTCCCCTCCCCCATTTCTCTTTCTGCTCCTCTATCACACCAGCCTGCCCTGGAGCCGCTGACTGGGGATTGAAACCTCTACAAACTGTGAGTCAAAATAAACCCTTCCTCCTTTGATTTGTGGATGTTGGGTATTATGTCTCAGCGAAGAAAGAGTAACTAAGACATCAAGTTTCATTATCAAGTGTTTTTTAAAAAATCAATTAAAGATTCTTTTACTAAACTCGTCTTTCTTCAGCATCCTCCCTCCCCAACCCTGCCCCCTTTTAAATAGGGTCTCGCTGTGCAATCCATGCTGGCCTAGACCTGTCTGTGTAGCTCAAACTGACCTTGAACTCATGATTTTCCTGCTTCAGTCTCCTGAGGTCTGAAGTTACGGGCATGAGCTATCTTTAGTCCCTAATACATTATCTTCTTGTTGAGGGTTGATCCACTGATGAGCTCATAGCTAAATGTGATGTGAAGAGGTGGGGATAGTTGGGAGTTGTTATCTCTGGGGTATGTCTTGGGAGAGTATATCTGTTTCCATATCCCTCTCTCCAAACCCACCATCCTTCCTGGCTGCCCTTGGTTGAAGAGCCTTCCTCTGCCAGGCCCTTCTACCATCCTGTTTCTGCCTTGGATCTAGCCAAATGTGAACTAAATCACGAGCCAAAATACGCCTCTTATCCTTTCAGATGATGGTTGTTGGTATTGTGTCTTAGTGATGGGAACAGGACTAATGCACTTTGCTTTTATAAACTCTGTAGAGTTGTCTCCTCAAGGCTCCAAGGAGAACTCATTTTTCCATGGCTTACTTTATGCAGTGGAAGAACAGTTTGGGATTAGCCAAATGGCTAATGTCTGAAGCATTGATGTGGGAGGTGGAGCCCTGCTCACTGGGGTTGGGGAGCTACTTGTCCGCGCCAACTGGGGTCTCTAGCAGGCAAATGAAGCTGCAGGACCATCGTGGGAGGTGTTTTCTGGGAGGGGCCTACAGTGCCTTAATCCTGTGAGGATTGGGCAATAGAAAGAACAGAAAATAAAATAATCAGAATTAACTTTCAACTTTAGTAAATGGAGCCTTTTGCCTAATGAGGAAGGCGAGTTCTGCTAAGGTTGGGGAATCTCTATGAAAAGAATCCCGCTGTTCTTACAGGTGGTAGGAACAACCACATCACCATGATGGTGATAATAGCTGATATTTATTTAGTGATGACCAGGTGTCCAGCACTGGCTGTGATAGATTTGAGTCCTTATGGAAAGGCTATGATATAGGTAATACTGTTAGCATCCCTGCTTTATTAGTTAAAGCAATGACTAAACAGGAAACGTGGTTTTGTAGACGACTTGGCATATGCCAGAACCTTTCAGAAATCATCACTGTAGCTTTGGGATTGGGGATATCTCATCCCCCAGCTTATCCTTTAAGATTTTGAGCTAATCATTTGTCTCAAATGTTATCCACCACCATATGCAGCCAGGAAATTAAATCAATTGACCTCAAGTGTTTTTCCCAAACCTCTCTAGGGAGGATTACTGCACTGGGTGGTCTCTAAGTCAGGTCAAATACAGTCGGGCAAGTGAAGTCTTCCAGGTATCCAGCAGATAGGTCAAATGATGACAGTTCTCTGACAAGGAGGCTTTGAAAGAGCTCTACCTTTTTCCTGTTCCTCTGGGGGCTGCGTTGAAATATGAGTTGTTTTCAAGTCTACCATGAAGCTAGAGGGTGAGTTATTGGACAGTGTCGCAAACTTCACTTTTTATAGAGAGCTTTGGTTGTTTCTCTTGAAAAAATGCTTTATGGGTTGCTACAAGAATTTAGTTGTTTTTCAGAGTTCTGAAAAAGCTGACTCTGAAAAAGTTTTGCTAGATTTTTCATTGTTTTGTGGAGAAAATTTTCATAGATTCTTGTGTTACCATTTTCTTGAAATCTTTTCTGCTGTTCATGACCTCATGCATGTTTTTGCCAGAGCAGCATAGAATTGCCTGTAGTAGTTAAAATAACTCCCTCATTTAATTGAGTTGGCTTTGCTTGGTCAAACTACCAGGAAATAAGAGAAACCTGGCTAAAACACATATCCTAATCCAGTAATGTTTATGAGTTTTTTTTGTCTTAATGTACGGTATGATGCCAGTGAATTTATATTTGAATACCCTTAAATGGCTACACATTATTTTACTTTGTGGGTAAGATATAAAGTCTAACTAGTCTTGCTTCATTGACTTTTTAGATATGTTTTTATATATCTTTTTTTTTTTTTTTTTCTAGTACTGGAGATCGGACTGAGGACCTTGCTCTTGCAAGGCAGGTGATGGCACCACTGAGCTAAATGCCATGCCATTATTGTCTTTTTTAAATGATTGAAATCCCACAGTTGGTTTTGTTGTTGTTGCTTTGTTTTTGTTTTTCGAGACAAGTTCTCACTACATAGCTCAGACCAGTTTGAATTCACTGTGTAGTTCAGGCTGGCCTCAAATTCCTGGCACTCCTCCTGCCTCAGCCTCCCTAGTGCTGAGACTACC
>NW_022900947.1:51174145-51174769 GCF_012274545.1 Fukomys damarensis
AGAGGTGATGTCACAAAGCCTGGGTACTGACTGGTGTAGGCGTTGGCCCGAACAGTGGCTTTCTGCCTACTCTGGTGGAGGAATACGCTTCTGAAAGTGAATTCTTCAACTTGAATCTTAATAGTTGGAATTCTCCCTTTGAAATTAAAGGTAGAAGAAACTTTTGGTAAGATGTTCTGTTTTCCTAAAGTCCATTTTAACTGTATATTTTTAAAACCTCGGCCTTCATCCAGCCATGAACAGTTAGAAGGTAGTAAGGATGCCTTGGCAGTCAGATTGTTCTTTCTACTCCCCTTATTCATGTTTCCCCAGTTTAAGAGAGTTAGACTAAGCAAAGTGATTACTAAAAATTGAATTTCCTCGGAGGGTTCAAGACTCAGGATTTAGAAGCATGACAGCAGTTTTTAGTAGAAAAATTTAAAACTTTTCCATCCTAAAACTTGCAACATTTACAAAATGGATTTGGAGATTGTTGGAATAATACCATTTTGGAGCAGTCATCCCCATAGGAGACCCTGAGCCTGATGGACCGAGAGTGGTCACTTCTGACTGAGTATGAACATAGTTTAGGAAATCCAGGTGTCTGTGAGTAAAACCACTAGCTCCCCGTGTAAATTATTTATT
>NW_022900947.1:51174787-51180715 GCF_012274545.1 Fukomys damarensis
CGGGACCTTGCACCTTGCACTGTAAGCCTTTTTATTACATAAAGTCACATCACTGCCTCTGAAAGGTAAATATTCTTTCCACTGTCTGTTATTCTGTTTTCCTTCTCTAGAAATTTTGTGTCTTAGTTTCACGGGGACTGTAAGTTCTCCCTGGGAAGATTCTCTGGTGGTTCACAAATATAAAGATCCACGTTTGGACTCTACTCCTTCTCTAGGCTTCTCATTCCTATTGGGGGAGGGAGGTAACCTGCACTGCTTTTCTGTGCTTCTTGGCCCAGGTGTGTCTGCGACTTTTGACCTCCGGACAATGATCCTAGTCATCATTTTTAGCGGGATCCTGGCGGCCATGTTGGTGCTAATAGGCGTTGTCATCTGTCTTTACGTCAAACTGTCCAAGGCACTGAAGTGAGTCCTGGGGATAAGAGTGAACTACACTCCTCTAGAGTGAACGACACTCCTGAAATGGTACACCATCTGCCTGAGCCGGGGCTAGTCCTTGCTAATGGTGACATGCCCTAGGTGAGGTCAAGAACCACAGGCAGATTAAAGGCAAAGATGGGTGGCTACAGGAGTTTGGGTTTTTTCTTGAGACTGTAAGCTAGTAAGTAGAATGTTCTTAACATTGTGACAGCAAGTGGTGCTTTTTTGGGGAGAGGATCCAAAAGATGGGACAGACTGACAGCAGCAGTGGTGTCCCCATTCTAGGGAGTTAGATGAGCCCTGGAGCTCAGGACACAGCCAGGTTTAGCCCCTTCCTCCTTATTCCTGCATTTTCAAGGCCTACAGCAACTAGGTAGGTAATGCCCACTTGCAAGTCACTCTCCCTTACTTTTGTAACCCTAGTTTACATGTTCAGCAGTTGTAGGAGAGGAAGGGATGAGAGAAGAATTCAGCACAGGGGCAGAGAGCTATAATCCAGGGCTGGTGTCATGTGCGCGGTCGGCTAAAGCCCTGAATTTCGCAAAGAGCCCTGAGAATTATATGAAACACACTGAGAAGAAAACTTCTAAGCCTGTGCTTTGCATATGTCTTTCCTTAAGGGATGGAAAGGAATGTGATCTTGAGGCTAACTCAGCCAACACCAAGGACATGGTCTTCCTGGCTGAAACTGCTGCTGCTGAATCTTGCTCCAACCTTCACTTCTGTGATGGATGCGAAATGTATGCAGATTATGATCCTCTGCCACCTTGTTTTTGTGACACATATGAGGGACTCTGATGTGGGATCGGTGGACACAAACATCTTCATGAGCAATACTTTTCTTAGAAGACTGTTTTGTTATTCAAATTAAGTTCTATAATATTTCTCCTATACTATGTAGCATAAAATGTTCTTTCATGTACTTTTGAATAAATGTGTAATATTGAAAATGATGCTCTCTTTAGTATTTTTTTCTTAGTTATACATATCATATATGTATGATATACCTCCTTTGAGACTTGGGGAAATAGCTTGTAATATTATATGGCAATTAGAAGCTAAAGTAGTAAGTAGAAAATAAGAGTGGCTAAGCACTTTTCTGACCCCAGAAAGAAAGTGTTCATGGACTCCTGGAGGTGTGTGCTCAGCAACCCTAAAGGGGTTCCCTTCTCACCCACGTCCTTGCCAGGGTCTGTGATGTCACATGTCCTGAATCAGATGCTATTCCACAGGACAATGAGGACAGTTGGGCAGGACATCTCTGGGTATAAACTGTGTGACCTGTGTAGTGATGGGATGGAGCTCAGAGGCTTCAGAAGGACAACTAGAACACCTGAGAGTCCCCGAGCTGGCTTCCCCCATGTTCAGAGGCAAATGGCCTTGTCCTGGGACCACTTTCTCAATGAAGTGTTGATCCAAGCCTTCAGTGCTTCCAACTGTAACAGGAAACTCTAGCCCAAGGCCACTAGACTCCCTTTACCAAAGCGCAGGAATGTGCCTGGGTCACTTCTCCTTCAGCTGAGCCCCTAGAGCAGTGGTGGCAACCTATGGCGCACATAGTATTCTGTTTTCCTTTTAAAACAACAGATGTTAAGGTAGAGTTGTTTTTTTTTCTAAACAAAAACTGCATTATTCAGGTTTAATCACAGTATTGGCATTTTGTAATTGATAAGTGGGTTTTGGGTTGCAGTTAAGGCACACCGTCTCTAAAAGGTTCACCATCACTGCCCTAGAACCTCTTAAGTGCAGATGTTCTACCTATAATGACAGTACACTTCCTCTTTAACACTGCCCCACATGATGAAGATGACAGATATACTTCATATAAAGAACTGGTTACAGGAGACCACCTACTAAACAAGGGTAACAAAAGAACAGAATAGGAAACGAAAGAAGCCACCACTGCATCTAGGCCACAGGTACCAACCTGGTACTGAGCACTAGAAGAGGGCTTTGGAGTGGCTGAGTTTAGTCGAGGGGGTCTGGCTGACTCAGAAAACTCAGGATATCAGTGTTGGATAAAAGTGGGTGGGGCTTCACTGCTCTGCTGGCTTTGGAAGCTGAATCAGTGCTCTTCGTGGAGGCTACACTGAAACTCTAGCTGAGAATGACCTGTTCAGTTTCAGTTTCCAGCTTACTGTCTCCATTCCTCACCTGGCTTTGCTTTTCTCTTGTGCCCAGTGAACTCCAAGCAGAGGGAGCATGAAGTCCCTTCTCACCTCATACAGTGGGCACTTGAATGTTAGCTCAGCCCCAGGAAGCCGGTGGCAGCGTGGTCTTACATAGGCCCAGCCTAGGAATTGCAGGGAAGTGAGGCAGGTGGAACAAAAGGTCCCCAGGACACCCGTAGGTGGGCACGAAGCCAGAGACCCCTGTAGCAGCTTTAGAGCCCCATGGACTTAATTCACTTCCCAGCTCTGCCTTCACTTGAGGAAGTCCCTGGACCACTCACAGCCTGCTTTACTTTGAGGCATGTGGGGCCTTGCACAAGTAACTGAATGGATCAATGAGAGGAGGTCTGGCTACCCATAGTCTGTGACCACTGGCCGGAAACTGGCTTTTCTCCTCTCTAGATCCCCGACTTCCTTCCTTTTTTTGCTTTAACTTTTTTTTTGGTTTTTGGTGCCAAGAATTGAACCTCGTGCTTGACAGGGTGGTGCAGTGTCACTGAGATCCCAGCCCCTTCCTTCCTTTTTTGCCAAGCATCCTCCAGGGGAGACTGCGAGATTCTGACATGTTATTGTCATTAATTATGCTATATCAACCTGATGTGCATAAGAACTGCCTAGAAGGTCTGTAAAGGTTTGTGTGTATTTGTGGATGACTGGCATGTAGGTCTTCAAGCTGAGGAGGGGAGATTCATCCTGGAATGAAAAGAAAGCCTGCCCTTTTCTTATCCAGAGGAGTTCTGGTCACCATTGCCTTTGAACGCTGATCTCTAGTTCCCTCGGGTTTCCAGTGCAGACTCTTCAGCCTTCCAAAACAGACCCTTCAGATTTCTGACTCAGAATCTTCCTGGACTCATTAATGACCTTCAGACCTTTGACTTTCAACTGAGTCCCTGCCTTTCAACAGGCACATGGCCATTTTTTATTCTTCCACTTCTGATCTGGCAGATGGCCTCTGGGAATCTTTTGCTTCTGTTCCTATAAGCCTACCTAGTAAATTCTTTGTGTAATTATACATACATTTTATATTAACTCTGTTCCTTTAGGGAAAGCTAAGCACTACACACATAGCAGTGATGAGGGATCAGGGAGTTAGGTGATCCCAGCTACAGGAGAGGCGAGAAGTTCAGAGACAAAGTTCAGGGTGGATGTGCTTCAGGATGCAACTGATGGTGAGCAATCCTTAGTATCCGGAAGGCTGCCCACAGCATACCCACATTTCCTGCTTACTGTCATTCCAGGAGACCCAGTCCCTGCCTTTTCTGTGGCCCCTTCCAGGAGACAGAGCTGTGTGGGGGACTTGGCAGGGGCTGAAGTTCCTTACAAACACCAATTTCTCACTGCAGCATTGGGTGAGGGGCCAACCTCTGATCCAGGGGCCCAATTCGGAGTCCATTCTCCTGGGGTTTGGTGAGGGTTCCTGGGCTGCGGAGCAGTCAGAACAATGACAACACTCTTCTTCCAGGAAAGTGGCCAGGAAGGTTCCAGCCCAGAAGAGTTGCTTGCTTGATGACTCTTCAAAGATGTGCCAGTTATGTCATTCTCAACTGAAAAATTCCGTGTGAACCTAGAATAAAATGTAAACTTGTCTTTTTTCTTAAAGAGCCTTCCCCATCCTCTCTCCTCTTTTCTCTTTCATTTTCACCTGCATTTTCCTTCCTTTTCACATTCAACCACACTTTCTATCCTTCTCTTGGACTGCAGCGTTGCCCAGCTAGTTTCTGCCACAGAGCCTTCACACTTACCCCTTTATCTCAAGTGCACCCTACTCCTAAGCCCGACCACACATGAATCCTTTGCCCATCTTTGTTTCATCTTCTCAAGGTGTCTTCCCTCTACCTTAATGTTGCATCATCATTCCCATATGCTCAAGGCAGCCATTCTCTACCCAGTGCCCCCATTTTACAATAATCAAAGCGCCGCTCCCTAATTTGAATTTGTTTGTCATCCGCTCTCCACTTGCAATGCAAATTCCGTGACAGCACGGACTATACCTTCCCACTTCAGCTGTATTCAGTTCTGTATTCCCGGACCCCGGGACAGTGAGAAATGATTATTTGCTGAATGAATGAATGAATTTCTCCACATGCACACTTCCTCTTTCTCATCTTACTTTCGATGATGCCAGGATTCTTTTCTCTGAGCTGCAAACTCAGTGCCTACAGGACTCCAATCCACCTGCTTCAGCCTCTGCAAACATGAGTGTGTTGCACTCCATGCAGGGGAGCTTGACCTGCTCTTTCTTTTCTTCCCATCCTGTGGCTTCTCTTCCCACACAGGGTCAGGCCCCTGCAGGCATCTGAGTGCCCCAGCAGGGCCCAGAGTGGCCCCAGGTGCTGCATCACCCACTACTCCTCTGGGTCTTCAAACTCCAAATAGAAATTCCTGGCGCTGAGCAGCAAAGGCCTAAGATATCACTAATGCTATCCCATTTGTGGTCTGCACAGACATGGCCCAAGGCTCATGTCCAGGTTTGTTCCCTCATGTTATACTTGTGTCTGCTGTGCCAGCTGTTGAGATGGAGGGAGAGCCGAGGCAGGCAGTGCCTGCAGCCCTTCCAGGCCTCAGCTGGGGAATGAGCTTACTGCTGGGATTGCTGGCAATGACAGCCATACACCCGCTGTTTCCTCACATGCAACTCCCCTTGTGTGCGGCCAAACTGACACGTTTCCCTAGAGCTGCCCAGGAAGTGTGTCAACCCAGAGGAGTATAAAAGCCCACTATCCCTGAGGGCTGCCAGCCCTTTATGAAGATGAAGGTCCTAAGAAGGCTCATTTTCTTGGCTCTTTTAATCACCTCATGTCTGGTAGAACTGAATGTGTCTGAGGCTGAAGGTAAGAAAATTCAACTGAATTTCTTCCCCAAACTGGAAAAGATATCATTTCACCAGGCCTCTTCCAAAATTGAAAGATTTCACATCTGCTTTTGTCTCTGTTGAGTCCACATTGGGGACCGCTGCTTCTCTGGGATGAGCAGCCAGCTGGGATCCAAACTCAGCATGAGTAATGAATTAGAGAGATGGTGTTTTAAAAAGGAAGACACTTTATTTGTAGAGAGGCAAAAGAAGATAGAAAGCTGCCCCAGAGAAGGGGCAGGGTTCTTTGGAACCCTGTGGGCCTTTGTCCCAGCTTCTTTGATCAGGTTTTGGGGAACTGTTCTTCCCTGTAACTTGCCATAACCAGATTGGCTCTTTAGGCTGTCTTGGATGGGTCCCAGGCCACCAGCCCCTAATCTGGGCAACATTTCTTTTGGTGGCTCTGCTTGTCTTTTTCTGTCCTGTTCTTGCCAGGGCCTTTATTTATAGGTTGGTTAGGAGGCGCCTTAAATAAAGTGAGCTTAG
>NW_022900947.1:51181835-51220003 GCF_012274545.1 Fukomys damarensis
TATAGTTAAGATATATTTATTATAACATTTAAGAAATCTGTAAAGAGAAGGAAGAGAAGAGGAAAGGAAACAATCTGGATGTATTCAGAGCAATATTTTTATGATGACTGGTTTGCCATAGGTGGCGCTGTACAATTATAGTTTTCCTATCTTTGTTTTTTAGTTTTTCTAATAAATGTCATATCAAATAAGATAAAAATAAAAGACTTGGTATAAGGACATTTCCACTCATTAGTCAGACAAGAAAAAGAAAATGAGAAAGTTTATTGTTACATAAGAATTTTTGATTGATATCTGTTTGGAAAAAAGTCTATTCCTCACTTTGTCCATTTTTGTGTTCTTTGTCTTTTAATTATAGAATTGTAAGGATTTGTTACACATTCTAGATAGCTTCCTTTTGAACTCTTTCTTCGGGCCCTAATATGTCCTTTTTTATGGATCAAATGTAGAAAATCTTCAGGGCTTCAAGAAGGAAAATTCTACTGCTTGTAGCTTGGTTTGGGATGAACAAAATACATTTGTGATTGGCTGTGTGCTTGTATGGGTATGATATATGGGAGATATCTGCAAGAGAGGACAGGGCCTGGGGACTTTCCTTAGCAACAACTGTGTTCTTTCCCAGGCAGATCAAGCTGCAATGCCAGCCTGGGAGGGGCCAATCTGGCAGATACACACAAGGCCCTGGTCCTGCAACTCAATGCCAATGAGAACTGCACGTGGACAATAGAAAAACCAGAAAACAAGAGCATCAGACTCCTCTTCTCCCACATCCAGTAAGTACAATCATCAGCTTCTCAAGAAGAGAATTCTGGCCACAGAATTCAGCTGCTGCAAGAGGTGATAGAGATGGTGGCAATTCCCATGATAATGATATTGATGGTGGTGATGATAATGTTTGACAGTCCTTGATGAGGATGACGATGTTGGTGGTGAGTGGTAGTCACTGCTGACAACTGCATGCCTCCACTGGCTCACAGAGCTCCCGTGAGGTCATTAAGACACGGGAAGGTTGAAAATGCTGAGGTCACCACGGTGAGTGAAATGATTAGGGTTAGTAATCAGCTAGTCTAGTTCCGATTCTACGTCTGGAAACAGTAAACTTGTGATTCTTAATTACCTAACAGTCTCTGGAGATAGGACCCAGGCATCAGTATTTTTACTTAAACATTTTATAAGTGACTTTTTCTCTTCTGGTACTGGAGATTGAACTCAGGACCTTGCATTTCAGAGGCAGGTGCGCCACCACTGAGCTAAACCCCCAGCCCTATAAGTGATTTTTATAAGTACCAGGCAACTCAGTGTGAGGTCAACCTGGGAACTCAGAGCTGTCCTGTAGCTCGGCACTTCATGAGATCTGTCCTAGGTAATCTTATCAATAATCTGAGTTGCATTAAATAGATAAGAAGCCTAGAGAAAGCATGTAATGGACGCAAGTTCACAAAGTAATAAGAGTGGGAGCGGGAGTCTAGCACCCTGGTACAATACCACTTGGATCTTATTTACACTTTTAGTTTTTCAAACCTGTGAAACTATTTGGTATTTACACATGTTATTTATTTCACTTAAGAATATATCCTCAGTATGCATCCATTTTCCTATGAATGGCTCTAATTTCTCATTCTTTATGGCTAAGTAGTATTCCATTTTACAAAAAAACCACATCTTCTTTATCCAGTCTCCAACTGATGGGCATCTGGGCTGTTTCCAAGTTTTAGCTATTATAAACTGTGCTGCTATAAACATAGGTGTGCATATATCACTCTGGTATGATTTTAATTCTTTTAGGAAGGTACTCAGCAGAGGCATGGCTGAGTCAAATGGTATCTCTAATCCTAGTTCTTTGAGGTATCTCCATATTGATTTTCACAGTGGTTGCTCCATTCTGCACTCCCACCAACAATGGAGAAGGGTTCCTTTCTCCCCACAACCCCAACAAAAATTGTTATTGATTGATTTCTTGAAAACAGCCATTTTTGTGGGGTGAGGTAGAATCTCAGTGTTGTTTTCATCTGCATCTCTCAAATGACCAGTGATGGTGAACATTTTTTCATGTATTTATTTGCTGCTTTTACTTCTTCGTCTGAGAAATATCTGTTCATTTCAGATGCCCATTGTTGAATCAGGTCTTTGTATTTGAGGGGGCTGATTTTTTTGAGTTCTTTATATATTCTAGATAATAGTCCTTTGTCAGAGAAGCAGCTGGTAAAATTTTTCCCCACATTGTAGGTTTTCTCTTAGCTCTGTTGATGGTTTCTTTTGCAGTGCAGAAGATTTTTAATAAGATGAGATTTCAGCTCTTGATTCTTTGTGCTAGTCCCTGTGCTGCTGAGAATTTGTTCATAAAGTCTTTTCTTATGCCAATGTCTTTAAGAGTTCTGCCTAACGTATCTTTCAGTGAATTTAGTGACTCTTTTTTAATGTTTAAATCTTTAATCCACTTGGATTTTAGTTTAGTATATGGTGAAAGATAAGTGTCTAGTTTTAATATTTGGCAATTTGAAATCCAGTTTTTCCAACACCATTTATTAAAGAGGCTATCTTTCCTCCAGCTATGATGGTTGGCTCCTTGTCAAAGATGAGGTAGCTGAGTACATCTAGAGTGGCTTTTGTACCTTTCAATCTAGTATTTATAAGGTATACAATATAATGCCAATTGCACCTTTTCCCATTCCTTCATTCTTATGTTTTCCAAATTCCTCTGCCCTTCCTTCAACCCCTCCACACCTCCCTATCTACAAAGACTTTGTTTACATTTTTTCTTTTTCTCATATTAATTGCATTCCCTTCTTTCTTGTCCCCTACTCCTTCCAGTTACCTTTCCCCTTTGCACCTTTTCTTCGTATTTCACACTATCTATTAAACTTTTTATTCCTCACTTACACTTTCGGTTTCTCACATCAGAGAAACTATTCTGTATTCCTACATGTGTTTCTCTATTTATTTCACTTACAAATATCTCCTCAACATGCATCCAATTAGCTAAAGCTGACTCTAGTGTCTCATTCTTTATGGCTGAGTAGTACTCCATTTTATACAAATCCCACATTTTCTTTATCCAATTTCCCGTTGATGGGGTAATTGAGTTGCTTCCAAGTTTATTTTCTTTTATCTATATTTTACTCTGTTCTTTATTTTTATTCTAGGTTTCTCATATAAGAGAAACCACATGATATTTAGGCTTGTGTGTCTGCTTTATTTTGTTTAACATTATGTTTTTAATGTACATCCATTTTGCTACAAATGATTTGTTTATCTTTATGGTGAGCAGTACTCCACTGTGTGTAAATACATTTTCGTTTTCTATTCATCTGTTGGTGGTCATATGACCTGTTTCTGTAATTGAGTTATGAATTGTGGTGCTATAAAATGGGTAAGCATGCATTAGTATAATATGATGCCTTTAACTCTTCTGACAAGATACCAAAAAGGGTAATAGCTGGTCCAGTGGAATTTCTCGTTTTAGTTTTTGGAGGAATCAAGACATAGGTAGAGGGGGAAGGAGGGATGGGAAATCAGATGAAAAGAGAAATTAAGATGTGTTTTATCTATATGTTCCAAATTCCTACTAAGAATGTAAACATCAGGTACTATGCACAGTAATTAAAATAGAAATGTAAAAGTTATTTTGTCAAAGTTTAGTAATCAATATATTCTATCAAAAACAGGCATAAATATGATAGCTTCAATAATAATACCACATATTTCAATATAGACATATAAACAGAAAAAATTAAGTGATATAATTGCAAAATGAATGTAATTTATTCAGAGAGAGTTAGAAAAATTTGTCCAGGAAAGGTGATAGCCAGAAGTCAACTTGGATTTATCAATTTGACATTTAAAAAAAAAAAAAAACAACGAAGATTAAAATTCACAATCCTTGATCACACAGATTTAATGCAAAACTATCTATGTGTTCAATTTCAGTCCCACTAAAAGTTCCTCATATTAATACAAACTGACATGACACAAAAATGTTTTATATTGATATACAGCACATGCATGGCATAATAAATGTTTTCTAAAGCCATAAACTACTTCCAATACAACATGCCAATTTGTTCTGTTCTGCTAAATTCTAGTTCTACTACTCTATTCTATTCCATTCTGTTCCATTTCATTCTGTTCTAATAGATTCTATTCTGGTGTATTCTATTTATTAATGTTTATTTCTCAAAATTGACTTCAATACTAATAGCTCATGACCAAGAATTTGAAAAATGCCATTTGGCTCTCATGAACATGGTTGGTTAGATTAAGGCACCCTAATTAAATCTATAATAAAAAATGTACTGTCTATGATTATTGAGTTAAATTTAGATATTTAGATTACTCATATTGTAAGTAGAGCTATTTAACTGTTTCTTTTAATGAGAAAAACTAATAACCTGATAAATAATAAGGTTAATCTCTGAGGTAGACATGATTTGTAGCATACCATTCAATTTTCTCTGACCTTATTTCCTTTTCAAATAAATGAGTTTTATGTGTAGACAAAGTTTATTATATGAGTCTTCAAAAGTAAGTGTTTACAACATCACTTTGAAAGGAAGGACAATCAGAAATATTAATGGAGAGAACAGAAGTAGCATGTGGTCAAGGGAAGGAAACCATCCAGAAAAATACAAAGCAATAAAGAAAGAATAAGAGCAATATTTACAAAGGCTGCACAAACAGATTAAAAAATGTAAAAGATAAGAACCATGTTGCTATTCCTCTGAAGCAACAATGCCAGTATCAAAAGCAGAACCCACTCATAAGATCACATACACTTCGGGAGTGAGGCGCTGTCCTAGGTGCTGAACATACTACTCATGTGTAGTATCGCACCACCCTTACTAGACAGTGTACTTAACATCCCTACTTCACGGAGGAACAAGCGAAAGGTAGACTGCTAGTCACACATCCTCTCAAAGCTAACACTACTTTGTTAGCACAAATCATCCTGCCCCAAAGCCTACATTCCTCCTGCACAGTGAATACCTGTAAGCTATACAAAAGTATGCTTGTGTCATAGTAAGGAGCTTTTTAAGAGTCCTACAGGGCAGTAAATGACATAGCTATGTTGCAAGTCCACAGTACTCCATGTTTACAGCCTATTCTCTTAAGAACTATGCTGTTCAGAAACTCGTTGTAAACACTGAGTGGCTTATATGCTGCTCCATGTGTCACCTACTTTGTAAAAGTATATTTAATCCTCCCAGTACTCTTATGTACAACTACTGTTATTATCTCTGTATTGAATACGAATGAAAATACTGTCACAGTTGGTTTAGCAGTTTATATAGAGTAACATAGTTAATAAACAGGAGAATGTGTATTCAAATTCAGACCATTTGACTCTTGTGAATTTAATCTTAACTAATATACAGCTCATTGTCAGGAATTTAGTCACAGGATATCATAATTGGCATCATATTTAATATTGTAGAAATTATATATTTTCTAGAAAAGTTTCAAATAGAAAGAAATAAGGATAATGGTAGAGGGGGAAAAGGGCCATGTTTCCTGGGGGATTTTGTAGCTATTTAATTTAACAGTAAAATTAAAATTTGAATGATATCATCAATTCCTGTGAGAACTGTACACAGGTCTCCTTTTCTGAAAATTGACTTTGAATACAATGATTGGAGCTTGGAGTGCTAGTGTGCTGTGGTAATCCCAGAGACTTGGGAGGCAGAGGTTGGATGATGATTGAATTTATTAGATTGAGATCAGCCTCCATAACAATGAAAGATCACTTCTCTAAAAGTGTTGTATTTAGTGAGCAGCCAGCCCTTATATAGAGAGTCATGCAAAACTACCTACATTTCCCACTTCCTACTGATAAGTTATATTGATATGTTGAAGAAATATGGGTGGACTTATATCTTGTTTAAAGTATTTTGAGGAAACAAACAAAAAATCCACAAAAATATGTATGGTAACAAAAGATTTTCAAACAGTAAGCAAATGTAGTATACCCCAGAGAAGTTGTGATTCAGAGTTCATGGCCTCAGTTCCTGGGTTTTCCATCAGAACATAATAATTGTCCATGAAAATCCTCTCAATTTTGCAGAAAACACAACTATCCTCTGCATTTTTCTTTTCTCTTCTCCTTCCTTCCTTCCTTCCTTCCTTCTTTCCTTCCTTTTGAAAACACAACTATCCTCTGCATTTTTCTTTTCTCTTCTCCTTCCTTCCTTCCTTCCTTCCTTCCTTCCTTCCTTCCTTCCTTTCTTTCTTTATTTATTTCCTTCTGGTGTGGGGGAGTTTTGCAAGCAGACAATTCAAGACTTTTGTTTAGTTCTCCTTGCTGCTGATTGGCTGCTTCCCTGTAACCCATCTCTGGATGATGCAACAGCCTTCCAGCATCCTAACAGGTTGCTCTATTGCTTGTAGCTGTCTCCGGTGTTCTCTGTTTTGTTCTTAAAGTTCTAAGATCTCTAAATGCCTCCAAATGTCCTGAATCTTATAAGGCTTTATTAATACAGTATTTTATTAAGTTAAATTACATATCAGGAAGACATAGAATATTTAATATTTAAACTATAAAAATAGGTATTTATAGACAATTTTCTGACTATATCTGAAATCATGGCTTTTTGACAACTTGTGGGTGCTTCAGGATTGTATTGCCAAGAACGTTGGTCAACTCAGTCTATGAAATTATCATATAATTTATGAAATACAGTAAAATCTCATTAGAAAAATATACTCTGATGAAAAGATGATAGAAAATATTGTTTGTGACACCATAGGTTTTGCTGATGCCTGGCATGGGCATAAAAAAGAGATTCATTATTTGATATCAAATTGAGGAAGAGTTGGGCCTCCGAAATCTGAGAGTTCTGGGTTCAAAGCCTGAGCCATTCAACCTCATGGCAACTGGTTAACACAGGTTCAGTTAGTTTAGAAAATTCCTTCTGGGGCATAACTGTTTTCACACATTTCATATTTTAGCTCTTTAAATGTTTTTCTATTATAATTTCTGAATAAATTTCTCATTTTGTTACTTTTCTTGTGGATTTCTCATTTATTATGAGTCCCTTATGTTCTCTTTCTCTTCTCTTTGTTCTGTTTACTTCTTAGTTCTATTCACATAACCCAAAATAGTGAGTATTTTTTGATGGAAAGAACCAGAGAAATCAGGATGACTAGTAGATATGAAAGACACTTCATGTGAAGGAAAACAATTTTATAAATTTCAGAGAGAGTGCAATATATAATGCCAACACTCAGTTAGATGAAAATATGAGAGAAAAAAATTACAACTTGTAGTATAATTATAATAAAAATGTTTTAATATATGTATTAATGATTGAGAAGACATCTGCCATGCAAATAATCCTGACTTTGAACAATTTGTTATAAAGCTGACTTGTTTTTGAAGTTGTCTCAAATGACAACCCAGCAGCTTGGGAATAAAAAATAAAAATTGAAAAAAAAGTTGAATTAAATCAGGTTATAAAAAGAAGAAAGGGTGTAAAGCACAACACTGCATTTGGAACTCTTATTAAGTCAAATGCCAAGCAAGTCATGCGAGGCAGGCAGCTTTGTTCAGTACCTCTGAGTGGGTGTTCCTAGGCACATAAGAGGTAACCTGGAAGATTTATTACAAGGATGAGTCACTAAGGGGAGAAAGATTGGATTTATGATTATGTATAACCCAAGGAGGTAGAGGCCCAGAAAAATATTTATTTACACATGGAAATAGGATGATGCAGTATGTCAAATCAAAAGCGTGTCAAATCTATCAGTTAAAATAAATGTGAGTAGCTGCAATCCTGTTAGACTGACACAGTCAATGATGTGAAAGAGCAGCTTTATTGATGTTTTAAAGATAATGGTTGTATCAAGGGCTTTTAAAAGATAGAACAATATTTTTTAAAAACTTGTTTGTGAGATCAATACATAAAATAGATAAAATTAAAACAGCAATGGTGGGAAAAACTGAGGGGCTTGCAGTCCTCAGAACAGTGATGATGGGAAAAACTGGGGGGTTTTTTAGTCCTCAAAAAGACCAGATTGATTATTTAGCAGCCTAAAACATATAACATTGAACTAATTACTGTTTTTCTCACTATGTCTAAGGAAAATACACACACACACACACACACACACACACAGGCACATGTGCACAGACTGACAAAAATTGAAAATAACTCTAAACACTGAAGTATCAATTTCTAGTTGATTCTTATTTTCAATTGAGCAAAATATTTTCCACCTTATGGAGTACTTACTTTCTTGGTTATTTATAAAAGGATGTAGCATCTATATTGGATAACTCTGTAACGATGGTAAAGTTTCTGCTGTCTCTCTGGTTTCCTCCAAGTGCAGTTCTCAAGAACAAGAAGAGATTTGATAAATAATACACTTGGGGCAAGGACACATAAGTTTATTAAAATTGATGGGAGTCATTAGAAGGGACAAAAAATGTGAATCATGAAATCAAAGGTAATGATTTTCCTGATCCTTTTGATCTCATACCTAAAAAAGTATTTTGCAAAACCCAGAAAATTCTAAAATAGTATATTGAGATTAATTTATCTGATAAGAGGATTTTATCACAGAGAGGAATAATGTAAGTACCAGAGGGCCCATTTATATTTTGAGTTAGCAAGATATAGGTATAATTTAAATTATAATAGGAAGACATCTCTCACAGAAAGGAAGTATAAAGCTCTAGGATTTAAAGAACATGGGTAGATATTTTCAGTTATAAAATCATTTAATAGAGTAAAAGGGGAAGGAAGATCAGCAATAGAAATAGAAATTTTGACATATTTTGACCTACACTGTACTAACCTTGTAAGGCCTTGTGGTCATAGGTTTTTAACTCATGAAACACTCTTGCTGGGCATTTTTTACCTCTCTCAAGAGTTAAGCTACCACTTGTGTGTTGTTAGTATCCACAAATAAGTTGGACACTCAACATTTCAGAAGGGTTGTATGCAATGAGGTTGGTGGGTGTCTGATAGAGTGATGAAGGTAGACAATAGAAAATACAATAGAAATCACATTTGCATTGCAATTCAGACCAGCTACCTAGTGTTGAAATACTCAAGTGTGCCAATCCTCACATTTGGGGCTTTCTTTGAGGGCAGGTATGATGTAAACCAGAAAATCATTTCTATTTTTTTATCTTAAAAATCTAGGCTCTTTATGGGGCTGTATTATTTGCTTTCAGTTACAGTGTCTTTGTAGAGTGAAGTTTAGAGTTTATCTCCCTTCATCTGTATTAGTTTTTATGGGGCCATCAGGTAGGTTGCTGAATTCAGCAGAAGTTTGTTACAGAATTTATACTGGCAGAACAAGAGGGTCACTCTTCTCGGTGCAGCCAGCAGGTATCCAAGGAGACTTCTAGCCTTTCTTCTTGGGAAATATGGCAGAAATCTGGAGCCTTGTAGTTGTCTGTCATCAAAAGACATTTGGGTCAGCTTGTGAATGCCAGGGGTTCTCCCTGGTGAAAGAGCGATGGATTTACCAATTGTCCTCAGCTTGGATTCCAGCATGGAAGACCAGTGATCAGAGATCCTGGGGACAATGCCTGTGCACAAGGACAATGGAGTCTCATTGCTGCTGTCCCAGCTTTGTCTCCTCTCCACATATCCCCCCCAATATGCCATGGAATTGAAAGCCATACTCTATGTCCCATAAATATTTTATTGTGTTTTCATTATACAGAGAATGCCACTTAATTAAGACATTTACACTACTAAACATAATTAAATATATTATTGGTAACCAAATACTTATTTTAAGAGCTAATTCTCATGAAGATTAAAGTGATCAATATTAAATAAATTAAACACAAACTTTAGTATCACATGATTTCTTTTATGTAAGAAACGAAAAGCATAAATAAATTCAAAAGCAAAATGAAGGATGCATGATGGGAAACAAGGAGACCGATCTTTGGGGGAAGGCAAAGTGACCAAGAGATGGAGGGAAGGAAAGGAACAGAAGTGGAACAGGTTGAGAAAAAGTTGCGATGTGAGCTGGGGATTTAGCTCAGTGGTGCTGCTCTGCCTGCCTCGCAAGCATAAGGTCCTCAGTTCAATACCCAGTACAAAAACAAGTTAAGATGTGTCACATGCATGCACCACCTCTCTATGATGAGTGTAATCATTATGTACAGCAAACATGACTGAGAGAAATAAAGTTTTAAGAGAAAAGGTTAAAAGCAATGGTTTAACAATATGTGAGATTTGTGGCACAGATAAACTTTACCAACTCATTAGTAATGTTCCAATTCATTTTGCTGCATGTGCTGGTGTCTGGTGACAATTACACAGTCTCATACAAGCTCCCTGGAAGATGCACCTCCACAATGCTGGCCATGAAGGAAACTAGAAGAAGCGATGCTTTTGAGCAGAAGGCTGTGGACCTATTTTGAAAACCCTCGGAAGAAAAAATTATACTCAGTTAATAGATGAGAAAACTGACATTGAAAACAGTTCATTAAGTTTGAAAGAATAAGCAACTATAAAGTTGAGAATTCTGGGACTGAAATTTGTTGGTCTTGTGAATTGATTCTAATGTTGGTAATTCTTTTTTCTATTTGTTTTTGTTATGTCTTCCCAGCCCCAGTTTGAAAATCAACCAATGTACCCTGGGATAGATTGTGATAATCGGCCTTCTTTCCCTGCTCCCAAAGCCCCTGCAAATTAAACAGACTGGAGCTTCTAAAATAATGTTTCAAAATAAAAGCCAAGACAAACTTAGTTCAGCTTTGTGACAGACATTCTAGTACTAGGCTGAATTAGTTATCAAATCTGCCTTTCCATTGTATGTTTTTATTGTTGTTGACTTTGGAGAAAGACACCAAATTAATGAATTGCCTTTCAAATCCTCTCTTGAAAATGTGCTCACAGCCATGGACAGTCAGCCCAGGTGTGGAAGCAGAGTTAATTAGCAATGTGTGCATGAGATTCACCTCAGAAGCCTGCGTATCCAATGCAAATTTTCAGGTGCTTAATGTGTAGTGATTGCAGCATTTTGTAGGATGAAGCTAGAATTCTGTGAGCTTCTGAGCTTGGACACAGCTTCATTATGGAACAGAAAACAATAGTAAAATTTTTTAGTGACTCCTTTGGAATTGAATCTTACTGCACTAGCCAGTAGGATACACATCTTGTATAATAATAACTACACTCCTATAACTGGACTTTCATTTTTGATTAGTTCAGCGAATATTGTTCGGCAAACATTTATGTATGTTCTGGTCTGTTCTAATGTACACAATGTTAAATAAACTACCAGTGTCATGTGATATAACTAATACTCCTGTTTGCACTTTAATCCATAAACCTAAACTTTAAAATTTCCCATTATCTCAAATTATACTTTTGCTTTGTGTTGTGGTGTAACAGAATGAAAGACAGATACAAAAACTTTTTCAGATCCCTTCATTCTAGGCAACTTAGATTCATGATAAAATAGTTTCTTGATGCAAGAATTACAATTCAGGAGTTACAAGTAGCACTGGACAACCTCACACCACCTCTGTGAAGAAATTTTGTAGTGCTTAGCAGTGAAAGTGAAGAATGAATTCATTTTGTTGATTAAAGTTTTCACAAAGAGAATCAAAGCTTGTATTGTGCCTCACATCTTAGATGTTCCTCAGAGGCCCTTATACTGAGGTTTTATCACCATTCTGTGGCACTACTGAAGGGCTGGGATGCTGAGAGTTTAGCGATAGTCAGAAGAATTTAGGTCCTTTAAGGCATGCATTAAAAGGGTCACTGAGGGGCAGCCCATTTTCCGTTCCCCCTGTCTCTCTTAGACAGAAGCTTTCTTTCTCTCAATAAATTTTTCCTACTCTTAACCTCCATTGTTCCTAGAATTCATTCTTTGATTTTAGAGAACATGAACTCATGTTTTGAATCCCTAGTAGGTTTGGGAGTTACATGGTTTCCCCTTATATCATTTTGAAGGTCTTTCACCTAGATTACTGGTCTGAGAGGCTGACAAACTCAAAGCAGTCATAAAAATGGTACCAATGACAAATGTACTAGACTTGTTTTACCAGGATCCACCAGATCGACCTTATAAACAGCTCATAACTGCTAAATTATACAATATGACTTCTATGTTGGATACTGAAGTCCCCTGGACTATCTCCCTGTTCTCTTTGTGGGCTATATTCATAGAAATCCTGATGACCTACCTTATAATTTGGCCCATCATTCTTAACTATTGCTTTGGCTTTGTCTCCTCTAAACTTAAAAGCTATGCTGCTACCAAGATGACAATTCCTGGCCCATTGAAGTCCTTTAGGCAGAACCTCTGTAGAGCAACTAACTGCTAATAATAATTGGAACCCTTTTCAACTGGAAGTAGCCAGAACTGTCTTCACCCTTTGCCTCCTCACAGCAGTTAGGGGTACTTCTTCAAAGGGGGGAATATTGCAGATAGGTAAGTTAATTAGATATCTTGTAGGCAGTTAGACAGGGCCACCTTTGAAGAGCCAGCATGGAGGACAATGAAGACACATTCACTGAAGGCCAGAATTATAAAAGGAGAGAAACTACTATACGCTTGTGCTTCCCCTGGGGATAAATAGTAGTGATTGATATTCTAAATAGTTATCAATTACTTGGGTGGGGAGAGCAAGGTCTTAATTCAGCCTTTCTAGGAAATATCCCTGACCCTCACCCTTACTGAAAATTCTTGTGCACTTGCTGTATGACTTGCTACCCTTTTGACTCCCACTTAATCAATATTACCTGGGTGCCTGTACTTGTAATCTTATTGGTTGATCATGGTTTTGCCCCATCTCATGCCTACTTTGTAATTTTCCATTGGGTCTTATAGTTTGCCCCCACTTTGTACCCACCTCACCCCATGGCTTCCTGTATAAAACATCTTTGAATTGTGTGGTGGATGGGCAGCCCACTATCCAATCCCCCTTCTATCACTTTTGACAGAAGCTTTGTTTCTCTCAATAATTTTTCCTATTTAAAAAAATCACTGAGACCCTGACCATGACAACCCACTTTCTCTTCTTTTGAGCTACCATGAAATGAACACATCTTCCTTCCTGCCATAATGTGTTGCCTTACCAGAGGTCCACAAGAATCATGGTCAAAAGCCATGGACTGATATCGCCAAAACCATAAGCCAAAATAAACTCTCCCTCACATCGATTATTTCAATTGTTTAGTCAGAGTAATAGAAGTCTGAATAGCACACTTTATTAGAACAAAACAAACCACTAGAATTTTTAAGCTCACTAATTTGAAACTAGACAGTTAAAAAGTAATAAGTTAAAGTGAGGAGGGAGTAAAGGGAGGGCAGGGATAAGGGGAAAAATGAGAACCAAGACTTGTCATGTACAGGTACAAGATCCCAATAATGAATGTAACTGTACTGTATACCTAGAATGTACCAATAAACTCAATGAGAGAAAAAAAGTAGTAAGTTAGACAAAATATATAAAGCCTCTGAAAGTGTCCCTCTTCTCTCTGAAGACAAAGTTTTAAACCATCTATCTATTCAAATCAGTTCATCACAATGTAATTTTGTATATAATGTCAACTGTAAGAAGGATAAATTTGAGTCAATTGTAGGGAAATAGATACACTATGAGATCATAATGTTGTGAAACAAATCAGACAGGAAAGATTAAATATTAGATGTTTTTAAAATATAACTGAATTAAAGAGAAAAATAGATATAAAAAGAGAAATATATTTTGTGGAAATGGGAAGGGAATCTGGGAATGGAGGGAGAGGGATGGGAAGGGGATGGGCAAGTCAAAAAGGTCAAGTTATGGTTTGTGTTTTTGCCATTTCCCCACAATGAATGTATTTATATTATGTATTAAAAACATACACTGCTAAAAGAAAAATTGAAAAAACAGAAGCTAACTCAGTTCTTACTAGAAAGGCCCAAAAGACTTTAAATTTGTTCTGTTTCATATTAATGTGAAGATGCTAAAATTTGTGTCTGTTCCAACTCCAAGAAAATTAAGTAAACATTATATACTGCAAATATGTACTAATTAAAAAACTTTAAAATTTTCATGCTTTTATTCTAATGTATCAGCTTTCTATTTCTACTAATAAAAATTGCCATGAACTTAGTGGATTAAAACAGTACACAGTTGTTACCTTATAGGTCTGGAGAACAGAAGTAGAAAATGCAGCTACTAAGATAAAGCTGTCTCAGCAGGGATCTACCATGGCTGGGGACTGTGGTGTAGGATCCTTCCCATGCCTTTTCCAGCTTCTAGATGCCTCTTGACTTCCTTGACTCATGACTCATCATGCAAACTATTTTCTTTCCTCAGCTCAAAAGTGACTTCATCCAAACCAGAAAGTATTGAGAGACAGAAGCATTGTGGTGTCTTCGCTTAAGCAGGAAGTAGTTTCTTTTAACAAAAAATATTCAGAAAATATCTGCAGCTTCAGAGTTCAAGGAAATCCAGGGATTCAAAAATCTTTAGCCAGTAGTCTGGGCAGTACCATACCTTGCGTCAAGATCCCATTTTCTCCCAACGTGGGCCTTGACTTTGCTAGGCACATCTTCCAATACAGAACTCAGCCCACTCCAGAGTGCTGAGGAACACTAGAAAACAGACTTTCACGTGGAGATACACGCATAAGACATTTCCCAGAGAGAGTTCTGATACAAGGACCAGCATGATCCCTGTCATGGAGTAAAGAATACTAGATTAATCAGTCAAATCAAAATGTCTCAGTAGCCCCCATCAGGAACTCAATCCAGTATAATTTTGTGACATTGCTTGTATTGAACCAGGAAGGTAGTCTTTAATACTTTATTAGAGCAGCATTCTATATGAACTGGCCTTGGGATAGGGGACTTGGTGAAATGGTTGTCCTCCATTCAGCCATGGGGACTTAATTGGCTGTGAGTTCTAACAGCTACTGAAGGAATGTGTGCTTCCATCCTCAGGGAAGTGAGGGCAGTGTTTTAACAGGATTATCCTCAATATTTTTATCAATCTTATTAATTTCTTTTAGGTTATAATGGCTATGATTATTTCACCATAAACCCTACAACAGGAAATAAAGTCACAGAAAGGTTAAATGCATCTTTAATGAATTTACTTGGCCATCTGTTATATAATTCACAATGTTGGAACACATTATTTTACTGTGAAGCTAATTTCAACAACTAAATAGGACAGAATTCATATATAATCTGTCACATGGGAAAAGAAAAGGACAACTACTTAGACAAAACCAAACATTTACTCTAATAATTTATATAAATGTCTAAATAATTCTAGTAAACAGTATTGTTCAACTTGTAATTGCTTTCTCATGGCCTGTGTTTAAAGATTACAGTGATATAAGTGAAGTCCCATCTCTTTACATAGTTCCAGCTATTCTCAAGGAACATATACAGTTATATTCTTGCAGAAATATTTTTCCTTGATCTTAGTATACTCTAGCTATGGCCTTTTGACTCCTGGCAGAAAAACAAATTCAAAGGTAAAGCCATCTGCTCAGTACCTTTTCCTGAGGACCTTCTCATGATTGATAGAAAACAAAATTTAGAGAAAGAAGCTATGGTGACTAATTTTATTCAAATGACACCTTTTTGTGACTTTCTTTTGCAATCATGATAGCAAGTCCAAACACAATTAAAGATGAACTCAGCAGTAGGGTCAGAATGGCTCTGGTTTTGAAGGCACAGAGGAAGCAAAAGTTAGGTCAGGAGCTTTCTCTGCTGTAATAGCAGTCCTGTGGGACTCTGTGTATTTGTTTTGTCAACTAAGTGGTTTACTCCCAATTCATGAACTACTGACTTATTTGAATTCTGGAAAACATATCTTTTTTTTTTTTTTTTTGGTACCGGGGGTTGGACTTGGTTCCTTGTGCTTGTGAGGCAGGCAGAGAAACCACTGAGCTACATCCCCGGCTTATACTTTTTTTGGTATACCTTATTCTTTGCTACTATCAGTACTGACAAAATAAGTGATTTTGTCTCTATATAGTTATGTAAGTGTGGTGGATTAACTAATGGTCCATTAGAAACTCTAGCTGAACTGAGTCAGCATGGTTCTGGGTGTGGAAGGCACACCTGAGGATTGTTGCCAATGACATAAAAAGAGAACTGGAGTGGGGGAAGATCAGGGAGTTGATTTTCTTACAGAAACCTGTTGTGGCTGATTTTCCTGAGGGAACTCAGTTGTTCAAATCATCAGAGGAGCTCAGAGCCTCTCCATTGCCTGAGATGGCTGCTATTTTCATCACGGGAGCTCTGGTCTCTGCCTTGAGCATCATTCTCTGGGACCAATGCAGATTCCTCAGTCTTCTGACACAGATCTTTCACCCTTCTGATGCAGATTTTCTAGTTTCCATCACTGACCTATGGGCCTTCTCTGAAGATCCTTGAAATGGACTCGACACTAACCTGGGTTCTAGGGTTTCAGGGGATTTGTGCAGTACATTGTTGTTGAATCCAGGCCCTGGACTGGATTCTTTGAGTCTCTAGCATATGAACAGGTCCCTTCACTCCTCTGCATTTGACTTTTGGATGAAAACTATAATATAATCCTATAAATTAGGTATCCTGTATTAAATCTATTGTCTTGCAAACCCTTACTACAATAGTAAGTATGAGGAATCATCCCGTCATTTTTACAACTCAAAAATATCAGGAGAGATAAATTTCATATGTTAAAATGTTTAGATTTTTCCTAATTCTGATTTTACTAATTTTTACTGCAGCATATGTAAAGTCTTCTATTAAGGGAAATATGATTAATTAAATTTCCATTGCAAATTTCATTAAAATTTTTTATCATACAAATGAAAACAAATATATTATAAAAATAGAGGATAAAAATAAATTAGCATTTTTTTTCTTTTTTGCATTTAATAATTTATGTGCAAAAGAAAGTTGTAGGATACATAATACTCTAATAATGATAATTTTAGTTTTTATTGAAGGGAAAAAAATAAGTGGCTTTAATGTGATTATCTCATAGATTCTGAATCTTTTCATAAATTTTATGGTACTGGTGATGAGTTCTGGAAATGATAGAGTAGCCCATTACTCAGTCCTCCCTCTTATTATTAAAACACTTTGGAAATAATAAATCAGCACTGGAATACCAAAAACTGGGAAGAAGAGAGAGTACAGCAGACTAGAGGCAGACAGAGGGTCGAGCTCCAGGGTGCCATATTATTTCCCACGTATTATGGTCAGAGATTTCAAAACCCTCATTGGAGAACTACCAACAGGCACCTAAAAGGTTACATATGATTCCATTCATGTGATATTTTTGAATAAAACTGTAGAAATTATATAAAAATTATAGAAATGAAATTTTATGATAGAATATTTCTTTATCTTCACTGTGCTAGTAAAAACAACTACACACAAGATATAATTGTATGGAAGTGAACACACACATGTAGAAACATACATATGAGTATAAATAAAACTAGAGAAAGGTGAGTAAGCTGCATGGAGTTTGTCAATACCTGTATCTGGGTTGTAGTATTGTACTATAGTTTTCTAATATTGCATCTTTGAAGAAGATTGAGTAAAGCATATACTATGTATTGTATTATTTGTTATATTTCAGGAAAAACTAAAATTACTTTTTCCATAGTGATTTTACATGTTTAATAAGATAAATTTGAAATATAGCCTCTGAAGTAAGTCAGTGTAATAAAAATTCCTGGCTTACATGCATCTGAGTAGAATGAATTTAAACACTTACAATTATGAAAAACACATTGCCTTATAAAGTATACTGAATTTTCTCTAAATTTAATGTTTCTTTTATCAACATTATTTCTTAAATCTTATTTTAATAACTAAAAGTACACAAAATATTCTAAGTTCTCTTTCTATTGACAGACATTTTGATTGTTTGTTTTTTGGTACCGGGGATCAAACCTGGGACCTCGTGCTTGCAAGGCAGCTGGCAGAGCCACTGAGCTAAATCCCAGACCCAAACAGACATTTTTGAAGTAAAGCTTTCCAGATTCTTCATCACTTAATGACATACATGCTGATACTTTGTTGTAATGGTCAACTTCCTTGGAATATAGTTTAGTTTATCTTGTTTCAAGAGGATGAATTTCAAAATTAACATATACTATCTGGATGACATCAGTAACAATGGTTGTAGAAGTTTACATTCATGATCCTTAATTATAGTCACAGAAATTATCCAATACTAAGGAGAGACTGAAAACTAATTTTACCTATGGTACAACTTTAAGCTATCTGCCACACTTGTGATCAGAATTCCTGAGTTACAGAGATAGGAAAAACAGTTTGAAAATATGGTTGAAATTTTTCAAAATTTGATAAGTAAATGAATATATTTATACACACACACAGATCCAGGAACCCAAGCACAAGAAACATAACACCTAGTCTCTCTCTCTCTCACACACACACACACACACACACACACACACACACAAACCTTGAAGAGTAGTACATCAAGGCACAGCATATCAAATTACTCAAAACTAATGATGAAAAAATCGTAAATGCGATGAGGTAAAAAGATACACTTCACTTATAACTCAACAAAAACAAGCATGCAATAGATTTATTACTAAAAATGAAGTAGGTAAATGGTAAAATTCGGGAATTGTTATGGTTTCATTCTAGAAGCCCTCCCCACCAAGCCTCATGTGGTCATAGGTGGCTTTTTCAGAGGTGCTGAATCTAGAGGGTGTGATACTGGGATCAAGGAGTTTGTGATTACTAAACTAGTGCACTGATTGACCTGGTGTCACCCTAATCCCTGAGGCCTGATTAAGATAAAAAGGTCAGAAAGATGCTGTTAAGTTTCCATTTTTACTTTTGCTACTTTGTGTGCACCGTGTTGTTTCTCCTCTGTGATTCATGTCTGCCATCTACCCAACCTTGCAGTCAGCCAATTATGCACTGAAACCTCTACAAACTGGGAGCTAAATAAATCTCTGCCCTTTAACTTTGGGTGTCTGGCATATTGTCTCAGCAAGGGGAAAAAAGTAACTAAGACAGAAGCGTTAAAATTTCTATTACCATTTATTAAAAGAATACTTAAGCTGTTTAGAATTCTATCCCATTGGAAACACTTTTCAAAAAATAGTTTTCCTTACATTTAAAATTAACAATAAGACACACTACAGACCCATACTATATGAAATGTAAGAGATTTCTTCAGGCAGTAGAAAGGTGATATCTAATTATAATATAAATCAGGACTAAATAATGTATAGCAAGAGAAATGTTGACTGCATAGATAATTACATGCAAAGCGTTTGTTATTATAGATATCTCCTTAAAATTAGAATTGAAACAATAACAATGCAGCATGTGGTTTATGATATGCATGTGTGTAAAATATATGACAAAAATATCACACCAGCTGAGAAGAAATGAATGGAAATATTGAAAAATTCTAATGAGATGTGGTCATAACATACATATTTATATTACTAGAAATTTCTTATAATAAAATATACATTACTACTAATCTCCTTCAAAGTATCCGCACTGGTTTAGACTCCACTAATCCCATCATTTTGAAACTTTCTGAAGCAGACCTTGAGATCCTCTTGTGCGAGTATCTTTACTTGTGCTGTCATGGCTACCTCAATGTCCTGAATTGATTCAAAATGTTTTTTCATGGTCAGTGTGAGCTTGAGATAAACTTAGATGACGCACAGTGTATATGAGTAAACACCCACCTTGACTTTATGATTCTGCATTCTCCTCAGACGCTCAGCAAGGCATTCATTGTGTTTTGAATTCACAAAGACAATTATGAAAAAGGAATTCCAGAGCTTCCTCAGAAAGAGGTAAGAATGATGAGATAAGTAAGTCTGAAGCCAGGGGGAGTATTTTCAGGGATATGATGTCAATGCAATTTTTACTGTAATAATATTTTTATTTAAGCACACATAATTTCCAGTCTATTGTTCATAATATAGTAATAATAGATAATATGAATATAATTCATTTTTTAAAACTGCGATAGTAGTTTAAAACTAAGTCTAAATGGTTTCATAGGTTAATTCAACCAATAATCTAAAGAAATCATCTAGCCGACAAAGCCTACAAAGCTCTAGAGACAAAAATATAATGACTGAAATGAATAATTCTTTAAAGGGCACCAGAGAATATTCACACAGGCAGAACAGAAAATCATCAGCCTTTTTATTTTAAATAGGAAAAGAATACAAAAAAAATCACATATCCAAGACACAAGGATATTATACTCTAAAACCATCCTCTTAAAATAGGTACATTAAGGTTATATACCAAAAGTAATTAAAGCTCTTTGAAGACTGAAATATATATAGGGAAAGATGATGACAAATGGAAAACAGAAGTCATAAATAGCATTCTTAGGTTCTACTATTACTGTGGAAGGGGAAAAATTCATTACTCTGGCAAATATTAAGAAAGTTGCAAAAGTAATTTGTGCACAATTCTAAGAAATCCAGTATCTAAGGAATCCTAAAAGATACTTAAATTAGATCTCAATTAACCTAATTTATGTTTTTTAAATACATAGTGAAAATTTGATTAATTCTATATAAAACATGCAAAGTGAAAAGGTATACACACAAAAAAATCACAAAGAAAATGATATAACTTTATTGAGTCAGACACTTGCAGGCTTTAAACATTAAAGATAAAAAACCATACATAGCATTTAAATTAAGGTGTTAATCTGAGAGGAAGATTTGAATTCTAAATCTTTATGAGTAAAATTATTTAACTTCACAAAACGTAAAACCAGTAGATATGCCTAATTATACAGTCTTTTAAAAAGAATTTGATGATTAAAACTGGTGGATTAGAGACCAATAGCAAACTACATCCTCTCCAGGAACTGAAATTGATTCACTTGGAAAAGAACTTGATGAAGAAAAAAATATATAGATAGATACCTAAAATTGGGAAGGACCTAATGGGAAAACTGGAAATTATAGAAAGCTGGGGAAAGTGAGCACAGTGTGGAGAAAAGATTGAAGCGGTCTGGAAAGCTCACTCCAGCTCTGGGCAAGGAGAGCTCTCTTCGTTGATACAAGGTAACTTTGGAGAGGGTCAGCAGCTCCTGGGGAAATAACAAAGCAGGCCACAGTGGGAGCCTCAAGAATTGTGCCCTGGACCTTTATCAATTGCAAGAATAGTGGGGGGTTTGGAGAAGAAAGCCACTATAGTTGAGAAGGTCTAATCAGGAGAAGGTTTATTGTTTTAAGATGGAACTATACAACATAAATACAACAGGATTTCTGCTGTCGTGCACCACACTGACACTGAGTAGGTGGGAGATGACCACAAGGGACAGTCACGGAGAAGATCCAGGGTAGACATAGCTACCTGGGAAGCTGAAACTGAGACTGGGAAGGACACCAAGGCCCCACTCTCTGTGATGAGAACCTAGGAAAGTTGGGTTCAGCTTTCAGAGAGAGAGCTAGGTCTAAAAGCACTTGTATAAAGTCCAGCAGTCATCTGGAAGATCCCTCTCTGCTCTCTATACCCAGCATGGAAATCCATGGTCTGGTTACGTTTTTGGTCTACCAACATGAGCAGGGACACATCTCAGATTGACGGTGGTCATGGCTGTGGGTGCATGGACAGAGGGGTATCTGGAACAGGGAGAGCACCTCACTGAAAGACAGTCAAGATAGCTGGGTAAAAAGTGCCATGGCTTGACCAAACATGGGAGCTGCTGGGGACTCAGAACTAGAATATAGGGCTTGTGCAGGTGACTGCTTATTCAGACATACCTTAAAATGAACAAAGGAGCATGAAAAATGGATCCAACTGCTAAATGACACAAAGAAGACTAATCTAAGATTAATCTGCATTAGCGAATAAGCATAAGATAGCACAAAAGCCATAAAAAATATATTTACAGAAATAATAGCAGAAAACATTCTAAATGTGGGGAATAAGTTAATGTACATATAAGTAAAGCATATAGAACCTCAAATAGCCACAATCGGGGGAAAAAAAATTTCCATGTGACAACATAGTCAAAAGCTCAGAAGTCCAACATAAGGGCAAAGATTATAAATGCTGTTAGAGAAAAACAAAACATTATTTACAAAATTAAAGCTATTAGAAATACAACTGACTTTTATCACATAAAGACAAGAAGTTGGGGAGTAAAGTATTCCAAGCCCCAACAGAAGAAACTCACAGATTGATATGTCCAGAAAAACTATCTTTCAAAATTTATGAGAAATAAGGCATTTTCCTGGCAAAGAGCTTCTTAAGAAATTTATGACCATAAAACCAGCTCTATAAAAATTTTTTCAAAGACATTCTAGAAGGAGAAAATGAAACCGAGAGTGTTAAAAATGTAAACAGAACATACTCTGAAGTGAAATAAATAAGACACACATGTGTAAATACTGAATAGTTTTTTCTAGTGTGAAAAACTGAAAGTGTAAATAAGATCCAAATTGTATAATTGACAATGGGAAATAGGAAGAAAAAGGCTAAAGGTGTAGGGGAAGAGGGAAGGGTAGGGGAAAGGAAGTAAGGGAAAAGAAAAAATACGAGAAAAGGAAAAACTGGAAACAAAGTCTTTCTAAATAGGGGAAGAGAAGAGATGAAAGGAGGGCAGGGGTATGGGGAAAAAATGAGAGCCAAGACCTGTCATGTAAAGGCACAAGATCCCAATGATGAATGTACATGCAACTGTACTGTCTACATAAAAAGTACCAGTGAACTCAATGAAAAAAATAATGTTAACAGAATACACCAGACAGGTTGGGTGGTTAAGCAGAAGAGAATAAAAGGAATCAACAACCATAAAATAATGCAATGACAATAAATCAACACCCTTCAGTAATAACTCTCAATGTGAAAAATCACAGCACCCCAATTAAGACACAGCTTAGAAAATTGGATCAAAAAATAGAATAAAACACAAAACTCAATGTATACTGTGTTCAAGAAAGATATGTAATCCACAAAGAAATTCATAAATTAAAGTTCAAGCAATTCAAAGTAATATTCTCTGCAACAGGAGACCAAAAACAAACAGAAGTATCTATCTTACTTTGAGACAAAAGATACTTCAAGCAAAAACTGATCAGAAGAGGCAAATAAGTCCACCATATAGTGGTGAAGAGAATAATTCAACAGGAAGAGACAACAGTTATAAATATATGTTAACTGAACACTAGTGCATCCAACTTTAAAAAGAATAACTCTACTGGGTGCAAGGTCAGACAAACATCAATACAATTATAGTATGGAAACTTAATACCCCACTGTTACAAATAGACAAACGAAGGGTTGAGGATTTAGCTCAGTGGTGCTACTGCCTGCCTTGCAAGTGCAAGGTCCCAAGTTTCATCCGTGGTACAAAAAGAAAAAAAAAAAAAAAGACTTGAGTTATCACAAATAGACAAATGAACTAGGCAAAAACAAATGAACTAGACATATCAGAGATGAAACAGACTTTTGAGCGAGTGGATGTAATAGGTAGCTACAGTGTGTTCCACTGAAAAAGAGCATACGCAATTTTCTCAGCAGCACATGGGACTTTCTCCAAGATAGGTCATATGGTAATGCATAAAGCAGACTTAAGAAACACAAAACAACTGAAACTCTCCCGTGTATATTTTATTGGATCACAGCACAACCAAACTAGATTTCAATGGCAAAAGAAACCACCAAAAATATGCAAACACATGGAAATTAAATGATACACTTTTTATCACAGTTTATTGGTACATTTTAGGTATACAGTACAGTTTTCCAAAAATATGCAAACACATGGAAATTAAATGATACACTTTTTATCACAGTTTATTGGTACATTTTAGGTATACAGTAGTGTTTCATTCATCATTGGGATCTTGTACCTTTGCATGACAGGTCTTGGTTCTCATTTTTTCCCCATACCCCTGCCCTCCCTTCATTCCCCTCCTCCCTTCCCTATTTACAAAACTTTATTTCCATTTTTTCATTTTCTCATATTTTTTTTTATTTTCCCTCATTCCCTTTTCCCTACCCTTCCCACTTCAGAAGTAATTAAAGAAAAGAATTAGCACCCCAAACTAAAAATAATGCGAGTAGAAAAACTGAAGCAATGGGACACATCCAAATCAGTCCTAAGAGGAAACTTTATAGCTGTGAATGACCACATCAGAAAAATGAAGTGAGGCTCCAAAATAAATAACTTAATTATGCACCTCATGGTCAGAGAAAAACAAAAATAATTCAAGTCCAAATGTAGCAAAAGGAAGAAAAATATAAAGATCAAAACAGCAATTCATTAAATTGATAATAAAAACAATACAAAGAATTAATGAAAACTTGTTTGTATGTAAGATTAAACAAACTAGACAAATATTTAGCCAACAATACCAAAAATGTAAAGACCCTAATAAATGCAATTAAAAATGAAAAGAGTAAAATCACAATAAACACTGCAGAAGTCCAGAAAATTACTAGTAACTACTCTAATAAATTGGAGAATCCAGAAGAAATCGATAGATACTTAGGTGTCTATTTAACAAGTGGAATTGTATCAAATTTAAAAGCTTCTACACAACAAAGGAAGCAATTTACAGAGTGAAGAGCCAACCTACAGATTATGTAAAAAAAAAAATTGCCAGCTGCAACCCAGACACAGCACTAATATTAAAAACTCTAAAAGAATTATACCCCAATATAAAAGATACAATAAAAAAATGGGCAGCTGAAATGAATAGACATTTTTTAGAATAAGAAGTACAAATGGCCAATACCTGAAAAAGTCATCATCTCCAGCCAATATAAAAATGCATATCAAACAGCACTGAGAGCCAGTCTTATTCCAGAAAGAATGACCATCAGATAATCAAATCAAAAAAATCAAATGATAACAGATCATGGAGTGGCTTCAAGGGAAAAGGAACACTTCTACATTACAGGTGGGAACTTAAACTGGTATGTCCACTGTGGGAAAAAATATGAATATTCCTCAAATAATTCAAAACTGAAATTCCATTCAACCCAGCTCTTCCCCTTCTAGGTATCTTACTTAAAGAGGTAAACGCATTGTATTACAGTAAGATATGCATACTGTTATTACTTATATCTATAATGTTCCACAAAGCCTTATGTACTACAAGGTAGGGCATTTGGGAATGACTGGATCATGAGTGTGTGATACTGAAACTTGGTTATTTGACAACAGGAATATCCCACTGATTGAATTAGTATAGTGCTGGGTGTGGTTGGTTATGTTTATCGAAGACTTAAGATCCATCCTGTGTGTGAAGGGCAACAACCAATAGGCTTGTAGCCTTAATAAAAGAAAAAGGGAGGCTCACTGTTTGCTGCCTCCTACCTGGCCTGCCATGGACTGTTTCTGCTCCAACATATCCCTGTGCCATGTCACCTTGCCTTGAAGCCAGCCAAATATGGGCTGAAAGCTTGACAAACTGTGAGCCAAAATAAACCTTTCTTCTTTCAAACTGTGGGTGTCAGGTGTTTTCTCCTAGCCGTGAGAAAGTACATAAGACTCATAAATATACTCATAAATACTCATAAATATATATATATGAGTATATATATATACTCATAAATGTACCACTCATAAATACAACTCATAATGACTGAATCGTGGAAGTGGACTATATGTCCATTAATAGATGAATGGATAAAGAAAATGTAGCATTTATACACAATGATATGTATGTATACACAACTGAGGGTATAAACTCTGCCATCAAGAAGGCTAAATTTGAGTTTTTGTAGAAAAAGGGATTCATTGTGAGACCACCATGATAAGTGACATAAATCAAACACATTGCTTGGCTTGTCTTACATAATATCAGATTATCAGTAAATTAAAGAAAAAAATAAAACATAGATTGTAGGAAACAAGGGTATAGTTCTTTTGCAAAGGAGAAAGGGGCTTTGAGATGGTGGTATGGGAAAGGAGGAGAGGTGGGAGAATGAAAATGAATTAAGATGCATTATCATTATGCACCCACTCCATATGACAAATGTAATCTTTATGTATGAGAAATGTGTAACATTGAAAAACAAGCTAGGCAGAAAATTAAAATAATAATAATAATTTGATACCATAGCATGTAATTCAGCATCTCTGTTTCTTCATAGCTTACTCAGGTCAGTTGAAAACGTAACTCTACACAAAACCTGCCCTGCCACCTCAGGAGCTTTGGCATAGTTATAGAAATTCAAGAGAAGTCAAGGTTTTCATTAGAAATTGGATGAATCCGTAAAGTGTGACACGTCCAGACAATGACTGTTATGTATCAGTGACAGAAAATAGCTAGGAAGCCCTGAAAAAGTGGACTAATTGTGAATGCATATTACCAGGTAAGGAAGCCAGTTTACAAATGCTTGTGTGTGTGTGTGTGTGTGTGTGTTTGTGTGTGTGTGTGTGTAACTTCAACTTTATAACCTTCTGCAACATTAAAACTATGAGTTTTAGACAGCAAATGGATCAGTGGCTGTTCAGGGTCAGAGGGTTGTAGGGATGAACAGGCAGAGTACAGGGAACTTTTAGGAAAGTGAAATTTTTCCGTGTGCTACTATAACAATGGAAATGTGTGTCCAAACGCACAAAATGTACAATGCTAAGAGTTCACTCTAATGTGTGGGGGCTTTTAAAATAATCCTGTGCCACTGTAAGTGCAACAGATGTAGAGAATGTACCACTCAGGTGCAGAATGTTACCCGTGGGAGAAGATTTCCTGGCAGACACAGGAAGCGCTTGTGAACTCTTCTTCATGCTCAATCTTGCTATGAATCTGAAGCTGCTCTAAAAATAGGCCAGCAATAAATAAAATGCCTCCAAATAAATTCAGTTTGTACTAAAATGTCACACAGAGGAATATAAAATATTCTGAAAGAATTTAAAGACTTAAAAGAACAGAACATTATATTAATAGACTGGAAATATAATATTAATATAGCAGTTAACACAATTGAATTCAATGAACTCACAGCAAGATTTTTTTCTTATAGAAATGGTCAATCTGATTTTTAAATTTATACAGCAACAAATTCAGAAATTCAGTCTTGAGTAAAAGTTGAGCTGAAATCTTATAAATACAAAAGACGAGACCCATTAAAAAGATAAGTCTTATTTTTGTGCAGTTGTAGTCAAATGGAGCAGTAAATCAATGCAGAAAGTAATGAAAGTAATACATCTATAAATGAACAATTGATACAAGATACATAGCTGTGCACCAAAGTGAGGACAAAATGATGCTTCTTTGTTTGCTTGATCTGTGTATTGAACCCAAGTTCTTTCCACTGAGCTAAAGCCTGAGCCCCCTTTTTTTTTCACATTTTATTTTCAGAGAGTGTCTTGCAAGTCACTAAGTCAGGCAGTCTGTACTTGAATGAGCTCTCTTCCTGCCTCAGCCTTCCAGATTACAGTAATGCTCCACCACACTCAGCTCTAACTGGTCTCTTTAGTGAACATTGAAGGCCATACATACATAGATATACACAAAAATATAATAATGAATTTGATGTGCTACCTCCACTATAGACAAAATGAACTCCATGTGGATTGTAAACCTAGAATGAGTGGTAAAACATTCACAACATTGGGACACGGGATTCTTATGATTAAAAATAGCATTAAGTGCAAGGAAAAGGCAATTTTAAGAACTTCTCTAAAAAACAAGAAATTCTAATTGTGGAAACATTTCAGAAGAATGATTGAAAATGTAGGCCTCAGAACACGATTAAATATTTTCCAAAAATAAAGTAAAATAATATATATGGTAGAAGTACTTTTTAAAAATGAGTAAGAAAAGTCAGAAAGCCATTAAATTTGGGCAAGAGATTTAAACTAGCACTTTAAGAAAGTCTTCCTAATGGCCAATAAACATAAAGTAATATCTTTTCTCATGAATAAATGAAATGTAAATTAAACTGCACTGAATGTCAAAAACAAACCAGAAGAGAAAACAATAACAAAACCCCCTAAAAATAAAGCACACAAGCAAATAAACAAACAAAAAAACCTACCACATGAATAAAATATAGAAGGTAATCTCCAATATTGGTGTTGTGTGTTATCGTGACTATGAGTGTGAATGTAATATACCAAGGGTTATGTATATGTACAGTACATACATATGTAAATATATGTACACATTTACCAAAACTCATTTATGAGACATTTTATTAAAACTATTCATAAGAGCCTCAAAGAGGATTTTGTTAGGCCATTGTAAAATATGCGGACATTTTGCACAATACTGTTAAACATTATGAAACAATAAGAATGAGTGGACCACAATAAATTCACTATATATATATATATATAGATATATAGATACATCTATATATCTATATATATACACACACACATATATATATACACACACATATACATACACATATATATACATATATATATATACAAATATATATATACACACACATGCATACTATATATATTTACATAAAATAAAGACAAAAATATACACTCTCTTTATAAATAGATAAAGCTCAAAAACATACAACAATGATTTCTGGCATTAGAAGCCAGGATCATCGCTGCAACTTTGTGCTGACTAGTGTATGTTCGTAAGTGCCTTTCTGGTTTGTGAGATTCAGAGGTAAATGTCTGTATCAGTCAGTACTTACCAAAGAAATAGATTTAATGTAAGACGTACAAGTATATAAAAATGTGCAATGGCCGCTCACAGAGTCAGGTGTGCAACAGGGCTGACTTCCCACAGAGCACCTGAAGGATCCGGTCAAAGGCCTGTTTGCAGTGTCCAGGGAGGGTCTGCTCTGGAAGCCCAGAGATGAAGTCCAAGGTGAAAGCGAACACTAGACTCCTGCAGAAGACAGAAGTGTGGCTTCCTTGTTTCCCCTTTATACCATTCTGGTGACAATCCTGCCTAGGGTGGGTCTTTCCCACCCGGAACTACGCTGACTCAAAGTAGTCAGGAGTTGCTTATTCAGGATGACGGAATTAATGTCTTAATTTGATTATTTATCACTAAATCTTACACATGGAAAAAATTTATCTAGGTATATTTTCCAATTTTATACTTTCTAACTAAAAATATACTTTAAAAATTAGAGAACAAATAACATAACATTTGTAATGTAAATCTCCATAGATAGCTGTTTTTAATATTTTATACAAAATTCTACTTTCTTCAATGAAACATTTTTTGAAAAAACAGAAACTGAATCATAGAATGCACAATACAGGAAAACTGATTTGCCACTGCACGTTATCTTGGAAAATACTGTGCAAAGTTGATACAAGTAGTTATTGCCTCCAAGTTAGAGCATACACGGTAAACAATATACTATGCACATTCATATGGATAGTGTGCTAGGCAATGACACTAGAACACATGGTATTCTATTTCAAAGTAAGCCATCAATTGGGTTTGTTTTTTAAAAATATGATCACAGTAAAGGGAGAATCAACTCAGCAAACTTTCATGTATTTAGTTTTTTTACTATTAGACTAAATTGCTAAAAGTGGAATTGCAAAGTAATCATATAAATACCAGCAAATTCTCCAGAAGCTGGTACTAATTTCCCGTGATGAACAATGCGAAAAAAAATAACTATTTCCTCTAACAGTAAACATTGCATATTATCTTCATGCCAGTGCCACTAATATATAAAAACTAAAAAATAGCATAATACTTCTGTTGCATTCTTACCAGTTTGTAGAAAACTAATTTTACTGTTTATGGTAATTTTTGCATACAGAAGTTTTACTTGCCTAATCTATAATTGATCTCTTTCATGGTTTGTGCCATTGGCCATGCTCAGAGGGGTCAATTGCTTAAATAATAGTTATTAAATGGCAAACTTGTCATTTATAAGAAAATTTAATTTTTTTTGTTTAATTTTTCAAAGAATCAGCATAATTATTTTGTCTTATCTGCCTAATTTCAATAGCACCAAAAATCATTTATTAAAACTTCACTAAAACTGTTCAATAATTTTTTGGAGAATTGATTTTTAAAAAACTTGTAGATTTGTTAGAGACATGTTATAATATATATATATCAGTAAATATTTATAGTTTAAACAATGTAGCATTTTGCAGTTTTAGTAATGAAAACTTCTCACATTTATTTTATCTTTTGCAGTTTTGTTAGCCATGAATTATACATTAGTATTACCATTTTTACATCTGACTGCGTAAGTGTCAAATTTTGTCATTTCAAAGATTATTTCAGTTTAGTGTATTATAAGTTTTAAAATTTCAGTTTTCGGATGGAAATAAAGTGTTTGTAAATGGGGAGGGGAGGAGGGGGTGAAGGGAGGGCAGGGACAAGGGGAAAAAATGAGAACCAAGACCTGTCATATAGAGGTACAAGATCCCAACAATGAATGTAACTACTGTATCCCTAAAGTGTACCAATAAATTCAATTATTTAATTTAAATCAAGCAAAATTTTAAGTTTTCAGATTTGGATTCTAGCATTTTATGAAATTCCATGAGTATTTAGCCACAAAATTGAAAGTGACAGAAATATTGATCGTTATCCATATGCCATATTAAATTAACATAGATTAAATTTTGTTGACTAATGATATTTCATTCTTATGTATTCAAATCTTTAATAGTTTTAATTGTAATTTATGACTCCAGAATACACTGAAAAAGACTTCTTTATTCCTACATGTATATTTATAAGTGTTTTTTACATGTACATTTATGTTTTCCTTAATTTTATTATTCTTAAATAAAATGGGGCTTTATGAAGGTATGTGTACTATTTTTGTTACATAAAAGTGAGAATTTAGGGGCCCTGATTTAAATTTAAATTTTAAGTTTTTGAACTATTCTTTCTCCTCACTTTATCATAGATGTGTTTGTGTGTATGCATATTGTTCTATATTTTAATTGTCTTTCTGAGTAATATTTTACCAGTTACACGCTTCAATTCTTGTAAGATGTTCACAAATTTTACCATTTCATGCTGCTTATATCATGCACTATATTTTACTTAAAAATGTGGAATTTCTTCAACCTTCATGTTGAGAAAGGGTGAGGTTGTAATCTCCAGCCGCAATGTGATAATGGTTAGCATGAAATAGTACTTGACTAAAATGACAATAGTAGTGATAACTATGTAAATATGCAAGAGAAGGGTGAATGTGTCAGAACATGTTCCTATTGAAATGCTACAGTGGGAATGAAACTGGAAGATAAATGACTGAAATCTGCACGAATTCACCAGGAATCAGGGAAATAACAAGGAGGTATTTTAAAATCATCATACTGACACAATTTTTGTTGAATGATATTCTATAGGGCATGCAAGAATGTAGGTCTAGTAGGTGACTTTTTTTCTGAACAAGATGCCCCAAATCACTAGAAACTAAAGCAAAACATATATATATATATATGATTACATCATACTAAAAAGCTTTGCACAGCAAAGGAAACAATCATCACAGTGAAGATACAAAGTACATAGTGGGAAACAACATACCTAAGTATTCATCTGCTGGAGAGGTAATTTCCAGGACATCTAAGGAACCCAATAGTCTTAACAATAAAGGAACCATCCAATTTAAAAAATAGACAATGATCTGAATAGATATTGCTGAAAATAATTACAAATTTCCAATACACATATTTTAGAAATGCTCAGTATCCTTAGCATTAAGGATATACAAATCAAAGCTGCAATGAGATATCATTCCATCCCAGATTGAATAGCTACTGAAATAAAAATAAATTCTGGTGAGCAAGTAAAGATAAAAGGAATCCTTATAAACTGTTTCTGAAAATGTAAACTAGTATAACCACTGTGCAAGACATGTAGTTTCCTTAAAAAAATGAAAAATAGAGCTACCACAGGATCCTGCTATAGCACTTCTAGGTACCTATCGAAAAGAAATAGTCACAATATAAAAATAACACTTGCATGCTCATGTTCACTGAAGCAGTATTCATAATAGATGAGATATGGAATCAATCCAGGTGTCCATCCTCAGTTAAATAGATAAAATGATATAGACACATAGTGAGGTATTTGGCCATAGAGAGAAATGAAATCCTTTCATTTTGAGGAAAATGGATGTAACTATAGTACAATACATCATGTTAAGAAAATAAGTCAGACACAGCAAGAGAAATTTTGCTTATTTTCTGCCATACATGGAACTAAAGCAACCTAGAAGTCCCATGGTAGTTACTAAGGAATATGAAGAGTTCTGGGTGTTAGGAGGAGAAGGGTGGTACAGGGAAGAATGATATGACCAATTCATGCTGCATGCATGGATAGAAATATCACACTGAATCCCATTAACATATACAGCCATATGTGCAAATAAAAAATGTAAGTTTGCTCTTCAAACATACAAGTTAAGATCTACTATAAAAATAATAGCTTAACATGCATTATGAGAGTTGGAATTTGGATATGGGCTATCACAAAATACCTAGATGGGGTAACATAGAAGCTAGAAATTAAAAAGAAAAATGAAACAGAAAGCTCTGGCAAATTGAAGACTGCAAACTTTTCAAAAACATAAAAAAAAATTTACCACTGAAAAAGAAAGGTAATCCATCATCAGAGGAAAGTTTACTTAACAGCTCTAATGGACTTTTAAAAAGCATCAATTATATAAGATAGAATACCACTATTTTATATTGTGAATCTTATAAAGCATGTGTGATAGGTAACCATGGTGTCACCTTGAATAGGAAATCCCTACCTGATTACTACAGAACCGTTCTGTGGGTGTGGCTGGGTGGCTGATTCCCTGAACAGGGAAGACCCTCTTCCCACTGGCTATGAGTGGTGCCAACCTACAGGCTTGTAGCCTGGATAGAATAAAAACAAGAGGAAAAGTGCACAAGGACACAATGTATGCTAGAGCAACTACTTGACTGAATATTAAATGTAAGTAATATTTAATTATGTTTGAAATGCCTTTTTAGAATTACAAGCAAAATTATTAAGACAAGCTACTGTGCAATATATTGTCAGATCAATGCCAAAAGAATATATACTGAATAACTAATACTTATTTGAAAAGAAGTTTAATTCAATGTTCATTTATACAAGAGTATATTGTAGGATAATGATTGAATATATATTTCAAAGCAGTACAAGAACTAAATATATTTCACTGTGGTGAGACAACATGATTTACACTATCAATTGCTATAAAACTGGGTGAAAATGGCCTCATCACTTGGTGAATGTACAGGATGTGAATTTATTTATTACTTGGTGCTTTTTCATGTTTTGTCCAGTGTACTTCCTTTAACTATCAACTCATGTATTTAATATTTCTAGAATTTTCTTATCTATGATATTTTAGTTCTTACACATTATTTTTGCTCTACCATCTATATATCTTACTAACTTTTTGCAAGTTTTCCATTTTTGTTTCTCTATTGGTTCATTCTTTTTTCTAGTATGTGTTTTAACTCAATAATTCCTCAAATTCTGTGCATTAATCACATTGCATATGTAGTTCATGTACTTGTCCTAGAATATGATGTTTTGATAAAGACATCTAAATAAGCTGCTTTGACATAGAAAAGAATTCTGTGATTGAAGATGATAACGATACTAATATTGATTAAAATAATGTCTCTTGACCTCACCTACTATCTGGTTTATTAAGCAATGCTATAGAAAGTTTGAGATTCTTTTCATGAATAACTTTCTAATTACTTTCCCCTGTGAGGTGTTCTATCAACTTCTTGACATTCTTCTAAGAACTATTTCTTTCTGGAAAAGATTCTTCATCTTTCATCGTTTTTTCTGTGAACTTTTTCTCTCCTCATATTTCATTTTAAATTGCTCTTGATGGAGGCAAAAATTGCTCCCTTTCCATGTCAGATTGCAAAAAGAAAAAAATGATGTGCAAAACGTTAAGCATTACAACTGAGACTGCTAAGTAATTCACTTTTTTTAAATGTCCCAGACTACGTGGAACAGAATTATAAGAATTCATATGCCTTTACCAAAGAATAGTTTGTAGATCACCATGGTTTGATGTTTTATTAGATACATTAAAGTAAAACAACAACATTGATTAAAACACATCAGGATAATGGTAGAATAGGGAAATGTGGATCATGTTGTCAAATAAGAAAATATCCAAGTATAGTATTTAGAGACAAGAAGACAATATGCTTCAAGTAGGTTTTACTTTCTTCTCATTAATTCTTGTTTAAATCAGAAACAGAAGATTAAACATCAAATGGGTTGTCTTAGATGAGAAAAGCAAAATATAAAGAGCACAATAAAAGAAAGATAGAAAATAGAGATGCAAAGAAAAAAAGATAATAAATTTGAAAAAATAGAAATACAAAGATAAATTGTTTCCTAATTAGAAGCTTCCTGGGAACATTCAATAGACAAAGGGCTCTATGTTGTCCCTAAAAATAATTGTATTTTATTTTAATTTGAATGATATTAGAAAGATTAATTTTAAGTATATCCCAAACATTAAGGCTTCATTACTTGGTATTTTAATGTCAATATTTCATGACCATAACAGGGTTCCCAGAGAGAATTGGAGATAGAGCTACAAATTAACTAGACACAGGCAGATACATGAGAGCAGCTTTGTTAGGGGATTGGCTCCCATGTGTCTGGAAGCTGAGAAAACCCACAATAGATCTCTCAAAAGCTGAAGAGCCAGGAAAAGCAGTCAGTTGGCACTGTCCAAATCAGAAAATCTGAGAACAAGGAAAGCCAATGGTCTAACTCTCACTGGGAGAGACTATGGAGCAAGCCCTTGGTGTGAGTTCCACAGTACAATAACTGGATAACTAGAGCTCTGATATCCAAGGCTGGGAAAAGATGCTGGCTGTGGAAGAGAGAAAGGAAGACTTCATTCTTGCCCCCCCACTTTTGTGTCAAGTATTGAACTCGGGCCCTTGCTCTTGCAAGGCAGGTGGCAGAACCAATGAGTCAAATCTCCAGCCCTTTGCCCTGTCTTTTTGTTTGTTTGTTTGTTTGTTGAGACAGGGTCTCACTATGTAGCTCAGGCTGGTCTCACAGCAATCCTCCTGCCTCAGCCTCCCAAGTGCTGGGATTACAGGTGTGCACCACCACAGCCACCTGCCCTGTCTTTTTTATCCATCCAGGCTCCAGACAATTGGGAGGTTCCCACCATTACCCTAGGTTCATCTTCCCACTCAAGGGGAGACTCCAAGACCCTGGCCAGTCTCCTCTGGCGATCTGCTCCCAGCCACTCCTAGACATAATATTTGGTCAGCTCCTGGGATGCTCTGTAATCTAGTCATGTTGCATTGAAAATTAACTATCATGACTGTTATTGAAAACAATTATTAAATGATGGTAAAAGCAAGGCATTTGTGATGATAGAAATAATGCGATTAGAGAATTCATCTACTGTAAAATTTAAGATTGAAGTTTACACTTAAAGTATTAGATAAGTATTTTTCAATTTTCTTCTCTGGAAGGTAGCTTTATTATCAACTTTCCTGTTACCATCTCTAATATGCCTTCCAAATGTTTGGCAATTTCTGGGAATTTTAGAACCTTTATGCTCATAAATACCCAGTTAGTTGAGATATTATCAAATACAACTGACAGTGGCTTCAATGTTTCATACAACCATTTATAAATTAAGGGGGAAAATGTCTTAGCATGAAAGAATTATGAGAAATAGTATAATGCTTCCTGGAACAACAGTGAACCTCAACACGAGCCAATCGCAGCTCATCAGCATTCCCACAAATGCAGGGCTCCACTCTGCTGTATGAGCTGCCTAGAGCCAGATGCTATAAAACCACTACGAGGGATTACTACTCGGGACAAACGGAGGCATTGCCAGAAAACACAGAGGTTTTCTCACACATCTACCCATAGAATAAAAATTCTGTTAGGGTTTGGAAGTGTGAGAAGTGCTTTTAAATTATGTCCCATGGAAGCATTTGCCCCAAACACTCACATTCATTCTACCACACAGCCACACATGTTTGGAATAATAGCAGTTTGCTGGCCATGTTCTCAGCTTCAATAGCAACACACACACAAAAATGTTGGCACAGTGGGCAGTAACCACTCACGTGTGTGGATGTGTGATTCCCGCAAATGCCCCTCATTCGTAAACAGGGTCCGAGGCCAACAATGCCAGTCTGCAAGTCCTCTCTCCTCATTTGGAAATGCTTAGCTCATTGTAAAAATGTGTTTGTTGTAGAGAAAGGCAAACAAAGGTATGGTGACTTTTAAATAAAAACAAGATGCATCCTACCACTTTCTTTGAGCAACCATATTCAGCATTCTTCTTCTATATTTAACTGATACATAAAAATTGAACATATTATTGAGGACGACGTGTGTGTGTGTGTGTGTGTGTGTGTGTGTGTTCTTAAATCAGGCTAAGCATATCTATTTTTGCAAAGATAAACCAGATCTTTTAACGGAGACTTTCAGAATCCTTTCTTCCAGCATTTGAAATATGTATCCCGTTTTATTATCGGTCTGCATCATACTGGGTAAGAGCACACCAGAACTTGGCGCTCACATCGAACTTCAATGTTGTACCCAATAACGAAACTCTTCCCATCCTACCCTGCATATTTTATCCTTTTTTATTTTTGTTTTGTTTTCCATCTTCGTCAGAGTGGAAGCAGCGCTGATTACTTGATGGAGGTTTGTTTTTAAGTTAAATGGAAACAAGTGCTAAACCTCAAAGTACATAAATATTACTTTGAGGGAAGTGTGAGAAGTTCTCTATAGACAGATACCAATCGGTTACTGTTTCCTGTACTTTAGTCATCAGAATTTTTCTCACGAATCCAATACCCAAGGCCACCTTTTGGCTTTGTACAAGTGCCACCTAAATATATTGGTGAATGCTGTGTAACTATTGGGCCCTTACTACTTTTGATTTTTGATTTTATAATTTCTAGTTAGCTTGTTTTCCTATAATTTAGTATTGCTTTGAAATAGAGCCCTATTTTGTACATTTCAAAATTATTCAATTATAATCAAATAGTTTTAATGGAAAAACAATGGCCAAAATAAAATACAATTAACAACCATCTAAAAATGTTAGTTTCCTTTGATTCCCATAACCCCAAATTATCCACTATAACAATACAAGTTGACTCCAAAATTTACTTCTGAACACTTTTATAAATGAACAGTAATAAGTCATAAACAAAAGAATTCTAAGAAATTAGAGGTTTTTATTGAAGTGTTTTTTAGATGAGAAAATTATATCTTCATATTAGCACATCTGCACCTTGACAATCAAATGCATGAGTGCATTATAATTTCAATGAATTATGTAAAATGATAATTACAAAGTCAAATTTACTAAGCATCTCTCAGGGTCATAACTGGAATTGAATATGAGTAAGGGCGAACAATTACATGAAGTGCATTCTCATAGTGTAGTTTTTAAAACTGTTTAGAAATGTGTATCAGAATAAACAATTTTTGTTTTTATATGGCTGCTAATTGATTTTGCTCTGTTCAACCTATCACAAAGTGTTGATTACTAATTTAAAAATTATGTCACATACTATATGTGTGTGTTTCCGAAATATGGCATATTTTATAAGCACAGATATAATAGATATAGGCTTGTTTTTTAAATTGAAAATTATTGAAGCTGTGGAAATATCTCATCATTTTATATATTTAAAATTTACTTTTCAAGCATAAAGCAGATTATGAAATGCTTGCACACATTTCTCATTTATAATATTTTTTCTTTTCAAATCTATGTCTAAAATGTTTACTTATTCTATTTGTTTCCAATTACTGTTTGGAATATCTAGATATTTTAGAACACAGTATTTTAGGTTCTGAAATAAATAATTCTACAGGAGAGATAATGGGATAGATTGATTAAAAATATAATTTGCAAAATTGTGTGTTGAAAATAATGTAGTGAAATTAATGTCACTTTTAAATTTCAATACTTAGTGTGGGGTATTATTCATCTCTAGTGACAATCATACTTTGTGGTTGTCAAACACAAGCTATAAAAAGATAGCAAGGATAAAGTAATTCTACTGCTTTTCTACCCACATAAAGACCTTCCGTACTTTTCAAGGACCAGCAGAAGTCCTATATTTTTGTGATATATTTAATAGAAACGGAGATGTTGGAAAAACATATTCCTATTCACAAAAGGACCAGAGTCTTCTATTTGGTGCAAATAATTATAAAAATAGTAAATGGTTCCTACAAAATCTTGAGCCAATATGGATGAGAAAGCATGAACCTCTCTCTCTCTCT